>NC_060072.1:103214469-103517500 GCF_922984935.1 Meles meles
TTTTTCAACATTTCCTTAGCAATTCGGGGTCTCTGCTGACTCCATACAAATTTTAGGATTATTTGCTCCAGCTCTTTGAAAAATATCGGTGGAATTTTGATCAGAATGGCATTAAAAGTATAGATTGCTCTAGGCAGTATAGACATTTTAACAATGTTTATTCTTCCAATCCAAGAGCATGGAACAGTCTTCCATCTTTTTGTGTCTTCTTCAATTTCTTTCATGAGTGTTCTGTAGTTCCTCAAGTACAGGTCCTTTACTTCTTTGGTTAGGTTTATGCCCAGGTATCTTATGGTTCTTATGTGCTATAGTAAATGGAATCGATTCTCTTATCTTATGGTTCTTGGTGCTATAGTAAATGGAATCGATTCTCTAATTTCCCTTTCTGTATTTTCATTGTTAGTGTATAAGAAAGCCACTGAAGCTGTTCCAAAAAATTGAAGCAGAAGGAAAACTTCCAGACTCTTTTTATGAAGCCAGCATTACCCTGATCCCCAAACCAGGCAAAGACCCTACCAAAAAGGAGAATTTCAGACCAATATCACTGATGAATATGGATGCAAAGATTCTCAACAAGATCCTAGCAAACAGGATCCAGCAGCACATTAAAAAGATTATCCACCATGACCAGGTGGGATTAATCCCTGGGTTGCAAGATTGGTTCAACATTCACAAATCAATCAGTGTGATAGAACACATCAATAAGAGAAGAGAGAAGAACCACATGGTCCTCTCAATTGATGCAGAAAAAGCATTTGACAAAATCCAGCATCCGTTCCTGATGAAAACGCTTCAAAGTATAGGGATAGAGGGAACATTCCTGAACTTCATCAAATCTATCTATGAAAGACCCACAGCAAATATCATCCTCAATGGGAAAAAGCTCACAGCCTTCCCGTTGAGATCAGGAACACGACAAGGATGCCCACTCTCACCACTCTTGTTCAACATAGTATTAGAAGTTCTAACAATGGCAATCAGACAACAAAGAGAAATAAAAGGTATCCAAATTGGCAAGGAAGAAGTCAAACTCTCTCTCTTCGCAGATGACATGATTCTTTTTATGGAAAACCCCAAAGACTCCACCCCCAAACTACTAGAACTCATACAGCAATTCAGTAACGTGGAAGGATACAAAGTCAATGTACAGAAATCAGTTTGATTTTTGATGCTTGGCGCGAAATAAAGCTTTGCTTGACTTTCGCTTTGCATCAGTCTCGTTCTTTTGATCACCGACCCTAACAGAAACTATTGGAAAATACAATTAAGAAGTGAAATTTTCTGTCTTCTATCCTCTCTCTAAAAGTAAGAAAGAAAGCACTTTTATGACCGAATAAACATTAAACCAGAAAGTGATACACATCATAAGAATCCCATTAAGAGATTGCAAAGAAAGAAAGAAATCTCATAGTTTCACGGAGCCAAGCAGACAGAACTCATTACACACGTGTTTTCAAAATAAATAACAAGCCCTCAAGGGAGAAAACTTGACAGTACCATTTTTCACACATAGTTTATCCTAAATTTGCTTGGTAATGGACGTGACCAACTGTGTAAGCTAATTGGCTTTATCCAAAGAAGAAACTACTTCTCATATATTTATGACAGGCGGTGTTGTTGCAACTTTGAGAAAGGCACCCAAAGGTAAGCCCCTGTCCTTCCATGGAAATGGTAAGAGGGAAGTGCTCTCTTAATGTTATATTTCAAAGAGATGGCTACTACATCGTTGTAAAAGACCTTCTCGGTTCATAAGGCTGATAAAAGTCCTACCTCATCCTCAAAAGGATTAATTTACATTTCAAAGAGAGGAGAAAGTACTTACAGTTAGAATTTTCTTTCTTTTTTTTTTACAGTTAGAATTTTCTAAAGTAAACATTCTAAGAAAAAGAGACAGGGGGAAATCCCTTCCTTTATGTTCAATAGAGAATTAAGCTTCTTATTTTTAATTTTCATTTGTCCTTATGGAATTTAAGACCCTTCGAGATTTTTCAATGAAATGTCATTGGCATTTTAAGTGAGATCTTCTAGCTAGTATAGGACTGCCAGATGTAATGCTGAACTTGTCCTAGGCAATAAATACTTGTAAAGCCCAAGTTTTGAACTATTCCCAACCCCCACCCAGATGCTTCCACCATGTAAAGTGCCAACCCAGTTAAGGACCACTGTTAGGTCCCTCTTCTTCTGCCTCTGACATTATGTAATACCACTCATTTGCGAAGCACGTATAAGCCATCCATCTCTGGGATACCAAGGACACCTCCATCAGATTCATCAATGCAAAATTACTAAATTCCCATTCTATAAATGATGGATTTAAAACACCCAGAGTACCTTTTTTTAAAATTTTATTTATTTGACAGAGTGATCACAAGTAGGCAGAGAGGCAGGCAGAGAGAGAGGAGGAAGCAGGCTCCCTGCTGAGCAGAGAACCCGATATGGGGCTCAATCCCAGGACCCTGAGATCATGACTCTAGCCGAAGGCAGAGGCTTAACCCACTGAGCCACCCAGGTGCCCCACCCAGAGTACCTTTTAAAGGAGGAGATCTTCTGTAACAGAGCTGTTCTCAAAACTATACCAAAGACTCCTTCCCAGGTGTAGTCTTTTTTACTAAAAGAAACTCCTCCATGGACCCAAGCTTCATTAATTAGAAATAAACCAAATGGGAGTAACCATTCCCTGAGTAAACCTGTATTGCCACAGGCCAGAGGGAAGAGAACTATTCATATTAGAAGTAAAGAATCCTTTTATAGCAGGAGGCAATGTACAGAAATGGACACTTACATGTGTATAACTAAACAATTCTTCCATTTTTTTTAATTTTTTTAAAATATTTTATTTATTTATTTGACAGAGAGAGAGGTCACAAGTAGGCAGAGAGGCAGGCAGAGAGAGGGGGAGAAACAGGCTCCTCACTGAGCAGAGAGCCCGATGTGGGGCTCAATTCCAGGACCCTGAGATCATGACCTGAGCTGAAGGCAGAGGCTTAAACCACTGAGCCACCCAGGCACCCCTTCTTCCACGTTTTTAGATAATCTTTCATTTTTACAGAGTAAAGCATGTATTTCCCCACAAAAGTCCCTGAGCTCTGTGATTTACTCTGGTATATTACACAAGTTTTTTGAACTAGACACTTTGTTCAGAGATCTCAGGGTCTCAGGTCTATTTGGAAAAGTAAAAGTATTCTCTGAATAAATAGTTTTTGAAAGATTTAACTTAAAACATGAAAGATTGTAGCTGATTAAGTAAGACAATGGTGGCTTGGACCAGTGGTGGTGGTGGTGGAAAAAAGTGGAAAGAGGAAAAAGAATTAGAGAAACATGGATGAAATACACAACTTTTGTAACCAGTTGGATATGGATTCTATCTAGAGGATGACAGAGATTTGTGAATATTTTCTTAACAAGCCAAACAACATTAAAAGGATCTTCAGTCAGAGAAATTATTAAGGCATCATTCCATGATATAGTGTATGTTAACTAATTGAATTTAAATTTTTTTAAAGCATCACTCACATGAAATAGAAATAATTATATGACCTTTTAGAATCAGAACCGATCATAATTTTAAGGAAATAATAAATATATATATATATTTTTTTTTTTAGATTTTATTTATTTATTTGACAGAGAGAGATCATAAGTAGGTAGAGAGGCAGTCAGAGAGAGTGAGAGGGAAGCAGGCTCCCTGCCGAGCAGAGAGCCCGATGTGGGACTCGATCCCAGGACTCTGAGATCATGACCCGAGCCGAAGGCAGCGGCTTAAACCACTGAGCCACCCAGGCGCCCAAGGAAATAATAAATATATTAAAATAGCTCTATTCTTTGCAAGCCCCTCTCATCTTTCTCTTTCTTTTAAATATCTGGGTAGATCCTCTTTCTCTGTCACCTTCATCTTTTTACATAAGAATTTAGCTTTTTTTTTAATTTCCTTTAAATGTAGAAAGTTCATAGAGATCCAAACACATTTTCTGAATTTACTTAAGGGACAACATTCTTTGATTGCATCTGAATGTTTTAGACAGTTTAAAATGGGACAATTTTCAGAATGGAAAATTGGATGCATGGAAAATTTCTCTAATTTTGTTGTGACTACTGAAATTAAATTTATCATATGACATGACCTTCTAAATAAAGACTATAATACCTTGAAGAACAGTGTTTTTGCCTTGTCTTGGCGATGGACATACATTAATCATTCAGATCGTGGCCATGTGATTCAGAAGTGACCCATATTTTGTGTTAACACCTGAACAACCTAATGATTTTTTATTTTCTAATTATTATTTTTCTCTCTACAAAAGTAATACATATTTATTAAAGAAAATTTAGAAATGAGAAAAAGAAGAGAAAACATATTGCCATTGTCCATTTAGGTGAATTCTAACTTTTGCTTTGATAAATAATGTTGAGATGAACATCTGGGGAGATAAGTCTTTGTGTTACTTCATTGATTAATTTCTTGGACTGCAAGTAGTAGACTTATTACATGAGAATCTTTTTTACATATTCTCAAATTGCCATCCAGAAAATGTGTGCCTATGTATATACATAGCAGCATTATAAAAGAATGGCCCACAGTTCTTTTTTTTTTAAAGATTTTTATTTATTTATTTGTTGGAGAGATAGAACACAAGCAGGGGAGTGGCAGGCAGAGGGAGAAACAAGTAGAGGGAGAAGCAGGCTCCCCGCTGAGCAGGGAGCCCAACATGGGACTCGATCCCAGGATTCTAGGATCATGACTTGAGCTGAAGGCAGGCACATAACCAACTGAGCCACCCAGGTGTCCCAAGAATGGCCCACACTTCAAAGCATTGAATATGATATTTGCTCAGTGTCCACCAATTTGAAACATGAAAAGTGCTATATTTCATTGTTTAAATTTTAATTTCTTTGAACACTGGTGATATTCAGTACTTCTCTATTTTCTCTTTCCTCTTGCCATACTAGCCTGGAGATTTTTAAAAATTTAATTAATTAATATTTTTTAGATATATGTAACCTCTACACCCAATGTGGGGCTCAATCACACAACCCTGAGATCAAGAGTTGCATGCACTACCAACTGAGACAACCAGGCACCGCCAGCCTGGATATTTTAAATGGGGGCCATATTACTAGCTGTTGTGTCCATTTGCTTTTTAGTCTGTCCTTTAAATGGCTTTTGGAACTCTCTCACACGAGAAGGGGCACAAGCCACTGATTAGTATCTGTGATTTTCTTCTTTCCCCTTACCTGAATTCCTTCAGAGATATCTACAGCCAAGGTCTCTACTACTCTACTTAGGGGAATGTATTCTAAGAAAAGAATTCTAAATATGAGGAGAAAATTACATACTTGTAATGTGGCCACATGTAACATGGCCACGATCTGAATGATTAATGTATGTCCACTGCCAAGACAAGGCAAAAAACACTGTTCTTCAGGATATTGTAGTGTTTTTGAAGGTCATGTCATAAATAGAAAACCAAAGGAAAAAACAGCTTAAATTTCCATAGAATAATCTTAACAATGGTATGTCCACCTTTCCAATATTATGCGGTCATTAAAAATAATGTTTAAAAAGACTATGTCAAGATAACGAAAGCAAATATGGGAATTTTGGGACCAAATCAAACTAAAAAGCTTCTGTACAGCAAAGAAAACCAACAACAAAATGAGAAAGCAACATAAAAAATGGAAGAAAATATCTGCAAATCATATATTTGATAAGAGGTTAATATCCAAAATATAAATATAAAGAACTCATACAACTCAACAGCAAAAAAAACAAAAAATTCACTTACAAATGGGGAGAGGATCTGAATTTACATTTTTTCACAGAAAACATACGGAAGGCCAACAGGTATATGAAAAGATGCTCAACATCACTGAACATCAGAGAAATGCAGATCAAAATCACAATGATATATCACCTTACACCTGGTAGAATGGTTATTATAAAAAAGACAAGAAATAACAAGTGTTACCAAGGATGTAGAGAAAAAGGAACAATGTGCACTGTTAGTGGGAAGGTAAATTGGTGCAGCCAATGTGGAAAACAATATGGCAATTCCCCACAAAATTCAAAATAGAACTATCATGTTACCCAGCAATTTCTACTTCTGGGTACTTGTCCAAAGGAAATGAAAACACTAAATCAAAAAGATATCCCCATGTTCACTGCAGCATTGTCTACAATAGTCAAAACATGGAAATGACCTAAATGCCCTTCAATGGATGAATGGATTAAAAAAAAAAAAACTGTAGTATAAACACACACACACACACACACACACACACACACACACACACACTCACCCAGAATGGAATATTATCCAGCCATTAAAAAAAAAGGAAGGAAATCTTGCCATTTGTGACAACATGAATGGACCTTGAGGGCACTATGCTATTATGCTAAGTGAAATAAGTCAGATAGAGAAAGTCAAATCCTGTATGATTTCACTTAAAAAAATTTTTTGAACTCATAGATACAGAGAATGGATTAGCGGTTGTCAGAGGTAGGGGATGGGCAAAATGGATAAAGGTGGGTATAACTTCCAGTTATAAAATAAATAAGTCATAAAGATGCAACATACAGCGTGGTGACTATTGTATATTTGAAAGTTGCTTAAAGAGTAGATCTTAAAAGTTCTTATTGCAAAGGGGAGAAATTGTAGTTGTGCGTGGATACTAACTAGACATTGTGGTGATCATTTCACAGTATATACAAATACCAAATCACTAAGTTGTACTATGTCAATTGTATCTCCATAAAAATAAATAAATGATAGATAAATAAATAAAGGACTATACCTGGGCACCTGGGTGGCTCAGTCAGCTAAGCTTCTGCCTTTGGCTCAGGTTAGAATCCCAGTGTCCTGGGATTGAGCCCCACAATGGGCTCCTTACTCAGTGGGGAGTCTGTTTCTCCTGCTGCTTCCTCTGCCCCTTCCCCCTGCTCATTCTCTCTCTCTCTCTCTACCCGTCTATTTCTCTCTATCAAATAAACAAATAATATCTTTTAAAAAAAGACTGCACCGTACAATGGAATATTATTAAGCCATAAAAAGGAATGAAGTACAGATTCATACTATAACATGGATGAAATTTGAAAATATCATGCTAAGTAAAAAAGTCAGACATGAAAGACTATATGTTATTTGATTACACTTATATCAAATGTCCAGAACAGGCAGCTCCAGAGAGTGAAAATACATGAGAGATTGCCAGGCATTTCAGAAAGAGAGAGAAATGAAGAACTGCTGCTAAGAGGTATGGGATCTTTTTGAGGGGATAAAACTTCTGGAATTAAATAGTGATGGATGTGTTACCTTATAAATATGCTAAGAATCACTGAATCATACCTTTTAAAAAGGTATATTTTATAATATAAAATTACAGCTCAATAAATTATTTTTACAGGACTATACCAATATAGGAAATGTTCACAACATAATGTTGAACAGAAAAGCAAGGAATAAAATTATGTAAGCAATGTAGACTGCTTAAATAGATCTCAGAAAGGATAGATGATGCAATAAAGCTTACTTGTTTTATGTATACCGTATCCATGCTCATTTTGGAGAAAAAGAAATGTCTGCTCATTGCTCCCTCTGTTATTAGAAAATTAGTTCTTCATCAGAGTAATACACCTAAAAATACACCTAAGCTTGCTTACCTCCTAAAGGTATTGATACAACCTAAAATTAAAAACCATGTGTTTGAGGCTTACCTTTAATTTTCATCAATAAGACATCTTTATTTTTTTAATTGAACTGGTAGTCAAAGACTACTTCTCTTTTTTTTTTAATTTTTTTTATTAAGTAAACTCTACCCTCAATGTAGGTCTCAAACTCATGACCCCAAGATCAAGAGTTGCATGCTCTACTGACTGTGCCAGCCAGGTGCCCCAAAACAGTCTTCCTTTTAAGAAACTACTTCCATTAAGAGAATTCTCTCAGAAGACTTCCAATGTATCATGATTTGTAGCTGCCAATTAGAGAGTTATTTGAATAGATATTTCTGGGAATCACAGAGTAAAGCCTTTCATGCAGTGATATGAAGACTTGATGAATGTACAACATACTTCATGTTACCTTTTCAGAGTTTGTTGAGAAGTTATTAAACCCCCACACAGGCTTCAGACTTATCCCTATGCACTCATTTCCTGGGAATGAATTTATAGATTTCATTCATTTGTGTGGTTTTAAGAATTCAAGATATAACCCAATGGTTAAGAGTGTTAATGTTAGGGGCACCTAGGTGGCTCAGTGGGTTAAGCCTCTGCCTTTGGCTCGGGTCATGATCTCAGTGTCCTGGGATCAAGCCCTGCATCAGGCTCTCTGCTCAGCAGTAAGCCTGCTTCCTCCTCTCTCTCTGCCTGCTTCTCTGCCTACTTGAGATCTCTGTCTGTCAAATAAATAAATAAAATCTTTAAAAAAAAAGTGTTAAGTAAAAAACAGAAATTTCCCTAAGAACTATTTTTTTCTATGTTTTATTCTTCATGTGTGTTTCATTTGCTATTTGGTAGTAAATTAAGTGTTCATTATTTAAATCTTTAAGGATGACATTCTTCACCAGAGATACACTCTACCTGGATTCAAATCCCAAATTCATCCTTGTCTAGCTGTACTAACCTCAAGTTCTCAAGTTTCCTGATCCATAAAATGGACATTGTTTCCTTTGGTGAACACACATACACACACATATATATACTGTGTGTGTGTGTGTGTGTGTGTGTGTGTGTGTGTGTGTGTAATTAGATGGAATGTGTATTCTTTTCCTTTGGGAGAGATAAATGTATATATTCATTTATCTGAACCATTTAAAACTATAACAAAGACTAGCACTCACCAAAAAAATTATATAAACAAAGAAAGAAAAAAGAGACAAACAAAAAACCAGACTCTAAAATACAGAGAACAAACTGGTGGTTGTGAGGGTTGGGAGAGGATGATAAAGGAGAAATAGATAAAGATAAATAGATAATAGATGAAGGAAATAGATAAAGGAGGTAAAGGAGATTACAAGTACACTTATTTTGAGCACCGAAAAATGTACAGAATTATTGAGTCATTATATTGTACACCTGAAACTAATGTAACATCATATGTTAATTATACTTGAATTTTTAAAACCTATCAGTTATAGGTTGAGCATAAGAGAGTGCCTAGAAAAAATAAGAAATAGATGCAGTGCTGAATAAGAACATCTCTGAAGGCAGAAGACCCAGAGTACGGAACAAATTTGGGGGTGGGGAGACATCCTAAGGACAAATGAAAAAGATAGAACTCCACCCAGTGTGGAGGGTCCTAGAGCTAGCACCCAGAGCCCAGTGTCCTGATTATCATTCTACATACTGGACACACATAAATGAGAATGTTCAAAATTGATGTAAACCAGCCCCAAGGTAGAGCATCTTCAGGAACACACTCTGAAGTGCTAAGGCTTCTGTCTTTTTCCTTCGGCACCCCTAAATCATCCAAGAGCTTTTTAAGGAAGCTCAGAGCCTCTCCCTTTGTCCTGAGCATTCTCAATGGTCTTTGTACAGAACTGTCTTTAGAAGCAGAAACAAAAAAAAAATTCTTAACAAAAGTCTAGTTTTAAAATTCAAAGCCAACGGTTTCATCATGAGTGTTGGAGGCACTGATTTCTTTGAAGAGCTTACCAGGATGTGTAGCTAAACATCCAACAGATGTTAGTTGTTGGTGGTGGTTTTTTTACTATGCTCACGGTATTAGCTGTCTTCCTGGTCCCCTGAAAAAATTAAGTCCCCCATCAAGCAGAGGTCCCATGCTGTCGTTGCATTAGATATATGAGAAAATATTTGTCTTTTCCCATTCAAAACTCTAGGAAAATTGATTCCTTGAGCTGGGTTATAGAAGTCTAGAGTCTCAGATACAAAGATTGCTAGTAGATTTTAAATTGTTAATTATCCCTACTGAAAAGTTTGTTAATAACATAAAATCTCTTTATGCAAATATGATTTTTTGCCTAGACACATGGATGAAAAATTGTCATATTATTATGAATTATAAATATGTAAATATATTATACCAGATTTATGGTTTCTTTGAAGTGATTTTTAAATATACTGAGAAAACTCTTTTTCCTTTCTATAGATTCAGAAATATATAGCACTTAGGTTATTCATATGATGTATTACTTATGGTTATATCTGTGGCAGGAATATCCTTTCATTTTTTCCATGTAAATCAATTACCATATACTAATGAGTAGTATTTTTTTATGTTGTAGTCATTTGCTATTAGGCTCTAAAATGTATTTTGCAAGTGGAGAAAAATCTGAAATTCCTAGTCTGGATTTAAATCTGTACTGAATTACTTAACTTCTGAGTAGCCTAAAGCAAATCCTTTAATCTTGTTTTGCCTCTGTTTCCTCATTCTGCTTTCCCGGATCCATGCAAAATTGAAAATAATTAGTAAGGCTTTTAAAAACAATTCAATTAGTCACTTGTAGGAGACTCCTTGTATGATTTTGAGGGCTGAAAGACTAGCTTCCCAGCACCCATTTCTCCTTTCCAATAGCACCCAAATTTCATTTTGAGGAATTAATTCTACCCCACTGTATATGGTCTGGTGGAATTCTATTCAGATGCCCTCGCTTCCCCTAGACAAGGGACACACCCATGTCCCAAAATGGGCCATTTAAATTCTTTCTCCTTGAGCTGGTGAAACAAATTAGAAATGTTTACCATTTGATTTTCTCCCAAGTAGCAGGGTCCTGAACACATTCGTCCATAATGTGCCCCATGTTGTGCTTCTATCTCCAGAGCAGCCCCGGGTGAACCTGTCTCTGGTTTAGTTTCTCAGCTTCCCATAAACTATGTGAGCATGCAAGAATTTCAGTAGATTCCTTTCTGTTTAGGTTAGCCACTGTTGGGGTCCGTTATCAAAGGAATGAGACTGAGACAAAGTGAAAGTTATGCAAAGCCTTATTCTATGCCAAGCATTAGAAGTTAGACTGACCGGCAGGGAGAATGAGACTGAGACAAAGTGAATATTATGTGAAGCTTTATTCTATGTCAAGCATTAGAAGTCAGACTGACTGGCCAGGACTGCCTCCAAAGAGAGCGACACACTCCTGATCTCACAGGCTGGTTTTATAGGGCATAACCGCAGACCCAAGGTACATGACTTCTATTGTTAAGGCGTTTACTCCCGGAATCGATACCCGGAACCATACCAGTAACTACTGGGGTGTTTATTCCTGGAATGAAGTCCGTGGATGTAAACAACAATATGGCTACCGAGGCAATATGGAGTTGCTCTGGCTAAGCAGGCCCTAATAGTTAAACAGGTTTTAACATTAAATTGGCCCTAATATTCCCCCCTTTTCTTTGGAGATTAGTCAATTCTTTGACTCTTCAGCCAGTTCTTGAGGGTGAAAACAGGATGACCTAAGGTGTCATTAACCTTGAGTGTGGTTTCATCCGCTGTTTTTCTGATTTTCTATTGGGCTGTTTTAGGACGATGAGGTGTCCCCTGGCTGCTGCTGAGTAGGAACAGAGTTAAAAGTGACCAAGTTATGAAACCCTTTTGAGTCTTAGTTTTAGTTCACAGTTAGTGGGGTCCTCTGGCAGTGACTCCCATTTCTGGGGGTGTCCTTGTTTTCGGCTCGTTTGACATGACACGCATGAATCCAGGCCCTGATGCCTTCTACTTTTACTGCTGTGGGGGTGGTCAGGATGACAGTGAATGGTCCCTTTCAGCGAGGCTCAAAGTTTTTCATTCGGTGGCAATGTATCCAAACCAAGTCTCCAGGTTGGTAAGGATGCGGTCTTATTTCCATCTCTGTCTCAGTGTAGGCAGCTCGGATCCCTGCATGGATTCTTTTTAAGACAGACTGTAGTGCCTGCAGTGACTGGAGTACAGACTGATCAGTCATTTCTGTTAGGGCAACCTCTTGTAGCCATGGGCAGAGTGGAGGTGAGTCTCCTGAACATTATTTACCTTGTTTAAGTAGGGTGTACATCGCGCCTTAAGGAGGGCGAAGGGAAGGAGATCCACCCATCCACCGCCAGTTTCGAGAATTAACCTTGTCAAGGTCTCTTTAAGAGTCCGGTTCATTCTTTCTATTTGTCCGGAACTCTGGGGCCGGTAGGCACAGTGTAGTTTCCAATTAGTGCCCATGGCCTTGACCAATGCCTATGAGACTGAATTCACAAATGCAGGGCCATTGTCTGACCCAATTGCGAGAGGCAACCCAAACCTAGGAATTGTTTCCTCTAGTAGCTTTTTGGCTACCATTCCTGCCATTTCATGTTTGGCGGAAAAAGCCTCTACCCAGCCTGAAAATGTATCCACAAAAACTAACATATACTTGTGTCCATACTTTCCCTGTTTCATCTCTGTAAAATCTACTTCCCAATAAATTCCTGGTTCCCTTCCTCTTTCTCTTTTTTCTCTTCCCATCCTAGTTCCTCCTGCATTTACCACCTGACATTGAGCACATCTATCAATCACATCCTGAGCCATACACCCTAATTTAGAAACCTGGAACTGTTTACCCATGAGCTCCTTAAGCTTGCATGTCCCTAAGTGAGTGCCCTGATGTATTTGGCTCACTGATTTTTTTTTTTTTCCTAGTCTTCGAGGAAGAATTAACTCTCCTGCTCTAGCCTTAGCCCAATCCCCTTCATAGTCTAATTTAGTCCATTTTTGTAAATGTTTTAACCCTTCCTCTGAATAATCTGGTTTTTCTGGTAGGGCTGGAGCCAGGAGCGTAACCAGTTCTTGAGCTGTTTCCCTGGCTGCTTGCTTTGCTGTTCGATCTGCTAATTGGTTTCCTTTTGAAACCAGATTAGTCCCCTTTTGGTGTCCTGGGCACTGCATAACGGCCACCTCTTTGGGGTCCCAAATAGCCTGGAGGAGAGCCAATATTTCTTTTCTGTTTTTAATTTCTTTTCCTTCTGCTGTTAATAGGCCCCTTTCTTTATAAATAGCCCCACGTATATGGAGAGTAGCAAAGGCATACCTGCAGTCCATATAGATGTTGGCGGTTTTACCTTTGGCCATCTGCGGTGCCTTGGTGAGCGCAATCAGCTCTGCTTTTTGCACCGAGGTTCCGTGTGGCAGAGCCGCCTTCCACAGCTCCTGTTCAGGAGGAACCACCGCAGCCCCTGCATACCTCTTTCCATCGATGTAGCTACTCCCATCTGTGAACAGAGTCATCTCCGCATCCGGGAGGGGAGTGTCTCTGAGGTCAGGCCTTATTCCTGTGATCTGGGTTAGGAACTCCCTGCAGTCATGTGGGTGATTAGCTAGCTTTTCTGGCTGCAACGTGGCTGGATTTAGCACCGCCGGGGGTCTGAAAATCACTTTCGGCTCATTGAGGAGGAGGGCTTGATACCCCGTCACTCGGGCGTTTGTCATCCACCTGTCTGGTGGGGTCTGGAGGAGGCCTTCGATAGCGTGAGTAGTGGTCAAGATGAGATTTTGACCCAAAGTTAATTTACTGCATCCTTCACCATGAGGGCCGTGGCAGCAATTATGTGGAGGTAAGGGGGGAACCCAGTCACTACTGGATCTAGTTTTTTTGCTAAGATAGGCTACTGGCCTTTGCTAAGGCCCCAGAGTCTGAGTCAAAACCCCTTTTGCCACTCCTGCCTTTTCATCTGCATATAAGTGGAGGGCTTGGTAACATCTGGGATGGCCAGCGCTGGGGTACTCAGTAAGCCTGTTTGTAATTTTCAAAATGCTCCTTCTGCCCCTCAGCTGTCCACTCTACTGTAGTGAGTCCTCCCTTAATCAGTTCGTAGAGGGATTGGGCAATCTCTGTGAACCGCGGTATCCAAAGTCTGCAGTAACCCACTGTCCCAAGAAACTCCCTCACTTGTTGGGGCGTGTTTCCTGGACTCAGACAGTGAACGCATTCCCTCATGGAGATCAAAGCCTAAATAAGTGGCATGGCTCTGACAAAGCTGTGCTTTCTTTGCTGACACCCGATACCTTTTTTCCTGCAGAGTCTGTAAGGGAGTTTCCATCCCACCCACCCCCTCCCCCCACACCACGCAAGCATGACTCATAGTCCTCAGTGGCTATTAGCAAGTCATCAATATACTTGAAACAGAGTGACTCCCGGGTTGGTGATTCTGTACTCATGCAAATCCTCATGTAGGGTCTCATCAAAGATGGTGGGTGAATTTTTGAATCCTTGGGGAAGTCTTGTCCAGGTGAGCTGGCCCTGGAACCCTTCCTGTGGGTTGGACCACTCAAAAGCAAAGAGGGGTTGAGACTCCCTGGCCAAACGTATACAGAAAAATGCATCCTTGAGATCTAAGACAGTATACACAGTTCTTTTCGGGCCTAGGAGGGAGAGTAGGGTATAGGGGTTGGGCACCATCGGGTGGATATCTTCAACCTGTTTGTTAACTTCCCGCAAATCCTGAACGGGTCGGTACTCCCCAGTTTCAGCCTTTTTGACTGGCAGCAAAGGTGTGTTCCATGGAGACTTGCAAGGAATGAGGATCCCGTCTCCTCAGAGGCAGTTAATGTGTTTTCTGATCCCTTCCTTTGCTTCCCAGGGGAGGCAGTACTGCCAGACTCGAACGGCCATAGTTGTTGCTTTTAACTGTACCACTACTGGAGGCCATCCCTTGGTCTGGCCAGGAGGCCTCCCTTCTGCTCAAGACTTTGGGAAATTCGACCTGTACGGTTTGGAGAAGGCTTCCCTCCCTTATCGCCTCTGGTTTTGAGACTGGCTCATAAAGGAGATGTTCATCTACTGCCGCCACAAGCACCTGCACAGTGGGTTGTCCCAAAGTCACAGTCATGTCTCCTTCCGAGAACTGAATGCCAGCCCATAGTTTGTGGAGGAGATCTCTTCCCATCAGGTTATACGGGGCATTAGGGAGGACCAAGAATTGATGTTTGACTACTCCCGAGGCCAAATTTAAAGTCCTTTCTGTTGTCCATTTCTGTCTTTCTGTGCCATTTGCCCCTTGTACCCAGACTTCCTCTCCAGATAGTTTTCCCAGAGGCTTTAGTAATGATGAAAATTGGGCTCCTGTGTCCACCAAAAAATCAACTGATTTCCCCTCCACCTCAATTTTAACCCAAGGTTTGGGGAGGGACTCCAAACCATGGCCCCTTCAGTCTTTAGTGGCCAGCATTGCCATTTTCTTCTTAGGGCACTCTCCAGCCCAGGGTCCTTTTTCCTTGCAGTAAGCACACTGATCTGAATCTAAGCCTTCCCACCTGCTTTCTCTGTGCTTGGGCTTTTCTTTCCATTGACCATCTCCTACTTGCCTTTTTCTTTTTCATTAACCCTTTTTTTTCTCCTCCGCACCTCATGTAATGCCCAAAACTTTAACTATTGTTTTTAGTCTGTTTTTCATCTTCTTGTGTATTCCTGTTGTTAAACACCTTTTCTGCTATTCCCACTAACTCAATCAAATTCTTCCCTTCAAATTCTTAAATTTTCTGAAGTTTCTTCCTTATATCTGGGCCTGACTGACTGGCAAAGGCAAGATTTACTGCCCTCTGATTTTAACATTTACTTGAATGGATCACCAATATAGATTTGCCCTGACACAGGGCTTTAGTCTTCCCTCCTTAAATACTATGCCTCATTTGAACAGAAACATTTTACAGGAAAAGATTTATTAGTCTTTTTTTTTCCTTCTTGTGAATAAATCCATCAAAACTGATCTAATATGGTCAAATTAAAGCCATTTCCTTTTAAACAACCATCTCATTTAGGACAAAATTACCTTTTTCTTTTTTTTTCTTTTTTTTTATATTTATTTTTATTTGTTTATTTACAGCATAACAGTGTTCATTGTTTTGGCATCACACCCAGTGCTCCATGCAGTACGTGCCCTCCCTATTACCCACCACCTGGTTCCTCAACCTCCCACCCCCCCAACCCCCCTGCCACCCCTTCATAACCCTCTGGTTGTTTTTCAGAGTCCATAGTCTCTCATGGTTCATCTCCCCTTCCAGTTTCCCTCAACTCCCTCTCCTCTCCATCTCCCCATGTCCTCCATGTTATTTGTTATGCTCCACAAATAAGTGAGACCATATGATACTTGACTCTCTCTGCTTGACTTATTTCGCTCAGCATAATTTCTTCCAGCCCCGTCCATGTTGCTACAAAAGTTGGGTATTCGTCCTTTCTGATGGAGGCATAATACTCCATTGTGTATATGGACCACATCTTCCTTATCCATTCATCCATTGAAGGGCATCTTGGTTCTTTCCACAGTTTGGCGACCGTGGCCATTGCTGCAATAAACATTGGGGTACAAATGGCCCTTCTTTTCACTACATCTGTATCTTTGGGATAAATACCCAGCAGTGCAATTGCAGGGTCATAGGGAAGCTCTATTTTTAATTTCTTCAGGAATCTCCACACTGTTCTCCAAAGTGGCTGCACTAACTTGCATTCCCACCAACAGTGTAAGAGGGTTCCCCTTTCTCCACATCCTCTCCAACACACGTTGTTTCCTGTCTTGCTACAAAATTACCTTTTTCTTTAACAAAATGTATTCGCATTCCTTATCTTTCTTATGTATCTCCTACTTTTTTACATATAGGGTTATTTCCCTTACTTCCATCAGTCTTAGTTACAGTTAGCAGAATTTTCTATTCTTAGAAACATTTCAGTTTCTACTGATGGTTAAGTATTAACCAAGTGTGAACAGTTACAACAGAATTCTTAGAACGCAAATTTATGAATCAGTTAAGCACAAAACATGTTTACCAACAGATTCCAAAAGCACAAACCTAGTTCCAGCAACCAATTCTTTAGCATTTTATCCCATTTGGTTAAGACCTAGATGTCCATAATTTAATTCCATTTGTCATCCAACCAAAACTTCGAAGTTTCAGGTTACCAAAGACTTTGAAAGTTACTTTAACAATTACCCACTAAAACTTTGAGACAGACAATTAACCATCAGAGTTCAGTTATTTCTTTGTTAACAGATTTTAACAAATAGCATGAGCTTCTTTGACCTTCAGTAAACTTTGATTGAAGTTTCACGTTTACTGCTGTTAACTTTAAAGACATGTCTATCTTAATTAAAGCAACAAACTTAACTTAGTTCAAATACTGATTTACATTTCACCTGGACCCACTCCACTTTTAATGTTTACCTGAGACACGGGTGGGAAGATCTGGAGTGGGGGGTGTTAGGTCCAGGGGCTGTTCTTCTTTCTCCTTGACAGTGAAGAGGGAAGGAGCCGTGGTGCAGGAAGCACCAAGGATGGTCTAGAGGCCAGTGAAGCAGGCCGCACCCAAGTTGGTGCAAAAACAGAAGGGGGAGTGCTGCCAGAAGGCAGAGAAAGGATTCCCAGTTTTAGAGAGTTTTCCTGGGTAAACCTTGTCACCCACCTGGGTGGTTTTACCTTGAAAATCCTTGGAATGCTGGAGAACAAGACTTAGGGGTGTCATAGGTCCCTTACTCTCCGCTTGCCCCATTTCTTTAACCATTACAAACAACACAACAGACAACAAAAAGACAAGACAAGGACAACTGCAGACCAGACCCAGCAGACCTTCCTCAACCAGATATCAAGTCTAAGCATGTGCAAGATACAATCCCAACTCAAAAACATAACCTGCCACTGCTGGGGATTTTTTTTTCAGTCCCCTGACCACCTAGGGGACTCAAACCCCCTGACCGCCTAGGGTGACATGAAACCCTGGCATGTCCCCTGACTGCCTAGGGGGACTCGAACCCCCTGGCAGGTCCCCTGACTGCCTAGGGGGACTCGAACCCCTTGGCATGTCCCCTGACCGCCTGGGGGACTCGAACCCCCTGGCAATCTCCCAGTGGAGGGATGGGGTGTCCCCACATCCACTCCAGCCCTGGGGAGCAATGCTGCATCCAGCTTCTCCCTGGTGAGCTCCGCAACCAGACAGACCATATCCTGCAGGATAAAATCTCGAGATCTTACCTCCAGAGGCTTTTCCAGAAATTCTGATGCTGACTCAGTTCTCGTCCTTTAATCACGGACGAACCCCCAGAATGTTGGGGTCCGTTATCAAAGGAATGAGACTGAGACAAAGTGAAAGTTATGCAAAGCTTTATTCTATGCCAAGCATTAGAAGTCAGACTGACTGGCCAGGGCTGCCTCCGAAGAGAGCGACCCCCTCCCGATCTCACAGGCTGGTTTTATAGGGCATAACCACAGACCCAAGGCACTTGACTTCTATTGTTAAGGCATTTACTCCCAGAATCAATACCCGGAACCATACCAGGAACTACTGGGGCGTTTATTCCCAGAATGAAGTCCATGGATGTAAACAACAATACGGCTACCTAGGCAATATGGAGTTGCTCTGGCTAAGCAGGCCCTAATAGTTAAATAGGTTTTAACATTAAATTGGCCCTAATAGCCACAATCATGTTTTCTGTTGTTTACAACCAAAGAGCCCTCACTGATAGATCAGTGTAATTTTATTGAATATTTTCTCAGAGCAGGCACTAAGCAGGGCATTGTGAGGGCAATAGAGATTCATAAAACACCATGCCTATATCTAACTTACTGGAGAACAGAAAGACCCACGAAGAAAGTACTATATAAAGCAATGGGTAATGAGGCCCAAATAAGTAGTAAAAACAATACTTGAGAAGCCGTGCTTTATTGTAGTAAATAAACAGACTTTGTAGCTGGACACTGCACCCCTGAACCCCAACTCCGCCACTTTCTATCTGTGATGCGCACGTTTCTCAAAGACTCTGCCCTTCTCTCCTGCTGCAGCAAATAAGAAAGCAGATTTTCAAATTTTATAACCTGCAAGGCACTGCACAAATACTAGTTACTAATGATCACAGTGAGCGAGACATGGTCAGGAGTTTCATGGGGTGAGCCATCCTGTATGAAAGCAAACATTTGCTGCATGCCCAATATACACCAAGCACTGTCCCAGACATAAAATTTGAATCTTATGACAGCCCTCTTTGTTAAGTATAATTATTCCCCTTTTAATAAAATTTTGAAAACTAAGACCTATGTATGTTTGGTAATTTGCCAAAGGTCAAAGAGCTAGTAATTGACAAATCCTGGATTTGCACTGCATCTATCTGACTCCCAGTTCTATGGCATTACCACAAGATGCTTCGCTTAGAGTATTTTAGGAAGAGAGGGATTCCAAGCAGGAGCAATGCTGTGAACAAAGTTATGTATCTAGATCTCTCTGCTCTTATCCCCTACACATGTTATTAGCATCCTCCTGATAATCTCCTCAAACTCTTCACTCTTGGAGACAGTCAGAGAAGTTATACACATTAGACACAGGCTTTGTGGAAAATTCATTTAAAGCAAGATCCCTATCAGCAGTAACAATGAGGGCACAGAGTAGGCGCATCTTCTGGGAGAGGGCTCTCTTTTACATTTGCTTGTAGATGAGAAGTGGGCTCAGAAACGCCATGGTAATTGCGAGCTACTTTATTTTCCCGTCCTTCTAATGGAATATGCTACTTTGCTTTCCCTTCCTTCTAATGGAAAGACAGTACAAGCTCTAAGATCAAGCACACTGTGGAAATTGAAGATTCCTATTAGCAAAAGTCACCTGGTTGACGAAAAGTGAACTACTAACTCGTGATCTTTCAGCCCAGATCCAGAGAGACACTGCAGGAAACTGCTGCTGCACCAAAGTAAAGTGATCTGAAGGCCAGTTCAGATGTCTTTGGATCCTGGCAGCCATATTTCCAGGGATTATCTTAGGAAGCCAAGATCTGGCTTTTCCCAGAAAACCTGATGCAATGATATCCATATCCTGTCATGACTAACCAGTAAAAATCTCTTCTGGGTGATTAGTTAATATCTATAGCATCTTCTCAATTTTACATTGATTCTAGTTAGATGGCCAATAATACAACTATTGGGATAATAATCATATTAACTGTCTTATCCTGCTTATTACTTATATAAGGACCTATTTAGCCAGAGTGATTTCATCTCAGTTGAACAGCCATTTTGTTGTTTATGCAGTAAAATTTAAACTGACCCTGCCCCACCCCCCCAGGGGAACTTACTTAAAAGCAAGTCTGGGAAACTAGTAAAATATAGTCTACCAGTCCCAGGTAACAGAACCCAAATACAAGGACGGGTCAGGCCAGGTGGAGACATCCAATCAGTGGGGGCGCATACTGTCTCCCTAGCTACCAAGAATGTGGGCCCCGCCTTTTGGGTGCCTTTTGGGCGCCAATTCTGACCAAGGTGAGAGGCTAGTTCAAATAGCTTCTATAGGGTGAATTGTAATTTAATTGGCCACCTGTGTGTGACCTAGCATGACTGTGCAGCTTTCTCTGTGTGTTGCAATCTCATTGGCCACCTGTGTGTGTCCAGGCCCAACCACATGACCTTTGCCCTTTAAAAGTTAGTCTGAAGGCAGGGAGGGGTCGCCCTCTCTGTAAGAGGTGGCCCCAAATGGTCGGTTTGATTCTCAATGCTTGGTGCAAAACAAAGCTTTGCTTGACTTTTGCTTTGTATCAGACTTGCTCCTTTGATTACGGACCTAACACTTACAGGTTTCTAAAATCAATTATTTACACCAGGATAGGAAAGAAAAGAAATCCCTGTGCTTTCTGTGTCTTTGTGGTGGCCCCATTGAAGAGGGGAATATATTTGAGAAAAGAAATCAAATAAAATAAAATATATTACTTAATGGTACAAACTTTTCAGTCACTATGTTATATTGATCATACAGCTGAATTCATTGAATTCATTGAATGAACATGGTTGGGCAGTTTAATGGGTCCCATAAGTCAGAGTTGTATTGCTATAGAATGAGTTGTTCACTCATTAAAATACTGAGGAGCTGTGCAAAGCATAAAGCAACCATCAGAATTACACCATCAGAAGTATTAGACCTCTGGGAAATGAAATATGATGTCTTAAATCAGTTGTCTGCTATTTGTTGAAATTAGACAACCGTCATACAGCTCAGTCATTCTCTTCAGATCTTTCATTGTTATTGACAAAAGCAACAGTAGATTAATGTTTAAGTAAAATATCAGTCCTCCCATGTATTACTTTCAAGGACAGATGATGAACCTAATACTATTCTTTTAAATTATTTTAATCCGGGGCTCCTGGGTGTCTCAGTGGGTTAAAGCCTCTGCCTTTGGCTCAGGTCATGGTCCCAGCATCCTGGGATCAAGCCCCACATGGGGCTCTCTGCCCAGCAGGGAGCCTGCTTCTATTCCTCTCTCTCTGCCTGCCTCTCTGCCTACTTGTAATCTCTGTCTGTCAAATAAATAAATAAAATCTTTAAAAATAACAATGAATACTGTTATGCTGAAAAAATAAATAAAATGAAAAAAAATAAAAATAATAATATAAATTATTTTAATCAGATGATCAGTAATATTTGTTCTTAGAATTTATCTTCATAAATATGAAAGATGAATGATTTAAGAGTTCACAACTCAGCCTAGAAAATATCACAGCCAAAGAGTTACAAAACAAATAGGCAATATAAATGCAATTTGTATACTTGCTTGTGTACTGACCTAGACGTCCTCATGAATTTGGGACCGTCAAGTTATACACTCTTTAGTCATGCTGCTGGTAGTCACCATATACTTTTTATAGCATCACTGATCTATGAAAACAATTTTTTGATCCATGAAAATAATTTAAAGAAAAAGCTTTTTCATTTATATTTATTCTCCCAACCTTGTTTTACCTACATGTGGTTTTATTAACCTTATAAACTTCACCTTTCCATCTACATTTTTATCTGCTATATTCATTATCTACTGCTACTTAACAAATTACCCCCAAAATGTAGCAGCTTAAATCAATAAATATTTGGTAACAGTTTCCATAAGTTGGGAATCTTGATGCAACTTAGCCAGGTCCTAAAACTCAGTCTTTCATGAGGCCACCATTAAGTTGCTGGCTATCATCTAAAGGCTGGACTGGGGAACGGTCTACTTCTTAGCTCATATGTCTAATGGCAGGATTCAGTCCCTCCTGGGCTATTTCCTGGAAGCCTCCTTTTGTTGCAAATCTCTCTCTCTCTCCCAAAGTCCTCCCCATAGGGCACCTCACAATGCAACGTCTGTCCTCCATGAGAGTGAGAGAGAAGAAAATAAGGAGAAAGATGGAAATCAGTCTCTTCATGATCTAATCTCAAGAGGTGACATCTTGTCACTCTTTCTGTATTGTTAGAAACAAGTCACTAGGTTTAGTCTACACTCAAGGGAAGAGGATTACACAAGAGCGTGAGTACCAGGAGATAGGATTATCAGGGGCCCTATTAGAAGCTGCCTCCACATCCAACAGAAATGGGTAAGGCTCATGAAATGCTGTTCATGTTTTAATTACATTCAGAGTCACAAATAAAATATTTAAATATTAAAATTAAAAACTTAGTGTAAAAAATGTTTAAATACCTTAAAGAACAAAGTGAGATTTTCATTTAATTTGGATTCCCCAGTATTTCAAGTGTATCTGTCTTATTAATTTTTAACTGTTCCAATACCATATTAGTGGATTTTCATCAAATTCCATGCATTACTAAAAGAATCAGTATATAGCTTAAACATCTTCTTGAAGTAAAATGTTAATAAAAGGCTTTCAGATATGATAATGGCACTAAATCAGTTTAAGTATCACCTGTAAAGCCTTGGGTTTGTTTGTTTTTTTTAAGATTTTATTTATTTATTTAAGAAAGAGAGAAAGTGAGAGACAGCACGAGAGGGGAGAAGGTCAGAGGGAGAGGCAGACTCCCCATGGAGCAGGGAGCCTGATGCAGGACTCGATCCTGTGACTCTGGAATTATGACCTGAGCTGAAGGCAGTGGCTTAACCAACTGAGCCACCCAGGCTCCCAAGTCTTAGGTTTTTTTCATCATTTTTTACGTGCTTTTTTATTCTTCTCTCTAGTCAATTTTAATTCTTCAATTTTATTTTTTTAAACATTATTCTTTTTTTTAAAGATTTTATTTATTTATCTGACAGAGAGAAATCACAAGAGAAGCAGAGAGAGAGGAAGGGAAGCAGGCTCTCCGCTGAGCAGAGAGCCCGATGTGGGACACGATCCCAGGATCCTGAAATCATGACTTGAGCCGAAGGCAGTGGCTTAACCCACTGAGCCACCCAGGCGCCCAATTCTTCAATTTTAATGACAATAAATAAGGTTGTTTAATGGGATGGTATAGGA
Organism: Meles meles; assembly: GCF_922984935.1. NCBI lineage: Eukaryota > Metazoa > Chordata > Mammalia > Carnivora > Mustelidae > Meles > Meles meles. The sequence goes on from NC_060072.1 coordinate 103,237,593, forward strand.
AAAGCAAAATACTTTGAGGATTAAAATGTTTATTTACATTTAATTAAGAATACTTTCCTGCTGGGGCCCCTGGGTGACTCAGTCAGTTAGGCGTGGAACTCTTAATTTCCACTCAGGTCGGGATCTCATGGGGTGGGAGATCAAACCCCACCTTGGCTCCATGGTAGTGCTCAGCAGGGAGTCTTCTTGAAGATTCTCTCCCTCTGCCCCACTACTAATGCATGCATTCTCTCTCGTTAAAATAAATGAATCTAAGAATAAATAAATAAATAAACAAATGAATAGTTTCCTGCCACACAAGGATGAGAGGAAGATTATATGGCAGACACAAAATCAAGAACTCAGAGTATTTTAGGACTCAGCATTTTTAATATAGCCTTTCTCCTAGATAAGTCTGAAACTGACTACAGATGTCATATATATCTTCTGAAACACTTTAATAATGTCATCTATGAACCATGCTATTCCTAAGGGAAAGTAACTGTGTATACGATTGAGCAACACAGAGTAAAATTAGGCATACCTATATACATACATCCCTTCATACCTGGCTAATTTCTTCATGTATACAATTCATGAAACTCTAATCATTCACTTCCTACTATGATAAATGAAGAAAGTATGAGAAATACTGACCCTCATCTGTGAATTAGGGTTCACCGAAGTGTGACAAATAAACCCAAAATCTAATAGCCTAGGACAATAACAGCTTATTTATTCCTCACACTGGATGATTTCTGTCACCTCATTCAAACTAAGACAACCAAACCTGGACACTTAATGTTGTCACTGTTGGTTGCCTTGAGCGAAACTTCCCTGCATGGTTCTTCTGAAACAGCCAAAAATCTTGAGAGCAAAAACTTTTATCTAACCTAGAGAACAGGTTGCGGAACTGTTTTGTACCAGTGTGATAATAAATACCTGCTGGGGCGGCAGTATGTGATTTGGTTGTGACATATTACCTGGTGGAAGGGATGAGCGACAGGGGAGACCTATAAACCTCACCTAAAGTACCTTTCATTATAATTTACTCATGGACTTAAAAGAAAACAAAATTTATAGACTGACTTTGCATTTCGGGTTTTTTAAAAGATTTTATTTATCTGAGTGAGAGAGGACATGAGAGAGCACGAGCAGGGGGAGGGGCAATGGGAGAGGGAGAAGCAGACTCCTCCATGAGCAGGGAGCCTGACCAGGGATCCTGCTCGGGGCTTGATCCAAGGACCCCAGGATCACAACCTGAGCCAAAGGTAGTTGCTTAACTGAATGAGCCACCCAGGTGCCCCTGACTTTGCATCTTGGAAAAGGGTAAATTAATATCCTATTATTTTCACCACATTCTAAAAGAGTAGAAATCAGAAACTCATGACATTTAAAAATCAGATTGATAACTGTCTTAGGGAAAAGTCACTCCAAAAAAAGAGCAACAAAGCTTTTCTTTTGACGGATTACATCTTAGCATGTTATTTACTGGAATATTCTTCAATAATTCATAAAAGGTAATTTTTCTGCTGATTTTATTTACTAGTAAAGGATTAATAACAAATCCTTAAAAATCTAAACACAGACACAAACCACTTGTCACTTTCTATTTAATAGACATTCATTCTTCTGAAGGCTTCTGATACACATATTCACTTTTTGTATCTAAAATTTATCTAATCCTTATAATTTAAGCCAATAAGTGGATAAAGCAAATGACTTCATTTTTAAAGAATCAAGAATCAATATTTAAATTACTTCTTTGCTCTTGCAATTTTATCATATTCTCTTCAGGATCCCTATGGGAAAGTTAATTGAAAAGTTATGTTGCTACATCTTTCAGCCATCTTCTACCTCGTGTTTCTGAAAGGTGTGGTGTACACACACAGAGCAGCAGAGAGGGTGAAATGATACAGAAGTTTAGTCATAGGGGCTTGGAAGGGGTTTAAGGAAGGCTGGTATCAGTCTTTAATTCTTCCACATTGAGGAATTTTTTTTTCTTTTTGATAGAGACAGAAAGTATGTGTATAAGTGGTGGATAGGAGGGGCAAAGGGAGAGAATCTTTTTTTTTTTAAGATTTACTTATCTCAGACAAAGAGTGAAAGAGAAAACAAGCAGAGGCAGAGGAAGAGGGAGAAGCAGATTCCCCGCTGAGCAAGGAGCCTGATATGGGGCTCGATCCCAGGACCCCAGGATCATGACCTGAGCCCAAGGCAGATGCTCAACTGACTGAGCCACCCAGGTGCCCCAAGAGAGAGAATCTTAAGCAGGCTCTGCACAGAGCTCAATCTCACAACCCTGAGATCATAACCTGAGCCATAGATCAAAAGTTGGACGCTCAACCAACTGAGCCCCCAGGCGCTCCCTAAAGAATTAACTTTTAAACAGGATAAAGAAGAAAAACATGTAGTGGTTTGGGTCTTTGATGTAGCCCTGCTCATGTCCTATGCCATCTGTGCTGGAATATTCATTTCTCATTCCAGGGTCTTATTACAAATACAGGTGGCTTTGCTATGAAGCTATTGAAGCTTAAGTTCAGAGTCCCTCACTTCCACTGGCCCTTCTCAAGGCCCTAGGAGAGTTTCTAGTGATGTGTTCACCTGATCAAATACTTATTTCAATTTTGCAAGTATTCATGTGTCGGAGGAAGCCATAGGAATTTAAAGGGGAAAATAAGCATATATTTAGCTGGATTCAGAAAAATATGTATGGTTTTGTGGTCATCCCTTATAATGCTAATCTATTGCTGGCCTACAGCTAATGCCCACTGTGCAAATTCACCAGGCATTGCAACATGAAGTTGAAGGCCAGAAACTGTACCTTGATAAAGACTTTCCCAAATTTGACAATAATCCTAAAAATGTGTATGACACCATCAATGAGTTATGAAGCAGAAATTAACATTACTGAATGATCAGTAACAAAAGGCAAATTTCAAGCAACTATGCTAGAGAAAACAACCTTTCTATTGTTATGCCCCAATAATGGTCCGTGATTAAAGGAGTGAGACTGATATAAAGCGAAGGTCAAGCAAAGCTTTATTTCATGCCAAGCACCAAGAATCTAACCAAACATTTGGGGACACACCTCTTACAAGAGAGGGTGATCCTTCTCTGTTTCACTGACTAGTTTTTAAGGGCAAAGGCTATGCTGTCGGCCCTGGCCATGCACAGGTGACCAATGAGATTGTAGCACACACAGGAAACTCCTCAGTGATGCTAGGTGACCAATTGAATTACAATTTACCCTAGTAGTCATTAGAACCAGCCTATTACACCTTGATTAGGATTGGCACCAAAAAGGCTCCCAAAGGGCGGGAGTCCCTACTCCTTGGTAGCTAAGGAGACAGTATGCATCCCCCCACTGATCGGATGTCTCCACCTGGCCTGACCCACCCTTGTATCTGGGCTTTGTTACCTGAGGCCGGTTTCTGGGACTTGTCTCCAAGTAAATCCGCTGGGGGAAGGGGAGCAGGGACAGTTTCTAAATAGGTCCTTACATGATGATCTCAATAGATAATACAAAATCATTTACATGAGAAAACAATCAAGGAACAGATAGCCAAAAAAAGCAGGGAAAAAATATTATAGAGTGTGTTAGGCTATTTATTTTCTTAAAGTACTTTGTTATTTTTCCGGACGCTATTGAATATTTTAATACTCTTCAGGTTTTTTTAATTTTTTTAATTTAATTTTATTTTGTCAGTGTGCCAAGATTCATTGTTTATATACCACACCCAGTGCTCCGTAATTTGTAACTTGTTATTTCTTTCCCATTTTCAATGTATTTATTTTCATGTTAAGTTTTTTTCCTCTCTCTTAAGGAGTGACACAAAATTGTTTAAACTTTAGGTCCACAAAACTTGAATTGATCCAAATTACATGTAATAATTCATTTCATACTACACTGGTATAGAAGCTATCATCTCCACTTTATAGCTCAGAAAACTGAGGTAGAAAAAGATTAAGTCCATAGAGACAGTAGTGATTGTGATGAAGTTTTAGAATATAGGTAAGGTTCAGTGGGGTGAGGTCCAGAGCCGATGACCAAGAAAGAATTCTTGAGACATCTTTGGTGCAAAATGGTGGTTTATTAAAGCACAGGGACAGGACCCATGGGCAGAAAGAGCTGCTGCCCCAGGGTTGTGAGGGGTTAGGGTTATGTACCCTGGAGTTGGGGGTAGGTAAGGAAAAGGGAGGTTTCAACAGAACTTTCATATACTGAACAGGGCCTACAAAGATACCGGATCAGAGGCCTTGCCAATGCCAAGATCGTTTTTTTGCCCTCTAGCAAGGTATTAACATTAAGATGGGTAGAAGATTCCTAAAGAATGTCACATATGTCTCACCCAGGAGTAGGGGTGGGGGAAAGTTGGAGGGTGTCAGCTTTTGCTTTGTCCTCAGCCAGCCTTCTGTTCCCTCATCAATTGGATTTGGATTTGAACCCAGCTGCTTGGTTTCTGAGCCTGTATCTTATTCACTCATTTTTCACCCTGTTGCCTCTGAGGGTGAATGAGGCCCAGCTCCTTGTCATCAAGAAGCTTACAGTTCAGTAGTGAACAGACAACAACTACTATAGTATGATGTGTGCCATATTGGCTACACAAGATACAGGATTAGAAAGGAGAAACTGAATTTACAGGATAGTAGGGAAGGCTCCACAAAGAAAGTGATACCAACTTGGTTATACTAAATAAAGTTCATATTCAAAATTCTATAAACTTATTTCATGTACCTAAAACAGTTACCTCCAGTCACCAAGCAAAAATTTATAATATCAAATTGTATATCACTTTATCCCAGGGCACAAAATTAATCTAGTTAAGTAACTATGTTTTCAAAAACACAACAGAGATTAAAAGAATAAACTAAGTCTTTTGAAATGCATTAACCCTCCACCACTCCCACCAACAAAACAAGAATGATGGTGAAAATGAAGAGACTATTAGGACTCAAGGTTTTATGTACCTGCACGGGGTAATTATCTAAATCTGATGCAAAAATTGAAATGGGACTGGGTTTTGTTAGCCTGATGTAGTTTTCCATTTAGTGTTCTACATATTCTAACCCAAGCTTGGTTACTATAGGTGAAAAAGATGTTTAACAAAGTATCTCTGATTATAGAAGTAGAAACTGATGAGGGAAACAAAGGCAGAAGAAAAATTATTAAATTTCCTTACCTACTGACAAGCCCTTGAAACGGGCAGAGTGACTCTCCTCTCAGGACTCAACTACTCTCACCTTGAGGCTTTGCTAAGGGCAAAGGACAATCCTAGCCTGACCTACCCCCTACCCCCAACCAGGATCCTGTAAGTCTACTTTACAATTCCTTTGGAAACTTTATCTCTAAACCACCAAGATAGTGTTGACAATCATTCCCAAGCATATGGCCCACTGATAGACATCTAAATGGCCTCACAAGAAGATTTTATTACTGGTAATGAATAACCTTTTCCCCAGACAATAGGTAGCCCCTCAAGGTCCTTGCTTCCAAAATTCCTTAGAGACTTATTGCTATCCCAAATCCCCTCCCAACTTACAAGTATATAATACACCGCTCCTCACATTCCCCGGGGAGCAGCTCTTCTTGCCCCCAGGTCCTGTCCCCGTGCTTTAATAAACCACCATTTTGCACCAAAGATGTCTCAAGAAATCTTTCTTTGTCATCAGCTCCAGACCTCACGCCACCAAACCTCACCTGTATTCTAGAACTTCATCAGAAACCTTGGCTTAGAGGCTCAGGAATTCACTTCAGAATGAATGTTATACTACAAGAAGCAAATTTAGATGCTTTCAAAAGAGCACAAAGTGAGGTCCATTTTTCCATAACTGAAAGTGACAAGTGAAATAGAGTTAATTTAATAAGCAACAAGCATGATGGAAGAAGAAGAATATAAACAGGGCTCATTAGGGAAAGCATTACCATTCAATCACTTTTAATGGGCTTCTTCACACTCCAATAAGCTTAAAGCACTAGATTACTTCTTATGAAAATTTCTGAGAATAGTAAATCAGATCGAAAATTTAATTTTTGAAACAACATTAAGTAAAGACCAAATATCCATGTTAATCAATTAAGCCCAGTTGTATTTGGCTCAGTGGTCAAGCAATAAATTGCTTTCTTTGCAACACTAACTCATTTGTGACAAGATAGCATTAAGTGTAAAGTAATTGATGAAAGCAAATTACAAAAAAGGGGGCCAAGAAAAAGAAAAAAAGAAGAAGAAGAAGAAAGATCCAACAGAATCAGAGCAGCAAATGTTCTTCCCTGAAAGGCACTACTATGGTTGTCTCTTCTGAGGATTGCACTTACCCCGGATCTTCCCAGTCAAACCTACTCTTTCACATCTCAGCTCCAAAGCCATGATTCCAGTAATTATTCCCTGATGTCTTACTTCCTCTTTGCTCCTTTAGTTAATAGATAACATTGTTTTTTCCCTTTAATTTTGTTTATGTTTATCAGCCCCACAATGTAGATGCATTGAGGATGTAATGGTGCACCTTAGAACTAGATGAAACCTTAAATATTCTTTGGCCCAATACTTTAGGAACAGGGTTCAGCAGATCCTAGACTAGAAATCAGGATTAGTGCAGAGTAATTGAACTGATGGTGGTGCTGAATGGAAAGAAGGCTGCTCTGCAGACCAAATTAAAAAGAACTGAACCATTCATAATTTGTATTTCTCCATAACTAGATAAAAAATTACATCTATATTCACATGGGGCTATGTCAAAAATCTCTGGTTTGTACCACTGTTTCCAACAGCCTTGGGGAAATGAAGTGACATCGTGGGTGGCTATTTTAATCATAGATAGTGAATGGTATAAAGGTCTGGGATGGGGGCGCCTGGGTGGCTCAGTGTGTTAAAGCCTCTGCCTTCAGCTCAGGTCATGACCTCAGGGTCCTGGGATCGAGCCCCACATCGGACTCTCTGCTCAGCGGGGACACTGCTTCCCTTCCTCTCTCTCTGGCTGCCTCTCTTCCTACCTGTGATCTCTGTCTGTCAAATAAATAAATTTTAAAAAAGGTCTGGGATGACTTAGATTATAGGATTGATGGGCACTATGTGATATGACACATATAGGATGTGAGGGGACCATGTTGGAATTAAGGATAATAGCAATCTTTTATTCTTTTACATATCCTAGAAATAACTAGACATAACTAGTGAAATCATTCCTTTACAAATTAGTGTTGACTATCTATATAACCTCCTTACTGAGCAGAGACTGCCTGCAATGATCAATTCTTTTTGAATCATCTGTGTGTCCATGAGTTCCTGGGTAAGTTTGGTTTTTGTCTTGGATGGGAGAGGTTATGAAAGAAGAATGAAAGGTGAGGTGAGAGACAGGAAGAGGTGAGAGACAGATGGTGAAGAAGGATGGAATAACAGCCAGCTGCTAGTGGTCTCGAGAGCTGGATTTGATCCTATGTGGGGGTAGATTCTTAAGAAGCTAATTTAATGAAAGGCTTCATGAGTCTAAGAGCATATGGAGAGTACATTTTGTGTTGTGTTAACAAAATGTTGAACAGCACTTGTAGAAGGCCATGACTGATCCTCACTCTACCTTGCATGGGCTTAGTGCAGTTTAGGGTACCCTGAGGACTCAAACATTACCAATGGATGGTCTGGGAATCATCCTTCTCAAGAAGGGCACTGGCAAAAGAAGCATTGTTAAAGCACCTTGGCAAGAAGAGATCATGGAAAACTAGAACAGAGTTGTTGAAGAGGACATCTGAGACGTCTTCCCACTTCACCACTTGGGGATATCAGAAATAATAGGCCACAGAGACTTTGCAGGGTTGCAGACTAGGATCCTGGAAGAGCAAGGGATGATAAGAGCCATCATAATTGGAGAATTCATGTGGCTTTGTTTGTGCTCTTGGGTCGGTAAGAGCATTTGGGTTATGTCCTTATTCAAAGTATAATAAGACAGTGGTCAAAAGATCTTAAATTGCCTGCCCAGAATTTCATAGCAAGCTAACAACAACTAGAACCAATTTCTCCCCTGATTTCCTGGGAAGCTATAGCCTTACTATGGGGTTGCCATATAGGGTACAATGATAATTTTTTCCTCTATAAGAGTGTTCATATTGTAAGGGCCTATTTAGCCAGAATGACCCCATCTCGGTAGAACAGCCATTTTGTTGTTTATGCAGTGAACTTAGATTGACCCTGCCCCCCCCCCCGGAACTTACTTAGAAACAAGTCTGGGAAACCAATAAAATATAGCCAACCACTCCCTGATAAAAGAGCCCAGATACCATGACATGTCAGGCAAGGCAGAGATAACAGAGCCCAGATGCAAGGACGGGCCAGGCCAGGTGGAGGCATTCAATCAGTAAAGCACACCTACTACCTCCCTAACCACCAAAGAATATAAACCCCACCTTTTGGGCACCAAACTAAGGCGCCAATTCTGACCAAAGTGATAGGCTAGTTCAAACAGCTACTATAGGGTAAATTGTAATCCAATTGGCCACCCATGTGTGACCTAGCATGACTGTGCAACTTTCTCTGTGTGTTACAATCTCATTGGCCAGGTTCAACCACATGGCCTTTGCTCTATAAAAGCTGGCCAGTGAGGCTGGGAGGGGTCGCTCTCTCTGAGGAGACACCCCAACTGGTCGGTTTGATTCTCAGTGCTGACACAAAATAAAGCTTTGCTTGACCTTGGCTTCATAGCATCTTGATCCTTTGTTCATGGACCCCATCAATATAAATCACTAAAGGCTAATAAATACTTTGCTTTTCTACTATGAAGAGCTAGAAGCCATTGTTCAAAATGGATTAGCAAATTAACATAACACTTCACGGTTGACATTCAGAAAACTTTAAAGATTTTTTTTTTTATTATTTGACAGAAAGAGATGGATCACAAGTAGGCAGAGAGGCAGACAGAGAGAGAGGAGAAAGCAGGCTCCCTGCTGAGCAGAGAGCCTGATACGGGGCTCAATCCCAGGACCCTGAGATCATGACCTGAGATGAAGGCAGAGGCTTAACCCACTGAGCCACCCAGACACCCCGAGATTCAGAAAACTTTAAATAGAATTCCTGACCTTACTGTTGACACAATATTTAAGTAAATCAACTAATATTCTGTTGATGACTCAGTAGCACACCATGATCAAGGAACAAACAATTCTTTACATTAATTTTAAGTGATATTGTCGTGTGTTTCTGTGTTCTTTTATCTGAATTTACAATCTTTCCTTCCCCTTTGGCACTGTGGACCCATAGCAGCTATTTGATGCTTTCAGCAGGCCTCCAGCTGCTAGCTTTCCTTAAATTGCTTCCTAGGACGCCGGGGTGGCTAAGTCAGTTAAGTGTCTGCCTTCTGCTCAGGTCATGAGTCCAGAGTCCTGGGACTGAGTCCCACATCCAGCTCCCTGCTCAGTGGGGAGTCTGCTTATCCGTCTCCCTTTGCCACTCTCCCTGCTTGTGCTTTCTCCCTCTCTGTCAAATAAATAAAATCTTTTTAAAAATTAAATAAGAAATTAAATCTCCTCCAAATTTCCCACTTTTTATTTCTTAAGAAACAAATAAGAAAAGTAGTTGAATTGCACACAAATGGAAAATGAATGGTGTCTGAGAAAGCACCTATACACTCAGAAGCTGAATATAGTAGCTTTGGTGCTTAGATTGAATGGTATCATCTTGGGCTGCTCAAAAATTTTACTGAGGAATTCCTACCCCTGGATTGCATTCCAGAAGGTTGAATTGCCAAAATAAGTGATTTTCACTTAAGAAAAGTAATTGCCCTAGGGACAGAGTACCGTACACATAAGGTATGGGTTTGGTTGCTAAACATTACAAGGATTCTAGATTAAGAATTAAGATAATTCTGATTTATACACATAGGCCACTATAATGTCATGTAAAACAAAATAAAATTTTGAAGATCATTTAAATATCAAAAAATAAAAAATGGTTAAATAAATTATATAACATTCACACGATGGATAGCCATACCTTAAAATACATTTATAAGGCATTAGTTATAACTTGAGGAAATATTTTTGTTATCAAATAAAGTTAAGAGAGAGGATTTAAAACAGCATATGGCAATAGCAATAGTTAATCATTACTGAATATCTATGTCATATCAAGTACTGTTCCAAGTGCTTTATATTCAGAAGTGTCTCAACTATAGGGGGGAAATGTACTTAGAAAAATGGAGCCAGACATTCACTGAAAATATTTTTTTTAATTTTTATTTATTTATTTGTCAGAGAGAGAGAGAGAGAGTGCACAGGCAGACAGAGTGGCCGGCAGAGACAGAGAGAGAAGCAGGCTCCCCGCCGAGCACGGAGCCTGATGTGGGAATCGATCCCAGGACGCTGGGATCATGACCTGAGCCGAAGGCAGCCACGTAACCAACTGAGCCACCCAGGCATCCCATTCACTGAAAATATTAAAAAGTAATTGTCTCCAGGTCACACAGTTATGAATAATCTTATTTGTTCTTTTTGCTTTTTAGAATTTTTCAATTGTAATACCTTTATTTAATGAGTATGCATTACTATACTAATGAGGAAAATATCTACATTTTATAGTTGATTACCATTCAAAAACATACGGACCATAAAAAACCCCAGAACAGATTTTTATCTCATCTCCCCTTAATATAGGACACAAGGCATAGAGAAGACAAGTTTGCAATTTCTTACATGTATTTTGGTACTCCCAGGGCAACTAATCAACAAAGGCATGTCCTTATTATATTTCCTTATATTATTTCCTCTACAAAACCTGGTGTAGTAATAATCCCAGAGATCTATTTCATATTATGAAAAATTATATGCCAACAGATTGGACAATCTAGAAGAAATGGACAAACTGCTAGAAACATTTAACTTCCTAAAACGGACCCAGAAATAAATAAAATTTGAACAGACCAATTCTTAGCAATGAAATTGAACCCATAATCAAAAAACTCCAAGCAAACTAAACTTCAGGACCAGGTGACTTCACAAATGAATTCTACCAAACATTTAAAGAAGAGTTAATACTTATTCTTCTCAAACTGCTCCAAAAAATTGAAGAGGAAACAAACCTTCCCAATTCATTCTATGCGGAAAGCATTACCCTGATATGAAAACCAGGTAAAGACATCACAAAAAAGAAAACCAGGTAAAGACACTGAAAAAAAGAAGAGAACTACAGGGTAATATCTATAATAAACAAAGATGTAAAAATCCTCAAAACAAAACAATAACAACCTGAATCCAACAATACATTTTAAAGGTCATTCATTTAGGGGGGAGGAGTCAAGATGGCGGGGAAATAGCAGGCTGAGACTACATCAGGTAGCAGGAGATCAGTTCAATAGCTTATCTAAACATTGCAAACACCTACAAATCCAATGGGAGATAGAAGAGAAGAAGAACAGCAATTCTAGAAACAGAAAATCAACCACTTTCTGAAAGGTAGGACTGGTGGAAAAGTGAATCTAAAATGACGGGAAGATAGACTGCGGGGGGAGGGGCCAGCTCCTGGCAAGCAGCGGAGCAATGGAGCACAAAATCAGGACTTTTAAAAGTCTGTTCCACTGAGGGACATTGCTTCAGAGGCTAAACCGGGTGAAGCCCACGCGGGGTCAGCGTGGCCCCAGGTCCCGCAGGGTCACAGAAGGATCGGGGGTGTCGGAGTGTGGCAGAGCTCGCAGGTGTTACAATGGAGAAGCAGGCTACAGAGACAGAGCCGAGGACTGAACTCTCAGCTCGGGGTTACCTTGAACTGGTCGCGGGCTGGATGAGCTTGGAGCGTGGCTGGAGGCTGGGGATACAGGAGTGATTGGGTGCTGTCCTCTGCGGGCACACTGAGGAGTGGAGCTCCAGGCTCTCGGCTCCTCCGGGCCGGAGAATAGGAGGCCTCCATTTTCATTCCCGTCCTCCAGAACTCTACAGAAAGCGTTCAGGGAACAGAAGCTCCCAAAAGCAAACCCGAGGGGATTACTTAGTCCGGCCCCTGGGAAGGGCGGTGCAATTGCACCTTGGGCAAAGACACTTGAGAGTCACTACAACAGGCCCCACCCCAGAAGATCAACAAAATATCCAGCCAGGACGAAGTTCATCTATCAAGGAAAGCAGGTTCAATACCTAGGACAGCAGCGGAATTCCAGAAGAGGAGAAAGCAAAGCACGGAACTCATGGCTTTCTCCCCATGATTCTTTAGTCTTGCAGTTAATTCAATTTTTTTTTCAATTTGTTTTCTTTCTTTTTTCTTCTTCTGCTAAATTTTTTAGAACTTTTACCCTTTTCTTTTTTAAGTTTTTTTGACTAGTTTATCTAAAATATATATTTTCTCTTTCTTTTCTATATTTTTTCTTTATTTGTTTTATTTTTTAAATTTTTTTCTTTTCTTTCTGAACCTCTTTTTGTCCCCTTTCTCCCCCCCCCCACAATTTGGGGTCTCTTCTGATTTGATTACAGTGCAATTTTCTGGGGTCTTTGCCACCCTTTTAGTATTTTATTTGATCCTTCATATCCTCTTATCTGGACAAAATGACAAGGCAGAAAAAACCACCACAAACAAAAGAACAAGAGGCAGTACCGAAGGATACAGACTTAATCAACACAGACATTGGTAATATGTCAGATCAAGACTTCAGAATGACGATTCTGAACGTTCTAGCCGGGCTCGAAAAAGGCATGGAAGATATTAGAGAAACCCTCTCTGGAGATATAAAAGCCCTTTCTGGAGAAATTAAAGAACTAAAATCTAACCAAGTTGAAATCAAAAAAGCTATTAATGAGGTGCAATCAAAAATGGAGGCTCTCGCTGCTAGGATAAATCAGGCAGAAGAAAGAATTAGTGATATAGAAGACCAAATGACAGAGAATAAAGAAGCCGAGCAAAAGAGGGACAAACAGCTACTGGACCACGAGGGAAGAATTGGAGAGATAAGTGACCCCATAAGATGAAACAACATTAGAATATTGGGATTCCAGAAGAAGAAGAATGAGAGAAGAGAGCAGAAGGTCTATTGGAGAGAATTATTGGAGAGAATTTTCCTAATATGGCAAAGGGAACAAGCATCAAAATCCAGGAGGTGCAGAGAACCCCCCTCAAAGTCAACAAGAATAGGTCCACACCCTGTCACCTAATAGTAAAATTTACATGTCTTAGTGACAAAGAGAAAATCCTGAAAGCAGCCCGGGAAAAGAAGTATGTAACATACAATGGTAAAAATATTAGATTGGCAGCAGACTTATCCACAGAGACCTGGCAGGCCAGAAAGAGCTGGCACGATATATTCAGAGCACTAAACGAGAAAAACATGCAGCCAAGAACACTCTATCCAGCTAGGCTATCATTGAAAATAGAAGGAGAGATAAAAAGCTTCCAGGACAAACAAAAACTGAAAGAATTTGCAAATACCAATCCAGCTCTACAGGAAATATTTAAAGGGGTCCTCTAAGCAAAGAGAGAGCCTAAAAGGAGTAGATCAGAAAGGTACAGAGACAATATACAGTAACAGTCACATTACAGGCAATACAATGTCACTAAATTCATATCTCTCAATAGTTACCCTGAATGTTAATGGGCTAAATGCCCCAATCAAAAGACACAGGGTATCAGAATGGATAAAAAAACAAAACCCATCAATATGTTGCCTACAAGAAACTCATTTTAGTTGCGAAGACACCTCCAGATTTAAAGTGAGGGGGTGGAAAACAATTTACCATGCTAATGGGCATCAGAAGAAAGCTGGGGTGGCAATGCTTATATCAGATCAATTAGACTTTAAGCCCAAGACTATAATAAGAGATGAGGAAGGACACTATATCATACTCAAAGGGTCTGTCCAACAAGAAGATCTAACAATTTTAAATATCTATGCCCCTAACGTGGGAGCAGCCAACTATATAAACCAATTAATAACAAAATCAAAGAAACACATCAATGATAATACAATAATAGTAGGGGACTTTAACACTCCCCTCACTGAAATGGACAGATCATCCAAGCAAAAGATCAACAAGGAAATAAAGGCCTTAAATGACACACTGGACCAGATGGACATCACAGATATATTCAGAACATTTCATCCCAAAGCAACAGAAGACACATTCTTCTCTAGTGCACATGGAACCTTCTCCAGAATAGATCACATCCTGGGTCACAAATCAGGTCTCAACTGGTATCAAAAGATTGGGATCATTCCCTGCATACTTTCAGACCACAATGCTCTGAAGCTAGAACTCAATCACAAGAGGAAAGCTGGAAAGAACTCAAATACATGGAGACGAAACAGCATCCTTCTAAAGAATGAATGGGTCAACCAGGAAATTAAAGAATCGAAAAAATTCATGGAAACAAATGATAATGAAAACACAACGGTTCAAAATCTGTGGGACACAGCAAAGGCAGTCCTGAGAGGAAAATATATAGCAGTACAAGCCTTTCTCAAGAAACAAGAAAGGTCTCAAGTACACAACCTAACCCGACACCTAAATGAGCTGGAGAAAGAACAAGAAAGAAACCCTAAACCCAGCAGGAGAAGAGAAATCATAAAGATCAGAGCAGAAATCAATGAAATAGAAACAAAAAAAAAAATAGAAAAAAATCAATGAAACTAGGAGCTGGTTCTTTGAAAGAATCAATAAGACTGATAAACCCCTGGCCAGACTCATCAAAAAGAAAAGAGAAAGGACCCAAATAAATAAAATCATGAATGAAAGAGGAGAGATCACAACCAACACCAAAGAAATACAGACAATTATAAGAACATACTATGAGTAACTCTACGCCAACAAATTTGACAATCTGGAAGAAATGGATGCATTCCTAGAGACATATAAACTACCATAACTGAACCAGGAAGAAAAAGAAAACCTGAACAGGCCCATAACCAGTAAGGAGATTGAAACAGTCCTCAAAAATCTCCAAACAAACAAAAGCCCAGGGCCAGACGGCTTCCCAGGGGAATTCTACCAAACATTTAAAGAAGAACTCATTCCTATTCTCCTGAAACTGTTCCAAAAAAAATAGAAATGGAAGGAAAACTTCCAAACTCATTTTATGAGGCCAGCATCACCTTGATCCCCAAACCAGACAAGGATCCCACCAAAAAAGAGAACTACAGACCAATATCCTTGATGAACACAGATGCAAAAATTCTCACCAAAATACTAGACAATAGGATTCAACAGTACATGAAAAGGATTATTCACCACGATCAAGTGGGATTTATTCCAGGGCTGCAGGGTTGGTTCAACATCCGCAAATCAATCAATGTGATAGAACACATTAATAAAAGAAAGAACAAGAACCATATGACACTCTCAATAGATGCTGAAAAAGCATTTGACAAAGTACAGCATCCCTTCCTGATCAAAACTCTTCAAAGTGTAGGGATAGAGTGCACATACCTCAGTATTATCAAAGCCATCTTTGAAAAACAAACTGCAAATATCATTCTCAATGGAGAAAAACTGAAAGCTTTTCCGTTAAGGTCAGGAACATGGCAGGGATGTCCATTATCACCACTGCTATTCAACATAGTACTAGAAGTCCTAGCCTCAGAAATCAGACAACAAAAAGAAATTAAAGGCATCCAAATTGGCAATGAAGAAGTCAAACTATCCCTCTTCGCAGATGATATGATACTATATGTGGAAAACCCAAAAGACTCCAATCCAAAACTGCTAGAACTTGTACAGGAATTCAGTAAAGTGTCAGGATATAAAATCAATGCACAGAAATCAGTTGCATTTCTCTACACCAACAACAAGACAGAAGAAAGAGAAATTAAGGAGTCAATCCCATTTACAATTGCACCCCAAACTAAAAGATACCTAGAAATAAACCTAACCAAAGAGGCTAAGAATCTATACGCAGAAAACTATAAAGTACTCATGAAAGAAATTGAGGAAGACACAAAGAAATGGAAAAATGTTCCATGCTCCTGGATTGGAAGAATAAATATTGTGAAAATGTCCATGCTATCTAAAGCAATCTACACATTTAATGCAATCCCCATCAAAATACCATCCATTTTTTTCAAAGGAATGGAACAAATAATCCTCAAATTTATATGGAACCAGAAAAGACCTCCAATAGCCAAAGGAATATTGAAAAAGAAAGCCAAAGTTGGTGGCATCACAATTCCGGACTTCTAACTCTATTACAAAGCTGTCATCATCAAGACAGCATGGTACTGGCACAAAAACAGACACATAGATCAAAGGAACAGAATAGAGAGCCCAGAAATAGACCCTCAACTCTATGGTCAATTAATCTTCGACAAAGCAGGAAAGAATGTCCAATGGAAAAAAGACAGCCTCTTCAATAAATGGTGCTGGGAAAATTGGACAGCCACATGCAGAAAAATGAAATTGGACCACTTCCTTACACCACACACGAAAATAGACTCCAAATGGATGAAGGACCTCAATGTGAGAAAGGAATTCATCAAAATCCTTGAGAACACAGGCAGCAACCTCTTCGACCTCAGCCACAGCAACATCTTCCTAGGAACATCGGCAAAGGCAAGGGAAGCAAGGGCAAAAATGAACTATTGGGATTTCATCAAGATCAAAAGCTTTTGCACAGCAAAGGAAACAGTTAACAAAACCAAAAGACAACTGACAGAATGGGAGAAGATATTTGCAAACGACATATCAGATAAAGGGCTAGTATCCAAAATCTATAAGGAAGTTAGCAAACTCAACACCCAAAGAACAAACAATCCAATCAAGAAATGGCCAGAGGACATGAACAGACATTTCTGCAAAGAAGACATCCAGATGGCCAACAGACACATGAAAAAGTGCTCCACGTCACTCGGCATCAGGGAAATACAAATCAAAACCACAATGAGATATCACCTCACACCAGTCAGAATGGTTAAAATTAACTAGTCAGGAAATGAGAGATGCTGGCGAGGATGCGGAGAAAGGGGAACCCTCCTACACTGTTGGTGGTAATGCAAGCTGGGGCAACCACTCTGGGAAACAGCATGGAGGTTCCTCAAAATGTTGAAATAGAACTACCCTATGACCCAGCAATTGCACTACTGGGTATTTACCCTAAAGATACAAACATAGTGATCCAAAGGGGCCCGTGCACCCGAATGTTTATAGCAGCAATGTTTACAATAGCCAAACTATGGAAAGAACCTAGATGTCCATCAACAGATGAATGGATAAAGAAGATGTGGTATATATACAGAATGGAATACTATGCAGCCATCAAAAGGAATGAAATCTTGCCATTTGCGACGGCGTGGATGGAACTAGAGGGTATCATGCTTAGTGAAATAAGTCAGTCGGAGGAAGACAACTATCATATGATCTCCCTGATATGAGGACGTGGAGATGCAACATGGGGGGTTAGGGGGATAGGAGAAGAATAAATGAAACAAGATGGGATTGGGGGGGAGACAAACCATAAATGACTCTTAATCTCACAAAACAAACTGGGGGTTGCTGGGGGGAGGTGGGGTTGGGAGAGGGGAAGGGGGTTATGGACATTGGGGAGGGTATGTGCTATCGTGACTGCTGTGAAGTGTGTAAACCTAGTGATTCATAGACCTGTACCCCTGGGGATAAAAATACATTGTATGTTTATAAAAAAAAAAAAAAAAGGATGAATACCCAACTTTTGTAACAACATGGACAGGACTGGAAGTGATTATGCTGAGTGAAATAAGTCAAGCAGAGAGAATCAAATATCATATGGTTTCACTTATTTGTGGAGCATAACAAATGACATGGAGGACATTGGGAGATGGAGAGGAGAAGGAAGTTGAGGGAAATTGGAAGGGGAGGTGAACCATAAGAGAATATGGACTCTGAAAAACAACCTGAGGGTTTTGAAGGGGCGGGGGTGGGAGGTTGGGGGAAACAGGTGGTGGTTAGTAGGGAGGGCACGTATTGCATGGAGCACTGGGTGTTGTGCAAAAACAATGAATACTGTTTTGCTGAAAAAATAAATAAATAAATTTTTTTAAAAAAAACGTCATTCATTTATCTACAATAGCCAAATTATGGAAACAGCCCAAGTGTGCATCAACTGATGAATGATGGATAAAGATGCTGTATATATATACACACACACACACACACACACACACACACACACACACACACTGATCCCAAGGGATTGATCTCACAGCCTTGAGATCATGACCTGAGCCAAAACCAAGAGCCTGATGCTTAACCAACTGAGCCGCCCAGGTGCCCTGGGCAGATTTCTAGGGCAGCCTGCTCAGTCTGACATTTGAAGGAGGAGTCATTTACAGCAAAGGACAACAGGCCACAACTTCTGAAGCCAAAGAGATGAAGGGAGTTGGCTCAGAAAAAAATATAACCAACAGATGTAAGTTGTTCCAGAAATCTGTCCTTGGATAACCTTAATTTCCTATTTATGCCACACCAACATTTAATGCCAACAAAGCTACCAGGAAAACAGCCAACTGGAACCCAACTCTAGACGGACCATGTTGACAACATCCGAACCCACTCAACTGAAACTGATCACTTTATGCCTCCTGATTTGTTGTGATTGGAAGTACCACCTATAAAGTATTCTTGCCAAAAGTCAAACCTGAATCTGATCTCTATTCTTGTATGTCTGAAATTTTCTGTAACGAAATGTTGGTAAAGAATTTTGGTGAGTTGACTGAGACATTGAGAGGACTTGAAGCAAAGCTGCCAACACAATGCACAAGCTCCCCAGAGCTGTCTGAGCAGGAAACAGCGCTGCCACCCCAACCCCAAGCTGCTCCCTTCACAGCACTCCAGCTTCTACACCGGCACTTGGTCCACTACCACCGCCATTTCCTGCAGCCTTGCTCTTGCTCCAAATGAAAGAGAGCTCCTGACCCTTCTTTTCTATGGCACTAGTTTCTGAGATAAGGTCTGATGTCGTGCAGTAGAGGGTGGGTCACATAACTGCGTACACTGTAAGAGAGACTGGAAAAGCAAATAATTAACATTTATATGAAGTATTTGCCCTTCACTAAGACCCATAAGGAAGAGCATTCCCCAAAGAGAAAAGGGTCCAAGTACTAGGCAGCCAAAATGAACAACAAATGCCAGCTACTTTTTTTTTTATTACTACTTCTCAGGTTATGTACAAACTCTTGTCTTATTATTCAAGTTCCTCCAAAATATGGCTCAAGCAAGTTTTTAAGACTTGTCTCCACTCTTCCTCCACCCATTCTCTGTAGTTCAACCAAGCTGGATGATCATGGCTGGTTTTAAAAACTGACTTTTTTTCTCTACTCATTCTTACTCTGGATCATCTGCAACATTATGCTCCTGGAAATCTGGCTCATTCTTGAAAGTCTGTCTTACTTATTATTTCCTTCATAAAAATTTCATGATTTGCACTCTAAAATATTAAATCTTGAAATATGAATCCTATTGCAATCCCACTTTACTTTATTTGGACTTTCTCCTAATGTTCATTATATCCTCTCTGGTGTTATAGTTACATTCTTGCTCAGAGTTCTCCACACTCTATGCATCTTTAAAAGGTATTTTTGTATATTTTATGATCTTTGTTGCTCTTGTGGTATTTAAAAGAGAATCTTGATCAAAAACTTCTGCACACAGATACACACACACACACACAAAAGCTTCTGCACAGCAAAGGAAACAGTCAACAAAACAAAGAAGCAACCCACGGAATGGGAGAAGATATTTGCAAATGACAGTACAGACAAAAGGCTGATATCCAGGATCTATAAAGAACTTCTCAAACTAAACACACACAAAACAGATAATCATGTCAAAAAAATGGGCAGAAGACATGAACAGATACTTCTCCAATGAAGACATACAAATGGTTAACAGACACATGAAAAAATTGTTCATCATCACTTGCCATCAGGGAGATTCAAATCAAAGCCACATTGAGATACCACCTTACACCAGTTGGAATGGCCAAAATTAACAAGACAGCAAACAACGTGTGTTGTAGAAAATGTGGAGAAAAGGGAACCCTCTTACACTGTTGGTGGGAATGCAAGTTGGTGCAGCTACTTTGGAAAAGTGTGGAGATTCCTTAAGAAATTAAAAATAGAGCTTCCCTATGACCCTGCAATTGCACTACTGGGTATTTAGCCCAAAGATACAGATGTAGTGAAAAGAAGGGCCATCTGTACCCCAATGTTTATAGCAGCAATGGCCATGGTCACCAAACTGTGGAAAGAACCAAGATGCCCTTCAACAGATGAATGGATAAGGAAGATGTGGTCCATATACACTTTGGAGTACTATGCCTCCATCAGAAAGGATGAATAACCAACTTTTGTGTCAACATGGACTGGACTGGAAGAGATTATGCTGAGTGAAATAAGACAAGCAGAGAGAATCAATTATCATATAGTTTCACTTATTTGTGGAGCATAAGAAATAACACGGAGGACCTGGGGAGATGGAGAGAAGGGAGTTGAGGGAAATTGGAGGGGGAGATGAACCATGAGAGACTACAAACTCTGAAAAACAATCTGAGGGTTTTGAAGGGGCAGGGGGGGTGGAAGGTTGGGTAGGCCTGGTAGTGGGCATTATGGAAGGCATGTATTGCATGGAGAATTGGGTGTGGTGCATAAACAATGAATTCTGGTACACTGAAAAGAAATTAAAAAAACAAAAAAATTTTAAAAAAGAATCTTGAACATAATTATAGTTTTATTAAATAGAATTGAAACATTTTTTTTAAAAAAGAATTGGGGCGCCTGGGTGGCTCAGTGGGTTAAAGCCTCTGCCTTCGGCTCGGGTCATGATCCCAGGGTTCTGGGATCGAGCCCCGCATCAGGCTCTCTGCTCTGCGGACAGCCTGCTTCCTCCTCTCTCTCTCTGCCTGCCTCTCTGCCTACTTGTGATCTCTGTCTGTCAAATAAATAAATAAAAATCTTTAAAAAAAGAATTGAACCATGCTTATGAATAAAAGATAATATTATTATTTTTAATTATTTCAA
Organism: Meles meles; assembly: GCF_922984935.1. Classification (NCBI taxonomy): domain Eukaryota; kingdom Metazoa; phylum Chordata; class Mammalia; order Carnivora; family Mustelidae; genus Meles; species Meles meles. The sequence continues at coordinate 103,258,512 of NC_060072.1, forward strand.
ATATAAGGTCTTGGTAGAATGGATCAAGAATGGCCTGTATACTGGAAGGAAGGAAAGAGGGAAGGAGGCCCAGTATACAGTAAATTTGTACAGCTTTTTGTATGTCAGTTACATGGTTTTAAAAATCCAAATGGTTTAAAAAGAAGAGAATGGGAGCACCAGGGTGGCTCAGTTGGTTTGGCGGCTGACTTTTGGTTTTGGCTCAGGTCATGATCTCTTGGTCATGGATTGAGCCTCACATGTGGCTGTGTGCTCAGTGCATAGTCTGCTTCAGATTCTCTCTCTCTCTCCCTCTCCCTCCAGCTCATGCTCCCTCTTTCTCTCTCTCTATCAAATAAATAAAATCTTTTTTAAAAAGGCTGGGGGGAGAGAATGCCCAAAAGGCTTTAAAAATTTATCAGACTGGCAGTTTTCAGCCATGTAAGCCATACTCATTCCCATTTCTCTTGGCAGCATCCATACCTCATTTGATTTCTGTCTGTTCCATATCTAACCCCAACCTCCTCCATCCAGCTTTCTTTGTGGTAACAGCCTTTTCTCTAATGTTGTTATCTCAGGAATTATCACTACTATAAAATCCCAGAAGAGAAAACAATTTTATGTGTGGAGTTAAGGAAGGTTTTCCAGGAGAGAGGATATTTTGACTGTTTTTAGGGCTGAAGTAGTCATTCACTAACTAAAAAATTGGCAGAGGGAATTTTAGACTGAGAAAGAACTGAATGTATATTCCATAATCAAAATGCAGTATTTTCTGTGTGCTGAATCATTCACATGAGAAGATGAGACAGGAGAAAATATTTTTGGATCCAAGTAGGAAGGAATATTCCAGTTGCTTGGATTTTATGTTCTAGGACAGCTTTTCTACCCTTTCAGCATGCACTGATGGATTAATGAATCTGAGAAACTTTTTGAACTCTTACCCTAGAAAATTACTTGCCATAGACAGAAAATTCCAAAAAAACTCCAGGAGTTTCAAAAAACCCATAAAGCCCATTTGGGGGCATGGGTCCACAGACCCTTCGTTTAATGACCTAATTTTTAATTACAAAGAAGTTATCAAATACAAGAAAATTACTTATATTTTTTTTAAAGATTTTATTTATTTATTTGACAGAGAGAGAGATCACAAGTAGGCAGAGAGAGAGGAGGAAGCAGGCTCCCTGCGGAGCATAGAGCCCGATGCGGGGCTCGATCCCAGGACCCTGAGATCATGACCTGAGCGGAAGGCAGCGGCTTAATCCACTGAGCCACCCAGGCGCCCCTTACTTATATTTTTTGTTCAAAATTCACATTTCTTGTTTTCTCAGTCTTCCTCAATCTCTGGTTCATCACTGCCTAACTGCAAAGACCATTGATCCTTGGGATCAGTCTGTATCAGAGACTGCTGGTTATCTACCCAATATCCATTCTCACTTTTTTCTAGTTTTATTCAGAATAGTAATGGGCCTGACAAAAGACTACATTTCCCAGCCTTCTTTGTAATTGGTTGGTTTGTGTGTGTGACCCAATTTGGCCAGTGACATGTAAACAGAGGTTATTGGACAGGCCCTTTTTGCCCCTCAATTATTCCTACTTTCTGCTCCATGGAAATGTGGATATAATGGCTAGAGATCCAAGGGCTGTCTGGACCATAAATCTATTTTATAGAAGAAAGCCATGCACTAATGTGGGTTGAAAATGTTCAAAGAAAGTGGGGTCTTTGAAGACTTCAGGAAGCTGCCTCACCAGCACTGTAATATCAATTTCTGGAGTTTTTTATATGAAAGAAAAAGTATTCATGTGTTTACATCACTATAGTCCGTTCTCTGTTACCAGCAGCTAAAGTGAAAATTCTTTCTAATTCTTACAGTGGTCAACAAAACACCTAGGTACTTATCATCCTAATCCTATTTTATGGCAATGGAGGTATGTGGGAAGAAATCCTCTTCTTTTAGAAAACCCTATGAGTGACCATTTTAGGATGGTTGCCCCAAGTCCATTAGATTAGTTCTCAGTCAAGCAAGAGTATAGAGAAAGTTTCCCCAAAAATGTAAGGCACAGGTCCCTCATTAACTAAAATATAATGACTGTATTTAGTCCTCAGAACTCTCCAGAGAAATGATGAATATCTCTCTTTGTCCACAATGAGAAAAGGTGTCTGAGCAAAGCCTAATCACATTCAGCCACAGATTCCTTGGAAATTTGTTTTCCTTTTGGGGCTATCGAGAGCAGAGGCTCTTATATCAGAATGTTTCTGGTTCTGCTCTTCACTTTTAGTGGCTGGAGTCAGGGGTCTTCCAACCACGTCCATTTCTATCCCACAGATACTTCAATTTCAGTCTGTCAAAAACGAAACCTACCTTCCCCCCAACCCCATGACTGAATGAATGGTACTGGAACCAGAAATCTGTGGATGATCCCACACTGTTTCCTCTACCTCCCATTGGTTGCTATGTAGCTGTGATCCTACTACCTGCATTTTCCTTCTGTCCTCTTGCTCTTTCCCCGTCTTCATCTCTCATCCAGACAATATCAGTTCCTAAACAACTACTGCCTTGTCCCCATCTAAGTCATATTCTGTAATGTAATTGTATTAATCTTTCAAAAATGAAAATACAGTCAGTTTAAAATTCAAATGTCTTGGCAGAATTCAGAGACCTATTAGGACCTAATTCGCTTTTGCAATGTCATCTTTTGCTACTTTACCCCATGCCATACAGAGCAGCTGAACAAAACTACCAGCAATTTACTGAGTGAGTCATACTCCATCATATCTCCATAGCTTTCCCTTAAAAGCTTTTCCCTATCTCTCTCACCTGGAAAACTACTATTCATGTTCAATACTTAACCGAGACATTAACACCTGTAGGTATCCTACCTTGATTCTGTCTTCAAGAAGCAATATATGGGCACCTGGGTGGCTCAGTGGGTTGAAGTCTCTGACTTTGGTTCAGGTCATGATTCCAGGGTGCCGGGATCGAGCCCCGCATCGGACTCTCTGCTCAACAGGGAGCCTGCTTCCCTTCCTCTCTCTCTGCCTGTCTCTCTGCCTACTTGTGATCTCTGTCTGTTGAATAAATAAATAAAGTCTTAAAAAAAGGAAAAAAGGAAGCAATATAACATGGTATCAAAGAACATCGCTCATGAATTCCAACTATTGGATCTGTGATCCTAGTCAAGTAATTTAACCTCTCAGTGCCTCAGTTTCCTCTTGCGTAAATAGGGGATAATTTCTCATAGGATTCTTGAGAAAACTGAGCAAGATACTACATATAAAAGTTGTTTGAAGTATTCATAAAATATGGTAAGCACTCAATATAGGTGAGCTATTTTTCTTGATTGAGTTAAATTCCTTAGTTTTGTGGTCCCAGCCTTCCATGAAGTTGAGAAATGTGTGGAAGTCTTATCCATTTGCCTTGCGGCTGAAGAAACCAGAAAGCTGAAATTATTACTCTTGACTCCCTTAGACCTAAGGCTTTGTGTGCAGACTATGACAGTGGGCAAGATTTGAAGGACAGAAACCAATCAGAGGTCATCATCCAGTCAATTCTTGGCAGTCTGCTAGCAAATGTTACCTTGGAAATGACTGTTTCGGATTCCTAGCTATTTATAATTTATTTTAAAGATTTTATTTATTCACTTGACAGAGAGAGAGAGAATGAAAGAGCACAAACAGGGGGAGCAGCAGAGGAAGAGGTTGAAGCGGGCCCTCCCCTGAGCAGAGAACCTGACACCAGGCCCAATTCCATGACCCTGGGATCAAGAACTGAGGCTAAGGAAGATGCCTAACCATCTGAGCCACCCAAGCGCCCTGCTTCCTGGCTATTTAAGGCAATTTGGCTGAGACAGCAACATCTTGAGCTGGATCCCTAAAGGGAGAAGATTTGCATATCTATGTGTATCCATTTTTTTGGTTTCTTAAGTATCCAGAGGCAAAAGCACAGCGTTAGAGATGACAGTCTTGACTTTGGGATAGCTTTTATGTGGCCTCATGCTGGTAGCTCCCCTGTGTGCCAGTTCTCTATTATTCTAAAGACATTCCTGGAGACCCAGGCTGCTATCTTCTCTTGACTCTTCTTAATTAATTCCCTATATTAAATTCTTTACAGCTTTGATTATCTAGGATGGTTTCTGTTTCCTACACTGAACCCTAACTAATGATTTAACTGGCCCCATTAATAGCTTTCATTTCTTTCAACACAAGCTTTGCAAGGCAGTCAGGGGCTAACTCCCTGCTTCCCAGATACCCCATGCTTTCTGCACATCTCCACTTTTCTTACACAGCTCTACCTGGTTCCACTCTTCGCTGGAATCATCTTCTACTTGAGGCTACATTTTTAGAAAGCTCCTTAGTCCACATAAACAATTTTTATTCTGCAACTTTTGGCAGAAGCACCTACAACAAGAAAGTAGAGATTAGAAAAGTTTGCATGCATAAACTCATAACCTAGCCAAGATTTAATGAATCGTTTCCAGGTTTTCATAGACGTCATAATGTACCTCAGAGATCTTTTTCTCAGGACTTTGTGGGGCTTTTCAATATCTATTTAATGCCTCTTACTCTGGTAAAAGAAATTTCTATAGTCCCAAGTTCAATATACAAATAGCATTAAGCTAAGTTATATTACCCTTGGGAAAATACAAGATTTTGAATCAAAAGAAGCCCCTTTAGACCAAAATATATAATTGCTTCAATATAAAAAATTTTTAAGTAATGCTGGATTCCAACACCTTTCAATGTGAATTAGGGCATGAACCCAAGTCTATACTCAGATCATATATTTTAAGGTTCGGAGATACAGATTTTGATATCCTCTTGTTCAGTAATTTTAGTTTATCTGAGAAAATTATATAACTTAAGTAAAAGCAGCATGGGCCACCTGGGAGGCTCAGTCTCTTAAGTGTCCAACTCTTGATTTTGGCTCAGGTCATGATCTCAGGATCATGAGATCAAGCCCCACAGGGTGTCAGGCTCCAGGCTCAGCACAGTGTCTGCTTAAGACTCTTTCTCCCTCTCCCCTGCTCTCACTCTCTCTCTAAGATAAATAAATAAACCTTTACAAAAATAAAAAATAAAAAACAGGGAAAAAAGTAGCATGGGGAGCTTCAGGGTCTTGTGCAAATTTTTGTGAAATACCTCTTTTTTTTAATTACTTTTTTATTGAAAACTAAGGTTTAATTTTTTTTTAAGATTTTATTTATTATTTGTGAAAGAGAGAGAGCATGAGCAGAGGGAGGGGCAGAAGGAGAAGCAGGGGCACACCGCTGAGCAGGGAGCCCAACACGGTCTTGATCCCAAGATCATGACCTGAGCCAAAGGCAGCCGCTTCACCAACTGAGGCACCCAGGCATCCCTGAAAACTAAGGTTTAAGTGTGAGTCCAAGGAGCTGAGTTGGCAAGCTATTTGAGTAGATACACAGATAGATACACAGATACACTCACAGATACATTGATGCTAGGCATCAATGTTGTCTTGATCCTCTGCCACTGAAACACTGCCAAAGGAAAACTCTGAGTACTCGGACTCTCTCTTCTGTTAAACCCAGTTCATTCTTAGAAGGCAACTTAGTCATGACATCTCCAGTCACTATCTCTCCAACCTCCATATATGGCCAGTGCATTTGTTTCTTATTGCCGCTATAACAAATTACCACAAATTTAGTGAGTTAAAACAAAACCCTTTTATTTTCTCACAGTTAGGAGGTCAGAATTCCAAGGAGACTCAGATGAATCCCTAAGTTAAAGTCTCATGAAAATGCTGGCTGGCAAACTATGGAAAGAGCCAAGATCCCCTTCAACAGATGAACGGATAAAGAAGATGTGGTCCATATTTACAATGGAATATTATGCCCCCATCAGAAAAGATGAATACCCAACTTTTGTATCACATGGATGGAACTGGAGGAGATTATGCTGAGTGAAATAAGTCAAGCAGAGAAAATAATTCTAATACAGTTTCACTTACTTGTGGAGCATAAGGAATAACATGGAGGACATTAGGAGAAGGAAAGGAAAAGTGAATGGGGGAAATCAGAGGGGGAGACGAACCATGAGAGACTGTGGACTCTGAGAAACAAACTGAAGGTTTTGGAAGGGAAGGGGGTAAGGGGATGGGTGAGCCTGGTGGTGGGTATTAAGGAGGGCACATATTGCATGGAACACTGGGTGTGATGCATAAACAATGAATCTTGGAAAACTGAAAAAATAAAATTAAACTATAAATAAATAAATAAATAAATAAGCAAGCAAGCAAGCTGGCTGGTGTGGACTCTTTTCTGGAGACTGAGGGAGAATCCATGTCCAGGCTCATTCAGTTTCCTGACACAATTGTCCACATTTCCCTGCTGGTTGTCAAGCAGGTGTCATTCTCAGCTTCTAGAGAGTGCCCACTGTCTTTGGCTTGTGCTCTCTCCTTCAAATCCAGCAACAGTGTTCCAAATCCTTCTAGAGTTTCAACCCAATCTGACTTCTCTTGCATCTCTGACTTCCTCTTCTGTCTTCTTCTGGATCAAGGGTTCATGTGCTTATGTTGGATCTACATAGAAAATTGAGAATCTCCCTTTTTTTAACATCAAATGATTAGTAACCTTAATTATATCTGCAATTTCCCTTTTGCCATGTAAGGTAATATATTCATAGTTCCAGGGATTAGAGACTGTGAATCTTTTTAGGGGCCATAATTCTGTCAACAACCATCACACATGTCTGGAACTGAGGCTTTCCAGCTAGAGTACTTACTTCTTATAGAACTCAAAGACCGGGGCACCTGGGTGGCTCAGTGGATTAAGCCACTGCCTTCGGCTCAGGTCATGATCTCAGGGTCCGGGGATCAAGCCCCGCGTCGGGCTCTCTGCTCCGTGGGGAGCCTGCTTCCTCCTCTCTCTCTGCCTGCCTCTCTGCCTACTTGTGATCTCTCTCTCTGTCAAATAAATAAATAAAAAAAAAAAATCTTTGGAAAAAAAAAAAAAAAGAACTCAAAGACCAAGGAGGAAAAATCTCTTTATTCACAGATGTCCACTTCAAATTCCTAAAAGATAGCACTTATTTGTTAAATCCTATAATCATTGCCAAGCAATAAATATATTTATACTCTCCTGTCCAATGACTTTTACCAAAAAATATGGAAAGTAGTTTGGTCATATGTGAATTATTATTACATGATCATTATTCTGGATAAGGCATGATGTGTGTTTGACAATATGTGACTATGTGTGACAATCAGAATAAAGTGAATTTTTGTGTCTCTGTGTGTGTATGTCTGTATGTGTATATATATATATGTATTTTTTTTCTTTACCCAATCATCTGTTGATGGATGTTTAGCTTGTTTCCATGTCTTGGCTAATGTCAGTAATGCTACTATGAACATGGGGTGCAGATATCTCTTTGAGTTAGAGACTTTGTTTCCTTTGGATAAATACCAGAAGTGAAATTACTAGATCATATGATAATTCATTTTTTTTAATTTTTTGAGGAACCTCCATACTGTTTTCTATAGTGGGTATTCCAACTTATAGTCCCACCAACAATGCACAATACTAGAGTGGAATATTATGCTGCCATAAAAAAGAAGGACATCCTGCCATTTGCAACAACGTAGATGGAAATTGAAGGCATTATACTAAGTAAAATAAGACAGAGAAAGACAAATGCTTTATGATCTCACGTATATGTGGGATCTAGAGAAGAAGAAGATGGGGAGAAAGAGAGGGAGGAGGAGGAGAAGGAGAAGAGGAAAGAAGGAGAAGGAGAAGAAGAAGAAGAAGAAGAAGAAGAAGAAGAAGAAGAAGCAGCAGCAGCAGCAGCAGCTCACTGATATAGAAACAGATTAGTGGTTGCCAGAGATGGGGGTGGGAGGTGGGGGATATGGGTGAAGATAGTCAAAAGATACAAAGTTTCTGATAAATAAGGCCAAGTGCTATAATGTACAGCATGCTGACTATAGTTAACAATACTGTGTTGTATATTTCAAAGTTGCTAAGAGAGTAGATCTAAAAATTCTCATTATAGGAAAAAATATGTAACTTCATGAGGTGATGGATGTTTACTAAACTGATTCAGGTAATCAGTTTGCAGTATATACATATATCAAACCATTATGTTGTACACCTGAAACTAATACAATGTTATGTGTCAATTATATCTCAATTTGTTAAAACTTCTGTGAAGTATTTCTCATTTCTTCCTCAGAAAAATCACCGATTTTGTTCCTCATTCATGTCATCTCACTGCCAACAAGGGGGAATTTGCAAGTTTACAAACCTGCTCCTCAAGAAACAAAATAAAATTTAATTGTAAAAACTTTCCACATCTCAAGATTCATATATATCTTAATGGAAAACAGATGGTTATCAACAGTTCTTCCTAAGATGGCAACATCAGCAGAACAAATCCTGCAGAAGATTTTAGCCTTCATTTTCTTCCTGTGAGGAATTCTGATGAGAATCGCTCCTCCTCTGACATCCACAGCAAGTTCCCTTTGCTCCAGAGACAGTGTCTGTTTTCCAGCACACAAGTGATTGCACAAAACATATTTTTAGTAAAACATACGTAATATGTGCTTTGGGTACAAGAAGTAATGTCAGCTATTACTCATGGACCTAAAGCCCACATCATATGAATAATGTTGATTGAATGTGGTGAAAAGTATTCACAGTAACAGAATCTCAGATTTTGGGTTTTTTCCCCTGAAAGGGATCAGGGCTCAAAAACCTTATAAACCAGATCATCCTACAAGCTTACATTTGAAATGTACATGAAAAAATTTATAGATAATGGGTTATTAGAGGAGTAATTACAGTAAGTATTTTTATCTTACTTCCATGAGCAAGTTCAGACTAGACATTGTCTCAAATATACTCACCAATAGGGGTCACCCTCCTCTATCTCTGACTTTTGCAAAGGATAACAATACAATTATCCTAAACGTTTTTGAGATTCGAGCTTGATTGTAAACCGCTTTTATTCTGGGTTTTAAGCAAGACTGAGCCTATTCTGAGGTCTGATGGAAATTAAGGTAAAGAGATCTACTAAGGATGAAAAAATGAGTAGAGGATAAAGGGGCTATGGAAAAATGGCAGTGATGACCATATTTTGGAGAGTCAATGGATACCACGCCAGCAGTATTGGCAGTGACAAAAGACCCCATAGCAAAGATATTAGTAACACCTATTGCAATACGGCAGGGCCGTCTCAGTGTAGACATCTCCCAGAACCAGTAGTGAAAGCACTGGGCCTTGTCCAGTGCTGCACACAGAAGGCATCATCAGCAAACCAGTGAGACAGGAGGCAAATAAATATCATAGTGTATCACATGTAAGCCACTTTTCAGAGATAAGCGTCCAGGCAGACTGGATGGTGGCAAAGCCAGAGAAATCGTTCTTCTTTTTATTTTTTTTTTAATTTTTATTTTCGTTCTTCTTTTTAAAGTGTTATTATTATTCAGTTTTGCACCCCAGATCGGAGTAACCTCGGAAAAATGGTTTTCTCATGAAAGAAACAGTTCTGAATGTAATTATCTTTAATCACAAATCTAGAATTGACCCTGTGGCATTCTTTTCCTCTGAGCAACCAATTCACAGATACAGAAACATGTCATTTTATGTGTAATACAATTTTTTAATGAATATGCTCATTTATATTAGTATATATCAGAAATCTCAAATACAAAAGCAGTTGCATTCATATAGTTAAAATTCTATCTGCAGCGCCCTCCTCTGGTCACTTTCTTTAAATGCAGTTTCCTTTCTGTCTTACTTTGGCAGTATTTGTTTATTCCAAAATTTTCAGGAGATTTTCTTTGGAGAACTCCATTTCTGTTACCTAAAATTATTTCTTTTTGCTAAATTAAGCAGCTATAATGTCAGAGCAAGGAGCACAAAATCTATTACAAAGATTATTTAAATTCCTTTCATCAACATTTATTTTAATCACAAGATACATTTCAAGCCTATAATGTTTTTAGTTTAAACTGGAAAGTTGGCCCAAATCATTCAGATGTTGTTTTCTTAGGCTGACTGTTAAGTATCTTTCACATAGTTCCATACCCATACATACTTGTAGGATGGATTACACCACCAACACTTGATCAAAACTTTCTCACAGTAAATTTCAAGGCAATAAACAAGAATAGCCCTGTCAGAAACTGTTGAGCTGGCTATGCTTGTATTACCACGGTGTCTGGGACGTGGCTTGTCATCTAGACACAAGGAAGGTCCATTTGGGCAAGAACTCATTTTGCTCACAGCTGGTGTCATCACTAAAAATAGGGAGGAGCACTGAGTCAATGGCCAATACGTATTTGTTGAATGAATAAATGAGTGCTTAAGACCATTCGCCAGATTCCTGCTGCTTTCAGGATAAGGATAAAACTCTTTGATTTGAATACTTTGTTCTCAGGGTCCTCTCTACCTATATCTCTTGAGGAGACTACTAATCCCTGTCCTGTGAAGCAGAACTGCTTTGCCCAAAGACAGTTCTTGGATATTCCAGAAGACACTTACAATCACTTGCTTGACTACCAAAATAGATGAATCACCACACTGTGGATAGATTTTACCAGATTAATTTCCTGAAGGCAAACAAACTCCCAAGATCTTATCAGACACTTCTCCAAACATCACTGTATCAGTTAGGAGAAGGTAGGTAGTGCTGAGGTAACAAACAATCCTAAACTCTTAGTGGCCTACAACACCTGAGGTTAGTTCTTCTCACAACAGCATATGTCCTCAACTGATCAACGGTAGGGACCTGCATAATAGTCACACTCAGTCCAGCAGCAACCAGGATGAGGGCAAAGAAACCCTCCAGAACATGCCAGTCAGGGTGACAGAGGGAAGAGAATGGCAGGGCACATGCTGCCTCCTAAGCTTCTGCCTGGGAGTCCTGCACGATGCTTCTGCTCAAAGTTTTATTAGCCAAAGCCAATTGTATTCACAGGGCAAGAGTATATATTCTCCTCTGGGGAAGGGATACAAATATTGGTTAACAACAATACCTTCTACTACCACCATGTACTGAAAAATAGAATGTAGAATGTTAAATCAGTCATTCAGTGACATCTGAGTCTAAACCCATGTTATTCTTACAAAAACTAGGAAGAAGGGAGCAAAATATGTCATTTATTTTTTTCTTTGACAACTGTAGAAATATATGCTAAAAATTATTTTCACTAAAAACAACAGTTATGAAAACTATTATGAAATTAAAAACAGTTACAGAATTGCTTCCAAATCGGAAAAGATAAAAACGAATTTAAGAAAATCTATATGGCAAAGATAAAAAACAAAAGAAAGAGCAAGGCTAAATAAAAGATATAAAGCAAGACACCAGACGACTATATATAGAAATTATAACCACATACAAAAGGCTTAGAGTCCCATGACAAAAAGCAAATACTATTTAAAAAGTAAAAACCAGGGGCGCCTGGGTGGCTCAGTGGGTTAAAGCCTCTGCCTTTGGTTCAGGTCATGATCCCAGGGTCCTGGGATCTAGCACGTGCATTGGTCTCTCTGCTCAGCCTACCTCTCTGCCTACTTGTGATCTCTGTCTGTCAAATAAATAAATAAAATCTTTAAAATAAAATAAAAATAAAAGTAAAAACCGACTATGTACTACTTGAAGGCACAAACCTGAAGTAAAGTAAAACAGAAAAGGTAAAAATAAATGAGGGATTTAAATTGTAAACACAAACAAAAAGAAGGAACAGAAATGGTATGGCCAGTGATTTCCACCTGCACTATAAGGTAGAGCATAAGGGCAAGTTTGGACATGAGTTTCTGGACAGAAAGCTTAGGTATGCCAACAACAGCAGTTACAGAAATGGTGTCATGACCGGAAAGAAGGCTTACATGCACAAGAATATAAGGGAGGAACTGAAGAGAATTATTGATGATGGTGAAATTACAGAAGAAGATGATGCTTTGTGGCCTCCCTCTGACAGAGTTGGCCAACAGGAGCTTGACACTGTAATTGCAGGGGCACCCAGGGGACTCAATCTGTTAAGTGTGTGTCTTTGGCTCAGGTCACGATCTCATGGGTCCTGGGATGGAGCCCGGAGTCAGACTCCCTGCTCAGTGGGGAGCCTGCTATTCCCTTGTCCTCTGTGCCTACCCCTGATTATGTTCGCCCTCTCTCTCAAATAAATAAAATCTTTAAAAAAAAAAACTGTTATTGGAGAAGAATATATTTCTTTTACTCCATCTAAAACAGGTTCTCTTACTGATGTAAATCAGTCCAAGAGTCCTGAAGGCCTTCAAGTATTTTACTATTTGGGAGTCCCTGGTTTTCAGCACAGGGTATGATCTCAGGGTTATGAGATGGAGCCTGCATTGGGCTCTGTGTTCAGCAGAGTGTCTGATGGAAATTCTCTCCCTCTGCCCCTCCCCTTGCTCCTGCTCTCTCTCTCTCTCTCTCTAAAATAAATAAATCTTTAAAAAACAAAAAACCTATAAAAGATATGCAAATTTTATGGATAAAGTTATAATGGTTTTTTGGAACACATTAAGTTGGGCTTAAATGGCATCTTACTGTACACTTCCTTTTGTGCTTCATTTTTGTCCCTCAGTATTATGTTCTTCACATTCCTCCATTGACATGTATATATCAGGAGCTGTGCCCCAAAACACATCACACATGGCTATAAGGGGACAAACACTACAGTATTGCTTCTAATAGACTTAAAGTGGGCACAATTTGAATCCCATAAATAGACTTAAAAAGTCAATACTTCATAAAAAGTCAATTATCCCTAGATTATTCTATAAATGCCATAAAATTCCAATTACAATTCAAGAGGGTTTTTTAGTGAAACTTTACAGGCTAATTCTAAAATGTACAGAGAAAAGCAAAGGGCCAAGAACAGCCAAGACAGTTTTTTAAAAAGAGAAGAACAGATTAGGGAGACTTGCCCTATAAATGTGAAGACTTAACATAAAGCTGTAGTTCTGAGAGAGGGAGTATGTAGTAACGGAGATGGTTACAGATCTAGTAAATGACACAGGAAAAGCAGAGAAATCAGAAATAGAGCGACACACAAGAAAGCCTGAAGTTGCAGAAGAAGCATTACAGATCAGTCATTTAAGAATGGTCTATCCAGGGGCACCTGGGTGGCTCAGTGGGTTAAAGCCTCTGCCTTCAGCTCAGGTGATGATCCCAGGGTCCTGGGATCGAGCCCCGCATCCGGCTCTCTGCTCAGCAGGAAGCCTGCTTCCCCCTCTCTCTCTGCCTGCTGCTCTGCCTACTTGAGATCTCTCTCTGTCAAATAAATAAATAAAATCTTTAAAAAAAAAAAGAAAGAAAAAACTAGGGAAAACGTCAAATAAGAAAACAGAAGGGAGAAAAAAATAATAATGTACAATCTAGTAATTGCAAAATAGAAAAAAAACAGAACTGATAAATCTAAAGATGGCTGGAAAGGGAGAGGAAAGCAAATAATAAAATAATCAAATATAAAATCTGAAAATTTAAATATAAAATAAACTTCCCCAAAAAGAAATTGTAAATTAGAAAAGGGATATGTCTGAGTATTTTTCAATCCTAATGATGTAAATTGTTCTCTTGGAAAATTAAAATCGCCAAAACAGACTCATGATGTATTACAAACATGAGTAAGCCCAATGAAATGTTATTAAAGAATTATCTCTAAAAATCGTTCTAGGCCAGTGAATATTAGCAGAAAGTACAATGAACCTGACAAGGATTAGGTATTTTCTATGCTGTATAAACTGTTCTAGGTCCTAAGAAAATATGGACTGCTATCGAATCCATTTGTGGTAACTAGCAGTAACCCCCGGTATAAAACAAACACAGTCAAGTTTGTAAAAAATAAAAGTAAACTTCAGACTGTTGGATGTGCAGTATTAGTCTGTAGTGTCTATTTTGTTGGGAAAGAAGAGATCGAGGTGAGTTAATAGAAATACAAATGTGTGAAGTTGATGAATTTAAAGGAAAATGAACCAGCCATCAAGACCTTGTGAGGGGAGGTCAAAATTGAGGAATTGACCGAATGTCAACATTCTTACAAGCACAAAAATGAGAGGAGCAAAAAACAGAAGGATTTAGCTAATAACCACTAAAAGCGGTTGAAACAGTTATATCACACTTAGGGCTCTTCAGTGGACTTCTCCAAGCTATTATTAGGAAACTAACAAATGCAAATGAAATGAGTGGGAAATTAGAGATGGAGTCCTATGGGTTCTAGCTGCTATGAATCACTCTCAGTGGCTATGAGGCCCACCCAGAGAGCTCGTAGTAAGATAGGGTCCACAGATATCCGTAGCATTTATGCATATAAAAGTAATCATCTTTAATAGCTTTTGATTAAAGCTAGCAGATTACATGTCATACACAAACAAAAATTGTAATGAAACATTGCAGCAGTGATGAAATTGTACATCAGTGTGAGAGGTTGCTGGGGGTGGGGGCGGGAGGGAGAAAAAGATGGGCAAAAAAGCCATGTTTCCACAGAACCTGTGTCTATTCATCTGCCTTCCATATCACCTCATGGTTCTGCTGTCTCTAACCTTTATATTCTAATTGTGTTTTTTGGCTTTTGTTAATTATCTAGTCGGCTGTTTAAAAAAAAATTACAGGGGCACCTGGGTGGCTCAGTCAGTTAAGCGGCCTCTGTTAGCTGGGGTCATGATCCCAGGATCCTGGGATTGAGCCCCAAATGGGGCTCCCTGGTCAGTGGGGAGCCTGCTTCTCCCTGTCCCTCTGCCTGCTGCTCTGCCTACTTGTACTCTCTATCTCTGTGTCAAATAAATAAAACCTTTTAAAAAATTAAAAAGAGGGGCACCTGGGTGGCTCAGAAGGTTAAGCCTCTGCCTTCAGCTCAGGTCATGATCCCAGGGTCCTGGGATCGAGCCCTACATCGGGCTCTCTGCTTAGTAGGGAGTCTGCTTCCTCCCCCTTCTCTCTGCCTGCTTGTCTGCCTATTTGTGATCTCTCTCTGTCAAATAAATAAAATCTTTAAAAATAAATTACAATTTGGGGTGCTTGGGTGGCTCAGTCAGTTAAGTGTCTAACCCTTGATTTCAGCTCAGGGTGGTGATCTTGAGTGTGTGTGTGAGGGGGATAAGGTAATGAAATTAAGCCCTGACTCTGGCTCCATGCTTGTAATTTTCTCCCTCCCTCTCTCTCCGCCCCTCCCCACCCGCTCACTTGCACTCTCTCTCGCTCTCAAATAAATAAATCTTCAGAAGGAAAAAAAATTACAATTTGCTTATTTCCCAATGTCAATAAATTTCAGTAGACTTTCTTCACTTATTTGTGTCATCACCATACTTATACAGGAAAAAATGTATCTTATTGGGATTGATTCTTATAAATTTAATATAGCTATATAGTTAATGACTTATAATTTGTTACATGGCCAACCCCTACCAGAAGTATCTGAGTGTAAAAAAAAACAAAACAAACAAAAAAAAACCCAAAAACTTTGTTTGAAGCAAAGACTTTTGGCCGACCAAGCCATAAAAAAAAAAAAAATCTCTTAAAGTAGTTAATACATTTCTTAAGTATTACTGAAATATTGATAAACTTAGGGAAGAATTTTGGCCAGGCATCTCAAAATATTTGTATTGTGGATTTCTAAGAATAAATGTGTATTATTTCGAGGCAGCTGGCAGAAGGCATTAGGACTTCTTTCTTAACATTTTGTTGATTAATAATTTTTCCTTTTGCAGACAGAGAAGAAAATTTCACCAAAGAAAATGTTTAGACTTGCTTTAGTTTAATTTATCTCATGTTCTTTTATCTATATCTTCCCTCCAACCTTTTACCTTCCCAGGTCTGGTTCCCTATCCCAGGAGCTCCAAACTAAAAGTTATTTACTTGGTCTCTTTTTACACACTGCTTCACCTCCCCACCAATTTTCTTTGTCTTTCCTTCTCTCTCCTCTCACCCATCCCAGCCTGAGGAGATTCCAGTAATATACAGAAAGTAGCTCTCAGCCTTAGCACACACATTGAAAGCAAAGAGAAAGAAAAATGAATACTGCTATATTGAGATCAATTCAAAGATATATTCCTTTGTAACCTAAATACATCAGCATAATTTATTTTCAAATTATACAGTCATTTGTAGTTTGAAGCAAAACAAAACTTCCATATGTATGGTCCTCTTCCCTATTCAAGACAACCTCAACTCCATATTAGTCGTAACTTGCATGTCATTCTCTATAGTAAAATCATTAGTAGCACTTGAGTGTACATTGATACAGTGGGTGTTTTATGTAAGCTATAAAATAAATACTCTCTATCCTTAAATAATTGTCACTCCCACAGAAAAATGGGCCAAGCAAAAATATACATACAACAACCGCCATCTCCCCCAAGAGACCACCAGAATAACCTGGTGGTTAAAGAAAGCTAAATTTATTAAGTCTACTACAATAAGGGAGACCAGGGCTTCCACATGAACTTAGAAGCCTCAGAAGGAGGAAGATAGCAAGTGATACTTTATAGGTTATGGGCATCTGAGTAAAAATGGCTTAGGACAACTCTTTTAAGACAAGGAATTTGGGGGGGGATTGAGCGGAGTTTTTGACATAATATCTTAGGGCTGGTGGTATGGCAGCCAATTTGTCCTTGGTTTTCTGGCACTTTCCCAGATTTAGCATTGAAAACCCCACATACCAGGGACCTCTTCAGTTCTGGGCAAACAAAGACAGGTGGACACCCTAATAGGTGGGCACACCATTACAATGATTTTGAAACAAGTCTTGATAACCAAGATGTTTTTCCTAAGAATTTCGTAAGTTTCCTAAGTGAAGTATTTGCCCAGATAAACCATTTATTTCAGTTAAACAATAATTGCCATGAAGATTGAGCTCTTTGTTCAGATTAACTAGTTTGCAGGAATTAGCTAAAATAAACAGTGAAGTTAGTTATTAATTTATGGCCTTAGCCTCTTTGGCAAGAATCTACTACAAAAGAAAAGTCATGGTAGTATAGATGGTCTGAGTTCTCAGTTCTGATACTTAAGCTATGTGGCTACAGGTGGTCTCAATTTCCAGTAGATCTACCTAGTATTTTTTTTAAAGATTTTATTTATTTGATATAGAGAGAGAGATCACAAGTAGAGAGGCAAGTAGAGAGAGAGGAAGAAGCAGGCTCCCTGCTGAGCAGAGAGCCCGATGCGGGACTCGATCCCAGGACCCTGAGATCGTGACCTGAGCCTAAGGCAGAGGCTTAACCCACTGAGCCACCCAGGCGGCCCCCTACCTAGTATTTTTTTTTAATTTTTATTTATTTAACAGACAGAGATCACAAGTAGGCAGAGAAGCAGGCAGAGAGAGAGGAGGAAGCAGGCTCCCCTCTGAGCAGAGAGCCAAAGGCAGAGGCTTTAACCCACTGAGCCCCCAGGCGCCCCCTTAGTATTTTTTTTAAAGATTTTATTTATTTATTTGACAGAGAGAGAGGTCACAAGTAGGCAGAGAGGCAGGCAGAGAGAGGGAGAAACAGGCTCCTCACTGAGCAGAGAGCCTGATGTGGGGCTCGATCCCAGGACCCTGAGATCATGACCTGAGCCGAAGGCAGAGGCTTAAACCACTGAGCCACCCAGGCGCCCCCCTAGTATTTTTTTAATACTAATGTGATTTCAACCAGAAGGGGTGCCTGGGTGGCTCAGTCAGTTTAGCGCCTGCCTTTGGCTCAGGTCTCGATCCTACGGTCCTGGGATCAAGTCCCATATTGGGCTCCCTGCTCAACAGGGAGTCTGCTTCTCCCTCTGGTTATGCCCCTTCCCGCCTGCTCTCATACACTGTCTCTCTCTCAAATAATTAAAATCCTAAAAAAAAAAAAAAAAAAAAAAAAAAAAAAAGAATTCAACCGGCAAATATTTACTAAACACCTAAAATATGCCAGAGCCTGTAATAGGTGCCAGCGATACCAGAGATACTATGGAAAGTAAATCTGTAGAGTGATCCAAGTCTGGTGATGCATTATCATCTACAAACACATATTAAGCATCTATTAGCCTTCAGGTGATACACTAAAGATTAGTCACTGAAGACAAGGCACCCCTGCTACTCTAGTCTCATCTAATCCTGCTAATAAACATTTCATTTTCACCTAAATTACTGAGTTGCCTTTAAATTTTACTGGGGAAAAAAAAAAAAGACAAATCATCCACCTCTAAGAAAATGGCTCTCTATCTCGTATATCTCGTATTTTCCTTCTACATCAGTAGTAACAGTGGGCGCACCTGGCTGGCTCAGTTGGTAAAGCAGGGGACCCTTAATCTCACCCCACATTTGGTGTGGGGCCTACTTTAAAAAAAAAAAAAAAAAGTCACACCATCCTTCCAGCTAGAAAATTACCAAGTTTTCTTTGATTCCTCACTATGGCTCAGAGCTGATACTTACTTCCTCAGTATTGTGTCTTAACTGCTTGAAAACAGTAACACCTTCAAATTCAAATCATTGAGTTTATTTCTATTCAAAAATGCTTTGTTTTCTTTTTAAAATATTACTCTAAAGATTCTTAATGACAACAACAAAAGCCAAACCTGAAACAAAGCAAAACAAAAAGCACATCATATTTCTCTGGAGAAAGACCAAAAATGAGAATCTGTAAGTAAAGGAATTTTCACCTCTTCACTTAGTGGCAGTTTTGAGTAAGAAAATAGCTTGGTTGGATATACATAATTATCCTATTGATTGTACTCAAAGTACTTTGGGAATTTCTTTGTTCTCCCTTTTTGTACTACCTTATTTTATATGCTCAGTTGTGGTACAGAGTCATTCTTTGATAATATATTTAATTTAGAGGAACAAATGAACATTATTCAGAGTCAAATTGGAAATTGGATCATTAAGATCTATGATTAAATTCAAGCAGTTTGTTATTAGGATCTGATATTGTTAAGCAAAACAAAACAAACAAATGAAAAAAAATTATAAAAAAAAAAAAAAAAAAAGGATGTGATGAGGGACCAGAACATAACTACGATAATGTCAGGAACACAGAACTGAGAACAGATGTAGGAATTTTAGTCAGATATCAAAAAAAGTATGAGCTGTTGGTCAAGTCACCTCACCCCTCTGGACCTAAATTTCCTCCCAGCCATAAAATTTTTCTTATCAAATTATCTACATGTCAAGATAGAAGACAGAGATCTGACCCCAAGAACATAAAATTCTGGAAAGGTAAGTTTTTTGCTAATGGAGGAGATGGACCCTTTATCCAGAAATGTTAAGAAGAAGACTGAATCAGTTTAGAGGGTTGAATCAGTCAAGACACAGCCAGTGGAAGGCTCTGACGACCCACTCCACACTTGTGTTCTACAACTCTCTAGCTACCAAGACTCCCAAACAGGTTGAAGGACAAAGCAATACTCAGGGGTACCTGGCTGGCTCAGTGGGTAGATCATGTGACTCGATTTCAGGGTCATGAGTTGAACCCCATGTTGGGCAAAGATATTACTTTAAAAAAAATACTAAATGTAACTGACAAAAAATTGTAGCCCAACTTCACAAGGACTTGACAAAGAAAGTTTATTAACAGGATTCAATTTTACAGCCTTAATTTGACAAAAGACTACATGCCTGTGAGCACTCAAGTCTTATCAGTAATAAAACTTAATTTTCTCAAATACTGTAGGAAGATATACATAACAAAATTTGCTATTCTAACCATTTCTAAGTGTCCCACTGAGTGGCATTAATTACATTGACAATGTTGTGCCACTGTTACCACTTAACTTCTTTTTTTAAAGATTTTATTTTTGAGCAACCTCTACATCCAGCTGTGGGGCTCGAACTCACAACCTGGAGCCCATGTTCCACCAACTGAGCCAGCCAGGCACTCCACCACTTAGCTTTTTAAAATAGACATGCATATCATTCATCTGTAATGTGGCAGGCCCTCTGGTAAGCTCTGGGAACAAAAATTAGAATGGGCCATGCCTTCACATGGACGTCATGGATCATGGATCATGGTGGTGTTTGGGTTTGTTGTTTTTTGTTTTTTTTTTCTTTACAGCCAGATAACAGGTAAGCTTTTTTTTTTTTTAAGATTTTATTTATTTGACAGAGAGAGATCACAAGTAGGCAGAGAGGCAGGCAGAGAGTGAGAGGGAAGCAGGCTCCCTGCCAAGCAGAGAGCCCGATGTGGGACTCGATCCCAGGACTCTGAGATCATGACCCGAGCCGAAGGCAGCGGCTTATACCACTGAGCCACCCAGGCGCCCCAACAGGTAAGCTTTTATGCACATGGGGAGGCGGACAGGGTTGAAAGTGGCCATCAGTAAACTTAAGATGCGATCTCCCAACGTCCAGTTCGGAAGACCCGACGCCAACAGGTCCTAAGACCCGGAAGAAGTCACGCCTAAGGCGGGGCGGGGCGGGGCGAGGCAAAGCCCTAGGAGAGGCTTGGGAGGGGCTGAGGGAGGGGCCTGAGCTGGGCCGGCGCGAGGGGAGGGGCGGAGGCGCCGGGGCAACTCCGGGGCGGGGCTTGAAAGGAGGCGGGGTTATTTCTGGTTACTCCGCCCCCGCCCCCCCGCCCGCCCGGCCTGGACCTGCACCTGAAGCCGGCCGGGCCACGGCCCCGAGCGGCGGCTTCTCCTCCCGCCCAGGGTGGTGGTGGCGGACGGGAAGCCGGAGTGGGATGCGGCTGACGCGGAAACGGCTCTGCTCGTTTCTCATCGCCTTGTACTGCCTCTTCTCCCTCTACGCCGCCTACCACGTCTTCTTTGGGCGCCGCCGCCGGCCGCCGGCCGCGTCTCTGCGGGGCCTAAGGAAGGGGGCGGCCGCGGCGCGGGAGAGGCGCGGCCGAGGTAGGACACTGGGCGGCAGCTGACCCGGCTCGCGGGTCCGGGGGTGCCCCCGGGCTCCAGGGTGCGCCTCGCCTCTTCCAGCTCTCGGTAGCCGGCCCTGGGCTCGGGCTCGGGCTCGGGCTTGAGCTCGGAGCGTGTGCGGCTGTCTCAGTCCTCGCCCGAATCTCACACGCCGGCCCCACTCCCCACCTTCAAAGCGGGCTGGCGCGCACTCTGTGAAACACGTCTTGAACCTGCAAGGTGTTGTCACGGAATGCCGGAGATTCTTGGGAAGGCCGCTGGGCTGAAGACCTCTATTTCCTCATTGAAACAAAGAGCCTTCTCTAATTTTGTCCTGATTTGGGAAGGCCTCGGTGCCTTACCTCCAGATGGTGGTCATCTGTCCTGTATTTTGACTTATGTCAGAATCGGAGTCAGACTTATCTCTCCCTTTTTTCAGAATTTTTCTCAATAGTATCCAGAACTGTTGGACACTTTACATTCTGAAGTCAAGTTTTTATGTATAGCTTACGTATACATAATCTATAAAGAATAGCAAATGTTAAACTTATAACGATACCTATTATCCAGTTATTTTAGAAGGTCTCATTTGTGAGAGATAATTTTGTCTCCTATTAACATTTTAAGATCTTTTAGAATAAAGATTTAATAAAAATTAAATTCTGATTTCCTGTTTTTAATTGTATGTGTTTAATCAGTTCAAATTCAGTTGCTTTAGCTCTATGAAAAGCTGGAATTAGCACTCCCTGACACCTAATTTAAATGGCTTGAATTTATCTACAACTACAGCTCTACCTTACTGATAAACATTGTTCGTTACTCTTTTTAAAACACAGAACAGTCTACTCTGGGAAGTGAAGAATGGAATCCTTGGGAAGGAGATGAAAAAAATGAGCAACAACAGAGATTTAAAACTAGCCTTCAAATATTAAATAAATCCACAAAAGGGAAAACAGACTTCCATGTACAAATCTGGGGGAAAGCTGCCATTGGTAAGTTAATGTATAGAGTTAAGACATGTAAAAAGAATCCTAAATGTACTTTATTAATATTAAATTCAATTCATTTTAATATGTTGTTTATTTCATTTGTTAATTAAAGCATCATGACACATTTTCTTTTCCTGAATATTTTCATTTCTGACTTCTGTTAGACAATATCTATGTAAATACACACACGTACATAAAAATCTGTTGTGGATCTTTAGAAGATTACAGCTTTATGTGTAGATACAAAGTAGAATATAAGCATCATTATATAGAAATGCCTATGTCAACTGAATTTTTTTGAATTTATGTATTTATTGGACACTTGACACACAAGTATAAGATGTGGCCCCTCCCCTTGATGGCCAAACAAGTTTGGGAAACATTGAAATGAACAAAGTTAAACAAGGTTCTTTATTCCAGGCCATTCTCAGAGCCCTTAATATGCCTCTTTCATTAAAATTTGTATATATAGTTATAGATATATATAGTTATAGTTATAGATATAGTTAATAATATAGTTAATTATATAGTTAGTTAATTATATAGTTATAGATATATATAGTTATA
Source organism: Meles meles (assembly GCF_922984935.1). NCBI lineage: Eukaryota > Metazoa > Chordata > Mammalia > Carnivora > Mustelidae > Meles > Meles meles. The sequence goes on from NC_060072.1 coordinate 103,280,826, forward strand.
GTTATAGATATAGTTAATTAAACTTGAATATCCATAAAAGCATCCTGAGTATCTAAGTATCTAAGTATCATGAGATTCTAGAGTTCCAAGTTACATATTATGCTTAGAGAATGGGACCCTAAATAAAGGTTACAAGAGTCAGAAAGAATTTAGTGAATTAAAAAGGGTTTTGTTAGGCCTTTAAACATGAGTTGGATTTATCTATAATAAGGGATAGTGGTAGAAAGGACCAGATGAGAAGGAAGTAAGCAGAGAATGATGCTTTGACCTTAGCGTTTCATAAATTCATTCATGCTTGCATACAAATATGCATCCCTGAAGATTACTACTGACCTCCAAATTTCAAGTACCTAGACCCAGGTTCTAATCATCAGGTTCTAGCAACGTTTTTCTTTATAAAATCTCTAATATTAATTTCATCCTTTAAATTCCTACTTCCCCATTCTAGTTTTTAATTAATTCTACATCTTAACAGGTTTTCATGTTTCCAGCCTTTTCTCTTTGCAATTCAGTAAGCACAAAGTGACAAGATGAGTTTTATCAAACACTATTTTTCATCAATCTATTTCCCAGGCACATGGGATTCCAATTCCATTCCTATTCAAAAAGGAGGGGAAAGGGGGCACCTGGGTGGTGCAGTCAATAAAGCATTGGACTCTTGATTTCAGCTCAGGTCCTGATCTTTGGGTCGTGAGATCAAGCCCGGTGTTTGGCCCTGTGCTCAGTGCAGAGTTCTCGCCACTTCTGCCCCTTCCCTACTTGTACTCTTTCTTTCTCTGTCTCTTTCTTTCTCTCTTGCTCTCTGTCTCTTTCTTTCTCTCTTGCTCTCACTCTTGCTCTCTGTCTCTTTCTTTCTCTCTTGCTCTCACTCTTGCTCTCAAATAAATAAATAAAATCTTAAAAAAAAAAAAAGGAGCGGGGAGGGTGGGAATGAAATCACTGGTCCAATCAATTCTAAATTACAGCCAGGCAAACTGTTAGGTTCAAGGCCTGGGAATTATGGCTCAAAACTTTGCCTCTGGTCTTGCAGCTCTACCTTTGCAGTCATCCTTTCTTTGTCATGAACGGTAGCATGTGCTTGCAGCTGGGTGGTTTTATCAGCCAGTATCCTGCTGGTAGGATTTAGGAATCAGCACCTTTCTTTCATTTCAACATCTCTCTATCTCCTTCAGTCCAAGCCAGCAGTGTTTCTGCTGATAAAACATTTTCAAGAAGCTTGTGGGTCTCCTATGTATGTCACAAGGATTAACTCTATTAAACAAGAACTCTTCCAGGTCTTTCCTGGAGAATCTCATCTCTGTTTCTGGCTTCTGCTGAGATAGCTGAGAAGACCCATGAATTACACACCTAATATCTATGACTGAATATTTTAACCTTCTTTTCCTTTTGAGGCACTAGCAAAAAGATACTCAGCTACATCCTTCACCTTCTTTCAGAAACATGCCTTCCTGACAGTGAATCTCCTAGTTTTCCACCCTTTGCAATTGAACAAGCTGAGACTTTCCCAAATCATCAAGTCCCGGCTCCTTCTTGCTTAACAATTCCTCCCTCAATCACTCTTTCCTCTTACATTTACTATAATTAGCAAGAAGAAGCTAGACCACAGCTTCAACACTACCTGGAAATCTCTTTAGCTAAATATCCAAGTTTATCACTTACACATTCCACTTTTCATATAACTTCTGGACACAATTCAGCTAAACATTCCAGTGCTGTTATAAGCAGGATTCCCTTTTCTCAGAGTTTCTAATAATATGTTCCTCATTTCCTTCTGAGCCCTCACCAGCAGCACTTTTAACCTGCATGTTTCTACTCACAGTCTGCTTAGATGTTTGTAAAAACCAATATGGGGTTTATTTCTACTGTGCTTTTTCTCTTCTGAGTTCTCACTAGCTGAGTCACTAGCACCCATACTTCTACCTATAACCTGTCTAAGGCATTTTAAAATCATGCTCCTCAAAGTTCTTCTAGCCTCTCCCCATTGCCCAATTCCAAAGGCACTTCCAGATTTTAAAATATTTGTTATAGTAGTATCTCATTTCCAGATACCGCAATCTCTGGTTTCCTTTAGCTGCCATAACCAGTTACCAAAACTTTAGTGAATTAAAACAATACAAATTTATTATCTTTTTTAAAATTAAGATGTAATTGACATATGACATTATATTAGTTTCAGGTGTACAACATAACGGTTTGAGATATTTGTATTTTGTGAAGTTATCAACATAATAAGTCTAATTAGTATCTATCACCACACACACTTATACTTTTTTTTCTTGTGATGAGAACTTTTAAGATCTACTCTCTTAGCAACTTTCAAATATATAAAACAGTATGATTAACTATAGTCACCATAAACTTAAATCTTACATTTTTGAAGGTAGAAGTCTAAAATGTGTCCACAGGGCTGTATTCTTTTTAGAAGCTCTAGAGGAGGATCTCTTTCCTTGACTTTTGCAGCTTCTTGCGATCTGTTTCCTTGACTTCTATGACATTGCTTGACTCGTGGCCCCGCTTCACTCCAACTTCTGTTTCCATCCTAATACCTCCTCCCCTCACTCTGACTCTCTTGCATCCTTGTAGGGACTCTTATGATTGCCTAGGGCCCATCCAGATAATCCAGGATAACCTCCCCACCTCAGCATCCTTAATCACACATAGAAAATTTCTTTCAGGGGCGCCTGAGTCGCTCAGTCAGCTAAGAATGTGCTTTTGGCTTGAGTTATAATCCTAGGGTCCTGGGATCGAGCCCCACATTGGGCTCTCTGCTCAGTTGGGAGCCTGCTACTTCCCCTACTTGTGCGCTCTCTCTTTCTCTCTCTCTCTCTCTCTCTCAATCTGTGGGTCAAATGAATAAATAAAATCTTAAAAAAAAAAAAGTTTCTTTTGCCATGTAGGATGATAATGTATTCATAGATTCTAGAGATTATATCTCTGGACATCTTGGGTGGACAGGGAAGCATTATTGGGCCACCACACGTGGAAAGCTTTATCTGTTTGGCTAGATATTTAAATAGTTATTTTGTGGGTGTCCTTTAGTACTGGGGCATAATGAGACTAGAACAAAGCACTTCTGACAATGTAAGTAAAACAGGGCTCCCAGATTATTTCATTCTACTTTCCTCTACTCTCAGAGCTTTCATTCCGGTGAAATGACAGTAAAATATCAGGAGCCGCCCTAAGGAGATACACGCGAAAACATTTGTCTGCAGAGGGCATGATGCCATGAGGGGTGTGTGTTCAAGTGAGGAGGAGTTACTATCTCCCTAATGTATTCACTGTATGCATATATAGATGAGCTTCTCTGGTGGTGTTTGGCAAAAAATGGTGAATTCCCCTAGTTTATTATAATACAGAAAACATTCTAATCATGTAGTAACTTACATTATAACACATGTTGGGATAAAATAGGTAGTAAAAGTCCAACAATAATCAGAGGTTTCTCAGATTTAGAGTAAGAGAGGTTATTTTCTTTAATATAACCCACATTCTGCCACATTTCACACTGACGACCTCTGAATTCTGTCATATATTAACCGCCATATTGATGATTTTGAGCTATTGCTTGGCAGAACTGCCTGCCAGGGGACCAAAAAGGAATACAGTCTGTTTTCCTGGTCAAATTATATAAGTTATATAAATTTATAAATTATATAAATGAGCATAACATAAACTCATCACACACCAGAGTAAACCAGACAGTAAATGGCCTTGTTCTTGTTTTTTTTTTTTTTAAATTACCAGGTTTGTATCTCTGGGAGCATATTTTTGAAGGCTTACTTGATCCCACTGATGTGACTGCTCAGTGGAGAGAAGGAAATTCAGTTGTAGGAAGAACACATTACAGGTATTAATTGTGTAACGTTAAGGTTTGCTGTGTTTCTATACAATGTTTTATGTAAATATGAGGAGAAAGATAAGAGGAAAACTTATTTAAAGACAATATTTCCACTTCCACTTGTGAATAGAAAAATGAATCTCATGAATATATATTGTAGTTACAGCTTACCTGAACATTTTACAGATACTTCCTTTTTTTAATTTTGCCTGTTTCATTTTTATCAAAACATTTCTGATTATATGGGAAAGTTCATGCTCCAAATTTTATAACATTTGATTGTTGATAAGCATTTACTAGTCCATATCTTGAAGGAATAATATATAATCTTAAAAATATTTTCATTTTTCTCTTTCATATATTAGTCATGTCCACATACTTTATAATACTCAAGTGGTAGCAAAGTTATTGTTAAGAGTTGTGAAAATTTTATAAAAATGCTTATATATGAATTCTTTCATGATTTGATGGTATAGATTGCCATTTTAATGCAATTACTCAGAAATCTTTTTTTTTTTAAGATTTTGTTCATTTATTTGAATGAGAGAGCACAGAGGGAGAAGTAGACTCCCCACTGAGCAAAGAGCCTAATTCAGGACTCAATCCCAGGATCCTGATCGTGACCTGAGCTGAACAAACCCAGACACTTAACCAACTGAGCCACCCAGGGTCCCCCAGAAATCTCTTTTTTTTTTTTTTCATGATTCAGTAAAACCAAAGTATCATTAAGATATCTTAAATTGTTATTTTTATAAAACTTTTACCTATGACTCCACATTTTCTAAATATTTTTACGTAGGTAGAATTATGATTATTTTCTTTAGGAAAAAATGTGGTAATTTTGCTCAATGAAAGAGTGCTATTTTCTATTAGATTCTGCTTTCTTATTGAAATAAAAATTATTTTAAATGCTTATTTCAGGGGCATCTGGGTGGCTCAGGCGTTAAGGCCTCTACAGCTCAGGTCATGATCTCAGGGTCCTGGGATCAAGCCCCACATCGGCTCTCTGCTCAGCAGGGAGCCTCCTTCCTCATCTCTCTCTGCCTGCTTCTCTGCCTACTTGTAATTTCCGTCTGTCAAATAAATAAATAAAATCTTTTTTAAAAAAATGTTTATTTCATGTAACAATTGCACTGTTAGGGGGAAAAATGTCAACTAAAGATTCAGGTTTCTATAGGATTCCACTTATTGCCTTCAGAAATCAAAAAGAAAAGCTATGGTTAATCTCAATTTCATTTGAAGTTTCTCTGCTCCTTTAATTCTTGTTTACTTTTTACACACGTGGGAAGCAATTTCATTTCATATATCTTTTCAAAGTAATTGTTCTTGAAAAGTAAACAGGTTTTTATATTTTTTAAGATTTTATTTATTTAAGTAACCTCTATCCCATCATGGGGCTCAAACTCTTGACCCTAATATCAAGAGTCACACACTTCTCCAACTGAGCCAAAATGGGTGAATTTTATGAAATGTAAATTAAAACTTACTCTGTCATGATCTTTAAAAATAAGTTCACTTTTTTTCAACTTTTTCTTAAAGCAGCAGATGCTAATTGAAATACCATAATTGAGCTCTGATAATAATAAATAATGTGGCATCCAGCTTTTGTTTTATTAAATGGATGGACAGTTAGTTACATATCTTGTGATAATTCCTGCATATGGACAATACAGGACTCAGAAAGCAGTCTTTTAAGGATAAGCAAAGGCCATGATGAGCGAAGTAAGATTCCTCCTAAGAAATTAAAAATGAAGTTGCCCTATGGATTAAACTGTAAATCAATATACGATAGATATGAGTAGAAATAGGCAAAGTTCCTTCAAGAGACAGAATGAGTCCCAGGCTTGCTTGTAACCTAACTGAACATACTAATATAAAGAATGTATCGATAAGGTTTCTGTGAAGGTACATGAAGGAGCGATAATATTCATTTCTGGAAACAGAAAGGAGAAGGGAAGGTAGGGAGATGTTGCAGTACCTATTTAAGTAATAGTAAAAGTAATAAAACTAATAACAGCAGCAAGACTCCTATAGTGATTCCTTTGTGCCAGGTTCTGTTCTAAGCACTGTACATCTGTTAATGCATTTAGTCTTCAAAATAATCCTGCGAGGGGGTCCTGGCTGGCTCAGTTGGTGGAGCACGTGACTCTTGATCTCGGGATTGTGAGTTTGAGCCCCAGGTCAGGTGTAAAGATTACTTAAAAATAAACAAACTTCTGGTAGTGCCACTGCTGCAGGGTCACAGCCACTCACACCCTCCATGGAGACATGGCAAGAATGTCCAGCCCTACCTAGTGCATCAAGTCTCTGATTGCTGGAAAGGGGGGTAACAACTGCACAGTCTCCAAGACAGAGTTCCTAACATTTATGAATACAGAACTGGCTGCCTTCACAAAGAACTGGAAGGACTCTGGTGTCCTTGACCACATGATGAAGAAAATGGATGATGGGCAGCTAGATTTCCGAGAATTTCTTCTTCTTTGATGGCCTGGCCATAGCTTTCCATGATTCCTTTACAAGGAAGTAAATCTAAGGGCCTCTTGGGCCTGCCCTCCAGACCACCCCCTTTCCTTCAAAGCAGCCTCCCAATCCTTACCTCCTCCTCACATCCTACTCAGACCCTGAACCCAGAGCATCCACTGCCCTTTGCAGGCCAATCCTGCTGGTATTTAATAAAGTGATAGCATTGTTTAAAACAAAACAGAGTTTTTATTACATCTTTCTTTTTTTAAGATAGGTTTATACTTTAAAAGACTAATAAGTGGTTATTATAGTAACTTGGAAAAGTCAGAAGACATTTTCATCACTCAGAATTCCACTGTGCCCAGAATTCCAAAAACAGGGTTAGACAGCATTTCGTTATGTCAACTTCCGGTCTTTTTTCTATGTCTATTATTGTACTATAGATGCAATATTGTTTCTTGCTTTTTCACAGAGAATAGTAGAACATATTCTCATTTACCCATCATGGAGAACCAATAAATTCTAGCTCTCTGTCATATTTCCTTTAGACATTTAACTTCCTCCTTTTTTTTTTTTAAGATTTTATTTATTTATTTGACAGACAGAGATCACAAGTAGGCAGAGAGGCAGGCAGAGAGGCAAGCAGAGAGAGAGGGTAGGGAAAGCAGGCTCTGCGCTGAGCAGAGAGCCCGATATGGGGCTCGATCCCAGGACCCTGAGATGACCTGAGCCAAAGGCAGAGGCTTTAACCCACTGAACCACCCAGGTGCCCCAACATTTAACTTTCCTCTTAAAAGAATTAAATATTCCCAGTAATAGGGAAGCTTTCTTTGTACTATACCCTAGTTCCTTTTCTCTTGCTCCTCCTCAAAGGCAACCCCTGTAATGAATCTGGTGTGTATGTGTATCCTCCCATTCATATTTTTATATTTATACTTATACTAGATTTAAGCACAATTTTTTATATTGTACTTTCAAATATACATAGAATTATCATATATTTCGAGACTTAATCTCCGTGGATGTTTATAATGCCACCCTCCATCTCTCACTTAACCTCCATTTCTCACCTCCAATTAAACTATACAGAGGAGAAACTATACAGAGTTTCACATGATTCAGCTGTGAATAGTTTAACAGGTCACACTCTAGCCACCACGTATTTTTTTTCCAAAGATTTTATTTATTTATTTGACAGAGATCACAAGTAGGCAGAGAGGCAGGCAGAGAGAGAGAGAGAGAGGAGGAAACAGGCTCCCCGCCAAGCAGAGAGCCCAATGCGGGGCTCGATCCCAGGACCCTGGGACCATGACCTGAGCTGAAGGCAGAGGCCTTAACCCACTGAGCCACCCAGGTGCCCCTAGCCAGCACATATTTTGAATGTGGTTAAAAGTAACAACAAAGCTACCACATTTCTGGTTATCACATGCAGTTGATCTTACTACAACCAAAGCTTCCCATTGATTTACATCCATGCTCTATCATTCAGACCTGTTTGGGAAAACTTGCATTATGGAAATTATGTTTCTAGAAAGAATACAGATTACATTCCACTGTAGATTTTATGTAAAATGATTAAAAACTTCCGATATCAAATACCTTTGTTCTTTATCTCATGCTCTTGTTTTGTTGTATTGTTTTAACAGCTTCATCACTGGCCCAGCTGTAGTCCCAGGGTACTTTCCCATTGATGTGAATAACGTGGTACTCATTCTAAATGGGAGAGAAAAGGCTAAGATCTTTTATGCCACCCAGTGGCTACTTTATGCACAAAACTTGGTGCAAACTGAAAAACTCCAGCATGTCGCCGTCGTGTTGCTTGGAAATGAACATTGTAATAATGAATGGATAAACCAGTTCCTCAAAAGAAATGGAGGCTTTGTGGAGCTGCTTTTCATAATATATGACAGCCCCTGGGTTGATGATGTGGATATCTTTCAGTGGCCTTTAGGAGTGGCAACGTAAGTACAAAATACTATTAGGTACTTATAGACTCTAAGACCTGAATTTCTGAATCAGGAAGATTGAACTTTAAATTTGTAATAAATGTAGTTCTGGGATCATCTGGGAGGCCAAGTACAATCTTTCCCATGGAAAAAATCTGGTTTGGTCTCATGCTTCAATAATAATAATGATATTTTTAGAGTCCTTTAGGCTTTGTTTGTTTGTTTTATAGAGAGTGAGTGGGGTGGAAGGGCAGAGGGAAATGGAGAAAGAGAATCTTAAACAGTCTCCATGCCCAGCACAGAACCCAACTTAGGGCACGATCTCACAACCCTGAGATCATGACCTGAGCCAAAATCAAGAGTCAGCCCTTAACCAACTGAACCACCCAGGCACCCCCAGAGTATTTTAGCTTTTTATAAGAAGAGCAGATAAGTTAGCTTTTTGTATTTTAAAACTCCAAGGCATAGGATGAATTTCAAGTTTATCAGTAGTGCACTAAAGAGATGTCTGACAGAGAATGGCAGAGAGGCAGACCTTCTTAAAACAACTATACAATCTATATAATTCATAGTAAAAACAAACAAAAAAACTTACTTGAATATTAAGGGGTGCCTGGGTGGCTCAGGTGGTTAAGCCTCTGCCTTTGGCTCAGGTCATGATACCAGGGTCCAGGGGATTGAGCCCTGCATCGGGCTCCCTGTTCATTGGGGAGCCTGTTTCTCCCTCTGCCTTCTGTTCCCCCTGCTTGTGCTCTCTCTTTCCATCTTTCTCTGACAAATAAATAAAAATTTTTTAAAAAATTTAGAAAAGCAGTATTAAATCAGAAGGATTCCATACCCCTGGATTTGAGAGGATCATAATATGCTCAGATCTGCCACTGAGACTTGTTGAACTTGCACAAATCTCTTCTTTAATAAGAGGGGTTAATTAAGTAATAACAAAGCCTTCTAAATATGTCTGTAACATCTTTCTATAAAATTGAAGCTTATTTTTTATCTTTCTGTTAATGAAGTGTGTTTAGTTGACTTTAAGAGAAGTTAAACTTATTTCCAGCACTAGTGTATAAACCCCAGGGGTTCTGTCTCTTGTTCACTGTATTGGCAGAGTCTAAAACCAAGCCTGCACAGAGTAGACAATGAATAGTTGTCAAATGGTTGAATTACAAGAAATTTCATTAACATGCTTTCTGAATCAGATATTCCTTATTCACTCATCACTTGTTACCAGATGGGACCTTAAACTATTGCTTAGTTGGGTACACAAATATTACCAGAGAAGTGTATTAACAAGACATATTTGAGGGCCCACCCTACAGTATTCCAATCTAGTAGATTTGTGGTAGCATCAGACAAAAAGGTTTATATTTGGTATAGCAAGATACAAGACTTTGAAAATTCTATCCCTTGAGTAGAGCTCATACTTGTAAAACGCTCTGAAACAAAATTACTCTTTCACAGTAACTCTATGTAGCCTATTCATACAATTTCCATACATTGGATGAAAACCCTTTGTAATTCTGTTATTGTTGGACTAGACCAATACCCTTTTTACAGATCTGGTGGTTTTCAACCAGAAGCAGTTTTGCTGCCCAGGAGACATTTGACAATGTCTGGAGATAATTTTTGGTTGTTACAGGTGGAAGGGGGAGGCAACAATAGCATCTGGGACGCTGCTAAATGGCCTACATGGTAGAGAACAGCCTCCACAACAAAAAATGAACTAGCCCAAAATGCCAGTAATGCAAAGATTGAAACAACCTGTTATAGAATATTATATAAAGCTTCTCCCTTATAGGAAGGTTGTATCTCAGGCACAGAGTTAGGTCTCTAATATTTCCAAATGCCCGTAAGAATAGGTCAATTGCAAAAGGCCTCTTTGGTATGCCATGAGAGGTTTTAAAAATATTTTTTGTTATTTTTTTAAAAGATAGGGTTTTTTTAAAAAGATTTACTTATTCATTTGAGAGAGAGAGACTGTGTGGGGAAGGGGCAGAGGGAAAAGGAGAGAGAGTCTTAAGCTGACTCCACGCTGAGTGCAGAGCGCAACTCAGGGCCCTATCTCAAAACCCTGAGATCATGACCTGAGCTAAAACCAAGAGTCAGAGCTTTAACTGACTGTGCCACCCAGGCACCCCAATTTTTTTTAATCTACTTTAGAGGTACCTGGATGACTCAATTGGTTGGCCATCCAGCTCTTGATTTCAGCTTAAGTCATGGACTCAGAGTCCTGGGATTCAGCCCTGTGTTGGACTTCTGTGCTCTGTGCACAGAGTCTGCTTGGGATTCTCTCTCTCCCTCTTCCTCTGCTCCCTCCCTCCCTGCATGCATGCATCTCCCCCAATAAGTAAATAAATTAAAGAATAAAATCTTTTTTAAAAATCAGCCTATAGGGGCGCCTGGGTGGCTCAGTGGTTTGAGCCGCTGCCTTCGGCTCAGGTCATGATCTCAGGGTCCTGGGATCGAGTCCCGCGTCCGGCTCTCTGCTCTGAAGGGAGCCTGCTTCCCTCTCACTCTCTCTGCCTGCCTCTCTGCCTACTTGATCTCTCTCTTTCAAATAAATAAATAAAAAATCTTTAAAAAAAAAAAAAAATCAGCCTATAAGGGTGCCGGGGTGGCTCGATTGGTTGAGCGACTGCTTTCAGCTCAGGTCATAATCTTGGAGTTCCAGGATCGAGTCCCGCATGGGGCTCCCAGCTCCATGGGGAGTCTGCTTTTCCCTCTGACCTTCTTAGCTCTCATGCTCTCTCTCTCTCTCTCTCAGAAGAATAAATAAAATCTTAAAAAAAAAAAATCAGCCTGTAAGAGTTCTTTTTAAAAAATCTACTTTAAAAGCCTTTGGGAAATTGGAGCTCTTTGCTATAGAAATGTGTATCCTGTAATCTTTCCATCATTAAAACATTCATTAAATCATCATCATTATGAATGTGGATTATTTATACTTCGAAGGTCTTGAATTCAACCTTCCTTATAACTACAAGTGTATGGAAGTTGAAGAGTATTTAAAAAACCATTTCAGACACTTAATCTCTATGGCAGTTTTGTAAAAGATGTCAATGTAAGGTTATTTTTTTAACTTAGTAGATTCAGGGACTTTTCCAAAGTAAGCGTGGAAAATTACAGTTTGAGGTTTAGAAAATCATACTTGAAATCTCTCCTGTCTGCATCATCATGCTACCTAAGGTATTAGGTAATACAATAATTTGCCAATCCTACTGTCATATACTATTAACTCATATGTACTTATTTTTATAGATACAGGAATTTTCCTCTGGTGGAGCCAAGTTGGTCAATGCTGCATAACGAAAGGCCCTACTTATGTAATTTCTTAGGAACCGTTTATGAAAATTCATCCAGACAAGCACTGATGAACATTTTGAAACAAGATGGGAACGATAAGCTTTGTTGGGTTTCAGCAAGAGAACAGTAAGTTCTATGTTTACTTGATTCACCCATTTTGTTCTCCAGTCCATGAGTTGCTTTATGCAGCAGAACAGGTCTCCAAAGAGACATCGTTAGCTTCATTAATACCAGTCTTCCTGCAGAAGATATATCAGTAAATAAGGCTCTGTAGAAACTGGGTTGTATGCATTTAAAATTGGGAGAATCTGCTATAGCTAGAGTCCATCCTTTAGAGGAATGCTAGTAACTATCCTATGCAAATGTCAATTCTTCAAGATTCCCCAATATTTGTTAATTAGACCTGACACATAAGTGATTATGAGTGCCAGTAAGACCTTAGGTTCATCCCTGAGATTTGGCAGACCAGTTTCAGTGTTCCAAGAGTGGCATGAAGTACTCCTTACAACTTACAGAACTGACAGTACCCCGAGGACAGAACAAGACACACTATTCTCTGAATCCCCAGATCTAACATAGGACCTTACACAAAATAGGCCTAAGATAAATGGGGAGTGGATGGTTGGGTGGATGGATGAATTTAACTTTCTTCCATCTTTTTCACGGTAATCATGAAAACAGGTGTTCATGGAGTGAAGGAGAAATCCTAGAATTATTCCTTTTGTTTTTAAATAAATGCAGTTTCATGTGTAGAGTCATCAGAGAAGAAATGCCTTAAAAACTTCCCTCTAGATCTAGAAATATATTAATTGTAGCAGATACTCTCTTTTTGAAGTCATAACTGCCAACTCAGAAAACAGAGTTAGAGTTAGTGTAACCATACTGTATCCATTCAGTCACCAACTGTTTTGCAAGCAACTGCTATATGCCTGAAACTCTCTCAGTCCTGAAGGATATAGCAGGGAACAAAACAGTGAAAAGTCCATGCCCTCCTAGAACTGAAATGTTTGTTGGAGGAGACAAGCAAGTAAAATATATTGTGTGTCAGAAGAAGATAGATGCCATGTAAAAACAGCTGAGCAGAGGAGGGATGTAGAGAGGACTAGGGATCAGGAGTGGAGCATCTGCTGTTTTAGAATGGCCGAGGAAAGCTCCAGTGTGAAGCACAGGCCGGAAGAAGCTGCAGGAGTGAACCCCATTTCTATTTAGGAGAAGGATAGTCTAGGCAGAGGGAAAGCAAATGTAAAGAGCCACAGGGGGACAGTATACCAGGAAAGGGATGAATGAGGGCAGTGTAAAATATCAAAGTTTATTGTAGAAATAGAATTATGCTTGTAATTCCTCTTATAGCATTGAGCCTGGAGGTCAAGTAGGTGTCCTCCTTGCTTCTTTCTCATTGCTGCTTCCAGACCCTTCTCCTTTTTCCCTCCCTAAAACCTCTCACTTTGAATATCATATCAGTGGACAACCACCCAACAAAATCATCCATTGTTCTTCCTCTTTGAAGTCATTTACGGACCCTGGGGTTTATCTCCTTAACTCTGTGAAGAGTTTAGTTCTGGCACACTCTCACTCTCTCCCATGTTACTCCAACCTAATTCTTGGTGATTCCCAATCTACATAGATGGTCCTTCTTTCATCTTTGTCTTATAGTCCTTTACCCCCGTCTTCCAATGATCTGGTCCTCCAGTTGGCCTTGGCCACTCAGTGTCATGCTCATTTCTTAGACTTCATCATTACACATACTTCATCTTCTCTCTGATCTCAGGTTCCAGCATCTCTCTCTGTAACCACCATTTTCTGTCATTCCAGCTCACTCGCTGTAAGTATCTGACTCCAGCAGGTTAGCTGGGATTTATAAGTCATTGTTCTTACTACCTTTTCATTGGCCTTTGCTCACCTCATCTTTACTTTCTTCTTCTCCCCACTTAAATGTCATAGTCAACTATGACTGATACACATAGTTCCTTGTTCCCTAATGGAGCAAACCCTAACTCTAGTTAAATCCAGCTCTCTTAACCTGCGCCATACCTGCACCATGCAGCCAAACACACACACACACACACACACAGAATCGTGCCAATAGACCTTGCTTTAAATACACGATCTTGACTTTCAGGTGCCCAGCAATCAGATGTTTCCCTTATCCATGTATTTCCCCCCCTCCTACAAGACTGTTTTATACCTTCTTCTCTTCTTCTCTCTTCTGACCCTATCACTTACTTCATGGAGATAATAGGAACAGTCGGGAGAGAATGTCAAGCTTTTTAGAGGTCTCTCAACTTCTACCCTTGCTCCTGTATAGTCTATTCTCAACACAAAGGCCAGATTAATTCTGATAAAATGTGGGTCAGGTCAGTCACCCTGTGATCACAGCCTTCCACGATGGATTGCTCTGACTTTATCCTCCATCCCTCTCCCCCTCAGTTACCCTGCTTCAGCCAGCCTGGCTCTTCCTTGTTCTTCCTTGACCTTGACCTTGGCAGGCACACACTATCTGTACTTATACTGCACTCGGTTCTCCCCTGAACTGTCTGCATGGTTTGCTGCCTCACATCCACTGTATGCTCAGATGCTCCTGCATTGAGATGTTCCTTGCTTACGTATTTAAAATCGCAACTACTAGTTCAGAAACCCCCTCCTCACTTCTCTGCTTTGTTTTTCTTCATCAACTCTTCTGAACACCTAAATAACATACTGACTGACTGGTTTACCATCCATCTCCATCACTGGCACCAGAATGTAAGCTTTGTAAGAGCACAATGTTGGAGGGTGGGTTAGAGAAAGAAGACCTGGCCCTCAGAAGACATTTAGCTGGCTCAGTTGGTAGAGCATGAGACTCTTGAATTCAGGGTTGTGAGTTCAAACCCCACGCTAGGTATAGGGATTACTTAAAAATAAAATCTTTAAAAAATATATATATTGGCTGGATTAACGTTCGTTCAGAAATGTTACGGTGACTATTAGATTTAAACATATGCTGCTGTAAACTTCTCAAATTCTTAAAGATTTTATTTCTGTCTTCTGTCTGTCATCTCTATAATGTGTTCACCATTTCCTGTAGCTGACATTTTCCCTCACAAAAGACATGCTTAGTAAAGTGAAAATGACAGTTGTTTTTCTGGTTTTTTAGGTGGCAGCCTCAGGAAACAAATGAAAGCCTTAAGAATTATCAAGATGCTTTGCTTCAGAGTGATCTCACATTGTGCCCGGTAGGAGTAAACACGGAATGTTATAGAATATACGAGGCTTGCTCCTATGGCTCTGTTCCTGTGGTAGAAGATATAATGACAGCTGGCAGCTGTGGAAATACATCTGTTTACCATAATGCTCCTCTGAAGTTACTCAAGTCCATGGATGCTCCCTTTATCTTTATTAAGAACTGGAACGAACTTCCTGCTGTTTTAGAAAAAGAGAAAACTCTCATTTTGCAAGAAAAGGTTCAAAGAAGAAAAATGTTACTTCACTGGTATCAGAACTTCAAAAGAGAGCTAAAAAGGAAATTTACTAATATTTTAGAAAGCTCATTTTTAATGAATAATAAAGGGTAACTGTTAATTATCTTGTTGAGCTAATATCTGCTTTTTAAAGTCATTTCTAATACGTGTGTGTGTGTGTATGTGTATAAATGTTCTTTGAGGTACTCTCGTAGACCCTAGATTATGTATGTGGTATCAACTAAGTGCTCTGTTGTTGGGTCACTCCTGAAAACAAAGTTAAAATGTTACTCAAACTCACTTTTACTAAGTCAGATGATTTAACATTTATCAACTCTTCTGAACTATTCACATCCACTCTAGGGAAGCAGCGTTCTGTGGTGGAAAGACAGATTTAGAGTCAGATTGAACCTGGGTTGAAATCTTGCCTCTACACCTACTACCTGAGCAAGCCATCTAAGTGTCCTGAGTCTTGGTTCCCTTCAATGTAAAATGAAGACAATGGTACCTCATAGGTTAAGTTTTAAATATGAAATGAAATAATATATAAAGTATCCAATATATATAGTAAATGCTAAATAAATACTAATTTCTAATTCATTTTTCACTCCCTACTAGTTGATAATAAGATTAAATTTAAATATTTTAATACATGTTCAATTACATAATTTAGGAATAATCATATACCATGTCAAGAATGTATGTGGATAAATCTTACAGCGTTAGACCTTTAGATCACTCAACTTTTCTTGGAGTAGGCACCTGGATATACAATTTTGTCATAATTCATACATAATGGCCCTAGGTATTCAACAAGTCTAAATTTCCCCCATGCTTTCTTAGACCTAGAATTCCTATAGAGGTGTCCACACCATCAGGTCTGGCAGCCTGGATATGAAGGACATCACCTCTGCATTACATTGGAGCATCATGGTGCCGGCACGCCGCTATCCAATTCTGAGGAAACTACCCCACCTACACCCCCTGCTAATAGTCCTGCACTCAGGGAACCATAGTGTACCACCTGGTCTTCCCTTGTCCCACACTTCAGGTGACAGCTAACAGCACATTATTCAAGGACACTCTGTTGATAGGCTTCCTGATGATCCTGAACATTAGTACCCAAAAATAATATTAACAACAATAACAATAACAACAACTAAGGCAAATAGCTAGTTCAAGGCTTGTTGAACTAGGAAACACTGAGAACCTGACAGTAAACTGGAGGAGCAGAAACTGAAAGGCTGTAATGGAATAGGAGCCATAACCTGGTATGGGGATGACAAAGAAATGCTCGGGACAAGCTCAAGGAAAGAGAAATCTGAACCCAGAGCATTGCGGTGGTTCTTAATGGGTTTCTAGCTCCCGCTCCTATGGATTTTGAGATTGCTTTTTTATTTCACCTTTGTGCATCCTCAGAATTACCTCCTTTCTTCAAACTTCATCCCTCCTTGGCCCTGGTTGCTTGAGCTGACTTCCAAACCCAAACAGCCTACCCAGAACAAGGACCATATGTTTCATCTCTCAGAGTCCGCATTTGCCTCTCTCTTGAATAAGAGTAGATGATAGATTCGACGTTATAACATGATCCTCCTTTGCCTCAATTAACGAAGTCTTTGTATTATGTTTTATCAACAAGATGACACCATCTTTCTTTCTGTGGTACTTAGTGCTGCCCATAATCCTTGCAAAGAACGCTTTCTGCATCAATATATTTGTTGCTAGTGAGGCCTTTGGAAAGGCAAGACCACGGGGCAACAGACAAAAATTTCAAAAGATATTTTTCAGAGGCACCTGGGTGGCTCAATCATTGGAGTCTCCAAACTTCGTCTCAGCTCAGGTCATGGTCTTGGATCATGGGATCAAGCCCCATGTCAGGCTCTGCGTTCAGTATTGAGTCTGCTGGAGATTCCCCCCGCCTCCTTCTCCCTCCCCCTCCACTTCTCCCCCTTTTGGCCCTCTCTCTCCCTCAAATAAATAAATAAATAAATAAATAAATAAATAAAAGCAACCTTGGGAAAAAAAAAAGAAATTTTCCAGTGTCTTCCAACATCCTTCCCTATTCTATGGAGTTTGTGGCTTACTTTTTAAGAGGCAACTCCAAGCTATCAGTTGCCTCTAGTATTAGTTGGGAATCTGCCTATAAGGTTCTGATGGTTTGCATTACAAAATTGAAGTCCCTAAAGCTTAAAGCTCCAGAACCTATCAAGATCTGAATGAAAAGTTTCACTAAACCAGAAATACAGGCTGAGGTCAATGCTGGAATGGAACTACACTATTTCAGATTGTTTTTCTGTCAATAACAGAATTTTCCACCTCAGGGGGTAACCAGGCAGCAGACTACATTCATACATTAAATATTTTGTAACATAACATATAGGAATTTACTTAAATGTTAGGAATTAAAAAAGAAAAAAGTTCTGTCCTCAAGGGCTCACAGCCTGATGGAAGAGAAAATTACATAGATATTACAGAATATTCATGCTAAGAATTCCAGTAGACATATTTATAAAGACCTGTCTGTCCAGGGGTAAAGCATCCAAACTTGTCTTGAGTGGAATTTAAAGGACAAATATTGGGGTTCCTGGGTGGCTCAATCAGTCAAGTGTCTGCCTTTGGCTCAGGTCATGATCCTGGAGTCCTGGGATGGAGCCCCAGATCGGGCTCCTGCTCAGTGGGAAGCCTGTTTCTCCCTCGGCATCTCCCTCTGCTGCTATCCCTGCTTGTGCTCTCTCACACTCTCTGTCTCCCTCTTTTTCTCAAGTAAATAAATAAAATCTTTTTAAAAAGTCAAAGATAAATAGATTTGTTGGCATCTCAGCACCAGTGAAAGGACATTTGGGGCAGCATTTTTCTTCTAAGATCAGCTGGAACTGAGACAGTCCTGGTGCATTGGTTGAGGAGGAGACAGGTTTCTGGGATGGTTATAAGCTACTCAGGTTAACTGCCACTGGGTCTATGGAACCATCCAACAGTGTAGGCAAAGGGTTTCTGTCTTCTCCATCCATTAAGTGAGCTCATCACTGAAAACTGGCTCACTGGGATAGTAGTTCTCAGAAGGAATTGGAATCCCACTTGCTGCAAGTTGTCTGGCTTCTTGCATGGGGTCTTCCGTGTGTCACCGGTCCTAAAGTGACTCTCTCAGTTCCTTTTAGATGTCTTTCATGCATCTTAAACTACACAACTAAAACTGTATTCATTGTTTTCCCTTCCAAAACACCCCTACACGTAACACTTTTCTCTCAAACCTTAATCTCAGTAAATGGTGTCATTAACCATGCTGTTTCTCAAGCTAGAATCTGTAAATTCCTATTTATTCCTCCCCATCCTTTCAGAAAATTACCAAGTTCTGTACTTTTGCTGCTCTTCAAACTTATACTTGGCTTAGGCAAAATTTTTAAATAAAATAACTTTTTTTCAGGTAGCAAATTTCTGCTGCAGAAATAATATATTACTGTGACTAATTGCAAATTTAGGAAATTATAAAGTATAACGTAGTAAACCTTACATATAAAATATATTATTTAATCAATAAAAGAATTTGAGTGAAAGCTGTATCTGGCAAGGAGAACTTCTGAAATATGAAGTTTAATATGGCATCAATAATTTTTTTAAGATTATTTATTTATTTATTTATTTGACAGAGAGTGATCACAAGTAGGCAGAGAGGCAGGCAGAGAGAGAGAGAGAGAGAGAGGAGGAAGCAGGCTCCCTGCTGAGCAGAGAGCCCGACGCAGGACTCAATCCCAGGACCCTGGGATCATAACCTGAGCTGAAGGCAGAGGCTTTAACCCACTGAGCCACCCAGGTGCCCCCAGCATCAATAATTTTTAATATAGACCTTATCATAAGAAAAAGATTTTGCAACTATGTATGGGGATGATGTTGACTTATTGTGGTGATCATTTCCTAATATATACAAATATTGAATCATTATGTTGTACACCTAAATGTAATGTTATATGTCAATTATACCTCAATAAAAATAATAATTTATTATATAAGTCCTCCATAAATATGGAATGATTTAAATGTCTATTGAGAATTAGTTTTCACAAATATCACCAATTATTGGTATTTGGTCATTAGTTATATTTGTTTCTAAGAAATGTAGTAGAAATATAGTAGTTAAAATAGTATATTAAAGACCTTAATTATTTTAATAAGCCGATTCAACAAAAATGTATCTTTGAGTTTTATATACTCTAGCTGGGTTGTTTTCTGTAGCATAAATACAGAATATATTTTTTAAAGTTATCAGTAGAAAGGAAAGTGTGTTCTTTTTTTAATTTGTAATCTCGGTTGCTAGGTGTCCTACATTTATACTAGAAGCCAAGCTGCTTCCCCAGCAGCCTCCCCATGGGAAATTACAGCCTAGGCCGTTCTACCATCAGGATGTACTTCTTTTGAAATCGTCTTATTGCAATGATTCTTATGTGTCCTCTTTTAAAGCTAAAGTAAGGAGTTTCAAAAAGGAGTAAATTATGTCCGTGAATATGTTTGACAGTCTGATACGTGAGTGAGTTTGGCAAAACTAAAACCCTTAACTGCTGAGTACCTACTGTGCTGCTGAGCAGTGGACCACAGAGTCTGTGAATTAATCTCCAGCAGCCTTTAAATTTTGCCAAGTTTGTCATACTAAAAAATAAAGCTACAAATTAAGCACTTAGAAATACTTTGAGTTGTTGCTGCCTTTGGCTTTGAGTGTTTCCTAGAGTTCACACTTGTCTGTTTCGTAATAACAGTGACGGTAAGTTTTAGTTTATCGATCCCAATGCAGAAGCTAGATTCTCAGCCTGTTTACTGAAAGAAGGTAGGCTTCTTTCAAAGCTGCAGTTTGCCCATCAGGCAGAATATCTGGATGGCTAAATCAACCTGCCATTTAAATTTATTTCAGGTTCAAGCGTGATTTCTACCGTCTATCTTGCTTAAAATATATTTGAATTGTTTTAAATATATTATCTTATTTATCTTTCCGAAATGAAAATGGAAAACAACTGTTGCAACTTTCCTTCCAGGATATACCTACGGGGAAGACTTGTTTTGGTTTCGCTTTCTTTTTTTTTTTTTTTTTTTAAATGTAATGTTATCCATCTGTCTATTTATCTGTGTATATTTTTATTTTAGAAAGATAGAACACCAGCAGGAAGGACAGAAGCAGAGGGAGAGACAATCTCAAGCAGACTCCAGGAGAAGCACAGAGCCTGACGCGGGACTCAATCCCAGGACCCCCAAGATCATGACCTGAGCCAAAACCAGGAGTCAGACACTCAACTGACTGAGAGCCACCCAGGTCCCTGGAAGCCGTGTTTTTTGAAAACCACGTAACCTAAGAATGTCCCTCGTCAGGCTGGAAGGGGCTTCCTTAAGGCAGCACCCTGCCCATTTTAGCCCCTAACCCTGCCAGGAAGGTACCCTTTGCACCTCAATTTCTAAAGTGCCTCTTGCTGGTATTCTCCCTTTTTGGTTTGTTCTTCTTTTCCAGTCCGTTGTTTGAGATATTTGTTTATTTAAACCTTTTTAAAACTCCCTAAAAACAAAGAAAGAAATGTGATAATGGATCAATTACTCAGAATCTGTTTTCTAACTGATGTTGACACTCATTCATTATGTCCTACCGGTTTTCTATTCCTTACCTGTTGCCGAACTCCAGCTGGGATTTGTTTTAGTTGTGTCAAAACCCTTCATAAAAGCAAAACAAAACAAAACAAACAAACAAAAAACTTCTTTAGTTCTTTAGTGGGCTTTTGCTAGGTTACTCTGCTCATTTTGTCTGTATTCAAATTTTGGATACTTTGTTCACTGTGGATTCTTCTGCATTTTGACATTTTAACACAAATATTGTATGAAAGTATCATTCATCTTTTTTTAAAGATTTTATTTATTCATTTGAGAGAAAGAGGGTGAAAACGAGGAGAGAGAGAGAGAGCGAGTGCAGGCACAAGCAGGGGGAGGAGCAGAGAGAGAGGGAGAAGCAGACTCCTCACTGAGCAGGGAGCCTGTTGTGGGGCTCCATCCCAGGATCCCGAAATCTGACCAGAGCTGAAGGCAGATGCCTAACTGACTGAGCCACCCAGTCTTAATTATTGAGTTGTTTGAAACCTTTGTGAATTTTGGACCCAAGGAGAGTGCCTTACTCCCATCAACCTAGTCCTGGCCCTGACAACAAACAACTGAATACCTTAGTGGCTTATAATAAAAAATGTTTATTTCCTGTTCACATTTCATTGGGGTTACAGGTCAGCTGCAACTCTGAAGGGCTCAGCTGGGCTGTGCTCAACTTGGCTGCACATGTCCTCTCTTTCCAGAACCCTGATGAAGGAGTAGCCTCTTTGTGGGACATTCTATTCTCATGGTAGAGAAGAAGAGGAAGGGTAGCTTAGCTCAGGTTGCCATAACAAAATGACACAAACTGAGTGGCTTAAACAACACAAATTTATTTCTCACAGCTCTGAAAGCTGAAAGTCTGAGATCAGGTGGCCAGTGTGGTCAGGTTCTGGTGAGAGCTCTCTTCCTGGCTGGCAGATGGCCACCATCTCCCCGTGTCCTCAGAGGCAAGAGAGAATGGGCTCCAGGCTCTCCCAAGTCTTATAAGGACACTAATCCCACCATGGAGGCCCCACCTCCATGACTTCACCTCAACCTAATTACCTCCCAAAGGCCTCAACTCCAAATATCATCACATTGAGGGTTAGGACTTTAATACATGAATTTTGCAGGGATACGACATTTGGTTCATAGCAAAGGAGCACTGTGATGAATTAACGCCCTGGGTCTTAAAGCTTCCAACCGGAATTGGCATCCTGTCACTCTTCCTGTGTTCCATTGGTCAAAGCAGTCACTGGGCCAAATATGAATTCAAAAAGTATGGAGTGTATAATCTGTCTTCTGAAAGAGAGAAAATATCAAGAATAGTCCAATTTACCACACTCGCTTTGGCAAAAACCTAAACTCTGGAATACATGACGTTGGAGTCCCTGGGCCGGTTGACAACTCTTTCAGCTCCCCTCTCCTGAGCACATTCTAGGATTGTGCTCACTCCCCCCGTTTAAAGATAGGTATAGCTATATGGGGGCACCCAGCTGGCTCAGATCGTAGAGCATGTGACTCTTGATCTTGGCGTTGTAAGTTTGAGCCTCCCACTGGGTGTAGAGGTTGCTTAAAAATTTTTTTTAATTAAAAAAAAATAGGTATAGCCATGTGAAGTATAGTGGAGGTGATGTTTCACTTCCAAGCAGAAGCATTAAGCGACAATGCATAATGAACCTCCTTTCCTTTTTGTACTTCATCAGTTATGAAAGCCTAGGTCATCAGGATGAGCCTCAGTCAGCCCGTGTCTTGAAGAACAGACCCCCTAACAACCCACTATGAACATGGAGAATGAGACCGATAGCCACTGGGATCTGAGGGTTCTTTGTTGTTCTACCTCTAGGGATGGATCCCCTTCCTACAGTCTGGCATATGCATTTCTAGGAAACAAATACCAGTCTTCCCTGAGAGGTTCTAAAACTTGTCAGTGAAAGTTTGAAAAGAAACAGGGAGACTTACGTAGTCTCAAAATATCTCCTTACAAAATATTTATTAATTACAGAAAAAAGAATAGTAAGTTTACAGTGGGAAACCTGACAGACACCAACTTAACAAAATGATAGAATTTTATGACGGGTAATGGGATCAGTAAGTATCATATGCCTCCTGAAAGGATACATCATGAAGGACAAGACACTTGTGTGGTATTACTGGTAAAAAACCCTGAATGTAATCCTGAAGAAACACAGAAAGGACCAAATTGAAGGACATTCTTTAAAACAACCAAGGGTTGGGGCGCCTGGGGGACTCAGTTGGTTGGGCATCTGCCTTTGGTTCAGATCACGATCTCAGGATCCTGGGATCAAACCCCGCATCTGGCTCCCTACTCGGCCAGAAGCCTGTTTCTCCCTCTCCCATTCCCCCTGCTTGTGTTCCCTCTCTCAAGTGTCTGCTTTTTGCTCAGTTCATGATCTCAAGGTCCTGGGGTTGAGCCCCAGCAGGGCCTCCACTCAGCAGGGAGTCTGCTTGAAGATTTCTCTTCCTTTATCTCCTATTAAATAAAAATAAATAAATAAAACAAATAGCAAAGGATCAGGAGTACCCAAGAAAATGTGAGTGAGTTCAGAAGTAAAAGGTAGAGCCTATGGTGAGTGCTGTGAAATGTGTAAGCCTGATGATTCACAGACCTGTACCCCTGGTGCAAATAATACAGTCTATGTTAAAAAAAAAAAGAAAAAAAGTAAAAGGTAGAGAAAGTTATATGACACAGGGACATTGCAGATCATTAGAAACAATGTACTTTCCAGTAAGTAGTTCTGGGATGACTATCCACATGGGGAAAATGAAATTAAGCCTCACAGCGTACCCCAAAATAAATTTCAGGTGGATTAAATATAAAAGTATTAAAAGTGGGGCACCTGACTGGCTCAGTTGTTGGAGCATGCAACTCTTGATCTCAGAGTTGTAAGTTTTGAGCCCCATCTTGGGTGTAGAGATTACTTAAAAATAAAATCTCTTTTTTTTTAAGATTTTATTTGTTTATTTGACAGAGGTCACAAATAGGCAGAGAGGCAGGCAGAGTTGGGGGCTCCAGAGCAGGCTCCCTGCTGACCAGAGAGCCCGATGCGGGGCTTGATTCCAGAACCCTGAGATCATGACCTGAGCCAAAGGCAGAGGTTTAACCCACTGAGCCACCCAAGCACCCCTAAAAATAAAATCTTAAATAAAGAAAGTCTGAGAAGCAAAATTATAAACTACAAACTCTTTAAATATATATATAGGAAAAATAACTGTATAACTTTGAGGTAGGAAAGGATTCCTTTTAAAAGGTACAGTGAGCAGAAGCCACAAGGGAAAGTTGATAAACTTGACAATATCAAAAGGTACCGTAAGGAGAGGGGGAAAAACCAACATAACACTGTATGTTAACTATACTGGAATTTTTAAACTGTAACAATAAACAAGTAGATAAATTAAAAATAGATCCTCAACAAACAGAAGATCTATGTAGTGAAAGTAACACCAAATATTAGAATTCAGAACATATGAATAACTGATTTTTTAAAAAGATTTAATTTATTTGAGAGAGAGCATGAGCGAGGAGAGGGGCAGAGGCAGAGGGAGAAGCAGACCCCCCCCCCACTCAATCTCTTTGAATCTCGGCTTTCTTATCTGTAAAATGGGAGTAAAGGCGGGGTACCCAGCGTGAAAAGGCAGAGCATGAAAAAGCTTGAGATGGGTTAGGATTAGAGATAGTTAGGCTAGCTCAGTTTCTTAATGCTAGCTGCCCATGAGGATGACCTTAAAACATAAGTCAAGGGTAAGTTACCAACTGATAACATTTTAAAATACTTTATTGAGGGGATTTCCGTACCACAAAGACTTAGGAGAAAAGGAAGAAAGCAAACAGGTCAAGCTACCGCCTACTTGCCTATTCCACTTGTGACACGTAAATTAGATGATAGATGATACACAGATAGTTGATAGATAAAATAGATGCATTTTGAATCTTAATATATTATATATATTTTGGTAAGCCTTGGTAACAGTAGAAACAGAAAAATATTATGTTAATTGTGATATGCAATGGAAAGCGGACTTCACGGTGCAAGTTCTTCCTTGTCCAGAAGAGGGAGATAGGAAACCACAAATGCCATACAGTTTTTCTAACATTTTGCTTCCGATTTCTCTGACTGAGCAGCCAGAGAACAGTCTGATTGGAGCCAGGGAGCTACGGGCATTTGGACAGACAAGCCTGAGGAGTGAGGGACTGTGTCCCACCCTGCCGCTCCCGGAGGCCAGAACAGAAGGCAAGGCCACCGATGCGCAGGCGTGATCCTCTGTCGGGTCCCTTTCCCACACAGCCTAGGAAACCAGGTGAAACACTTACTGTTCGCTTCCATCCTTTTCACATGCACGGGTTAGAATCCAGAATGTGGGACGCCTGGGTGGCTCAGTGGGTTAAGCCTCTGCCTTCAGCTCAGGTCATGATCTCAGGGTCCTGGGATGGAGCCCCGTATCGGGCTCTCTGCTCAGCGGGAAGCCTGCATCCCCCTCTATCTTTGCCTGCCTCTCTGCCTACTTGTGATCTCTGTCAAATAAATAAATAAAATCTTAAAAAAGAAAAATCCAGAATGTGTTCAGCGTTTTATGACAAATGGGGTCGTGTTACTGAAGTGTGCACAAGCAGAAATGTAAGAGTGGGACATTTTTGTGAAAAGAGCAGTGTTCAAGTTTCCCAGAACTTTGATAGTTTTTAATTCTTCTTAGTGGAAAAAGACAGATACAATTCCTGTTTTATTAAATGTGTTGCCGTCGTTAGGTCCTCATGCACATTTCATCTGAAGTTCCTTAAATCGACAAATCCTCCTTCAAGAACCATCAGGGCCTGTGCGGGTCCAGTTCTCTTTTCACTGGCATGTAGCATGGCCGTGGAGTCTGTGTCCTAACTTGTTTCATGTTATCCAGACAATTCAAGGAAGAGAAGAGACAATCAGCCAATAAACACATGTAAACATATTCATCCTTACTAGTCATCAGGGAAATCCAAATTGAAATAAAAAGGAGATACCATTTTAGACTCATGGTATTGGCGGAAATTTAACAGGTACCTTTGAATGCGTAGGAAAATGGGCACCTTCATGCACTGTGAGAGGAGTTTAAATCGGCAAGGCCACATTGGAGAGCAATTTAGCACATTTAATTAAGTTGCATGCTCCCCGCAATCCACCAATTCCACTCCCCTGAGGTTGAAAACCTGGCTGCACGTTAGACTCATTATCCCAGCAGGCTGTCAACCCACCGCCCCACGCGAAGCTCTTGCACGTGTGCATAAGGACACAAATGTGAAAATATTCACAGCAACATTGTTCATGACATCATAAAAAATGGAAACAACATGAATGTTCCTCAACAGATGAATAGTGAACTAAAACACGTGGGAGAGTCATTCAGCCGAAAACTAAAGAAATTACAGGGGGTGCCTGGGTGGCTCAGTCAGATAAGCCTCGGGGTCTTGATTTCAGCTCAGGTCACGATCTTGGGATGGTGAGATTGAGCCCTGCATGGGGCACCGTCCTGGATATAGAGCCTGCTTAAGATTCTTCTCTATTTCTCTCAAGCCTATATATAAGTCTTAGATTAGTTTTTTATGACTGCTATAAAACATTGCCAAAGACTTTTTAAAAAATTACCAAATACTTAATGGCTTAAAATAACACAGATTTATTACCTTATGTTTCTGGAGATGAGAAATCTGAAATGGGACTGACTAGTCTAACATCAAGGTGTCAGCAGGACTGGGTTCCTTTCTGAAGACTGAATGGGAGGATCTGTTTCCTGCATTTATTTTGTTATTCTCTATGCTCTCTCTACACCTGGAAGAGTTCATCATTTAAAATAAAATGACTACAGGAGTGCCTGTCTGGCTCATTCAGCAGAGCATTTGATGCTTTTCTTGGGGTTGTGGGGTTGTGAGTTCAAGCCCCATGTTAGGTGTAGAGATTACTAAAAAACTAATAATAATTTAAAGTAAATGAAATAAAATAAAATGATGATGATATGTATCCTATGACTATCTCAGTGGGATGCTCATGCAAACTGACCAATCCTGTGGAAATTTTATGTCAGTAAACTTGATTGCTTTAACCCTCCATGGGCTAACAGAAAACACACAAGACTTGGAGTCCAGAGGTCTGTGTTCGAGTCCCAGGGAATCCTGCTATCTATCTAACTGTATACAAGTCCCTTCACCTCTTGCTTTTCTGCCGCAAGGTAGATTTAAGAGTTAAAAGAGACAATGCAGGGGCATCTGGCTCAGTCATTTAAGCGCCTGACTTCGGCTCAGGTCATGATCCCAGGGTCCTGGGATCCAGCCCGAGTCTGGCTCCCTGCTTAGTGGGAAGCCTGTTTCTCCCTCTTCCACTCCCCCTGCTTGTGTTCCCTCTCTCACTGTGTCTCTATCAAATATATATATATATATATATATATATATTTTTTTTTTTTAAGAGACAATGCACATGAAAGCCCTGTGAAAGTGTTGAAACACAGAGGACACTGGGTGAAGGAGAGGAGAAGTGAGTTGGGGGAAATCGGAGGGGCAGACAAACCATGAGAGACTGTGGACTCTGAGAAACATACAGGGTTTTGGAGGGGAGAAGGGTGGGGGTTTGGGGGGGCTGATGATGGGTATTATGGAGGGCATGTATTGCATGGAGCACTGGGTGTGGTGCATAAACAATGAATTTTGGAACACTGAAAAAATAAAATTAAATTTAAAAAAACTAAAGAAAGAAACTGAGCTGCCACATCAGAAAGCAAACAGATAAACAAATACCTTCTAAATTGCTGATGCCACCCCCCACAATGGGGCTCAAGGAGTAACTCCCTAGGGGTGTGTCTGTTAGCCTTGTTAGCATTCATTGTGCTACAAATGCCAGAAAACCCAACTCAAGGGTGAGGAGAACTTGCTGGCTCACAGGAACAAAAGTCCAGTAATTTGGGTGAAGTCAGGTACAAACTGGTTCACAAGCTTAAACCATGGCACCTGGTACAGCGGCTCTCTCAGTTCTGTGCGTGTGTGTCTGAGCTTCATCTTTAGAATGGATCTCCTGAATCCATTCTCCTGAATCATTCTCAAACCACTGAATCCTGCAGAAGAAAAAGTTGCTCTTCCTCTCTTTCCAGTAAAATACAATCTTCCAGGAAACGGTCTGTCTTCTCTCATCACTAGATCTCTGGCATCTACATCAATGCCAGCATGTGGAATTTCCTCAGGATACCTTAATGAAATTACCAATAAATAAACCTCAACAATGGTAAATAAGTTAACCTTCATTCTTCTGCCTTTCTTTCATTTTTTAATTTATATTTAAAGATAGGGGCGCCTGGGTGGCTCAGTGGGTTAAAGCCTCTGCCTTCCGCTCAGGTCATGATATCAGGGTCCTGGGATCGAGCCCCGCATCAGGCTCTCTGCTCGGCAGGGAGCCTGCATCCTCCTCTCTCTCTGCCTGCCTCTCTGCCTACTTGTGATCTCTGTCTGTCAAATAAATAAATAAAAATCTTTAAAAAAAATCAATAAAGATAAATGTCTGTCCCACGCACATAAGCATGGTGTATATACCACGTATGTACCATATACACTAAGGATGTGTAATACTGAAATTATCCACCATAAACTCATCACGCTGAATAAGCTGCATCTACCAGTATGCTTCCCTATCTGATGCCTGTTTTCTCCTTTCAGAAGTGACCACAACACTGAATTTTATTTGTCACTTTGTTGTCTTTTTTTTTTTTAACTAGGCTCCATGCTCCACATGGAGCACAATGCAGGGCTTGAACTCACCACCCTGAGATCAAGACCTGAGCTGAGATCAAGAGTCAGATGCTTAACCAAGTGAGCCATTTTTTAAAAAAAAATTACACGTGTGCCTAAATACATATTATCAATGGTCCATTTCTGACTCTCTAAATGTGGTTTCGTTTTGCTTGTAGTCTTCTAGGATTTGCTTCTTTTGCTGTTGTTGCTTTTACTCAATCACCTGTTCCTGAGAATGATCTCTGCTGTTAAGTATAACTGTGGTTTGTTTTTCACTGCTGTATTAAATTCTATCACGTGACTAGACCAAACTCTGTTTATGCTCTCTCCAGCCGGGGGGGAACTTGCCTTGTTTCTAGTTTAGGGCTGGGGCAAACAGGGATGCTGTGAACATTCTTGGATGTGATGCGCATATGTAAGGGTTTCTCTGGACAGTGGTCGTCACCCCGGTACACCCTTGGTATTATCACAGAGAGTTGCAAGGAACTCGATTTTCGGATTCCCAGTTTCCACATACATTCTTCCCTGAATTCATTTGCCTGAAGAACATGACTGTTCTGGGGGTTCCGTTTTGCCAGTACCGTCTATCTTTTTACAGTTGCCCTCCAGCCAAAGGGGCGCTGACTGCTCTCATCCCGAATCTGGTGCATTGGTGCATATGCCCAGGACACCCGCAGGTCAGTTGCGTAAAAACCTCTGGCCAGAAGGGGGCACCAGAAGCACAAGTGCCGCAGCTGAGGAAGCAGATGATTCTATTGACTGGGGAGCAGCTGTCAGTTTACTGAACGTTCTGCTGATGACAAATTGTCAGACATTTCTTTTCTTTTTTTTATATATTTTATTTTATTTGACAGAGAGAAAGGACACAAGTAGGCAGAGAGGCAGGCAGAGAGAAAGGGAGAAACAGGCTCCCCACTGAGCAGAGAGCCCGATGCGGGGCTCGATACCAGGACCCTGAGATCATGACCTGAGCCGAAGGCAGAGGCTTAAACCACTGAGCCACCCAGGCGCCCCATTTCTTAAAGAATTCAAAGAAAAATCCATTTCATGTCCATACAGCTATTTATATGAAAAAGTTTCCTCAGCCCTTCCATTCATCATAAACAAAAGAAAAATGGAAAGAGAATCTATGCTACCTCCTGTCTTATTTTAGACATAAGTAAAGATCATCCAAAGAAATATGAACTGGTTGGGAAATTAAAGCCCTCCTCCGTTTTCCTAAAAGATGCTTCCCCGATAAAATTTTACCTTTTATGTTTAATAATTACTTGGTGAGATCTGTAGTATATTGTTTGATTGACTGTGTAATACTAATAACTTTAAAAATAACTGAGGACAATGTTTGCTAACACTTAAAGAGTCCTATGGTCAAAAGAAAGAAAATAAATTTTAATCAGTTAAAACTTATTTTATGTGTATTTTTATCCCGTGGGTTTATGATAAAAGAACACTTAGGACAAGAAAACATTTTCAAACATAAAATCTATTTTGTTAAGATAAAATTCTATGGAGAAAGTAGAATGGAAACATGGATCCAAAGAGATAAAGAATAATGTAAAATTTCTGTTAAAAAGAGCTCATCGGGGCGCCTGGGTGGCTCAGTGGATTAAGCCGCTGCCTTCGGCTCAGGTCATGATCTCAGGGTTCTGGGATCGAGCCCCGCATCGGTTCTCTGCTCCGCAGCGAGCCTGCTTCCTCCTCTCTCTCTGCCTGCCTCTCTACCTACTTGTGATCTCTCTCTCTGTCAAATAAATAAATAAAATCTTTAAAAAAAAAAAAAAAAAAGAGCTCATCCAGGGGCGCCTGGGTGGCTCAGTTGGTTAAGCCACTGCCTTCGGCTCAGGTCATGATCCCAGAGTCCTGGGATCGAGTTCCACATCGGGCTCTCTGCTCAGCAGGGAGCCTGCTTCTCCCCCTCCCCTCTCTGCTTGCCTCTCTGCCTACTTCTGATCTGTCTGTCAAATAAATAAATAAAATCTTAAAAAAAAAAAAAAAAAAGAGCTCATCCAGGAGCCTGGGTGTCTCAGTTGGTTATGGCGTCTGCTTTTGGCTCAGATCATGATCTTTGTGTCCTGGAATGGAGTCCCACAGCAGGCTCCCTGATCAGCAGGGAGTCTGCTTCTCCCTCTCCTCAGCCTCTCCCCTCACCCCTGTTTGTGCTCTCTCTCTCTCTCTCTCAAATAAATAAATAAAATCTTAAAAAAAAAAAAAAAGAAGCTCACCCAAGGACTTTTTTTTATAAAGGTGTATACCAAATTACTTTGGTAGTTAGATTCATTAGATGTGTTTTATTTATTTATTTATTTTATTTTTTTTTTTTTTTGAGTGTAGTTGACATACAATGTTATATTAGTTTCAGGTGTACAACACGGAGATTCAACCCACTGGGTATATGTTAAAATATGAAATAACAGTTTTCATACTTAAAATATGATAACATTTATCATTTAGACTGTTTATATCTAGGATAAAACATTTCAGATATCAATCCAAAAATGTTCAGGGGGTAGAGAGTTTTACAAGAATACCTTAGTTGGCACAGAAGCAAAAAGTTCTGAACACTTCTCTTCTAGGGTAGAAGTGCTTTCTTGGTCTTAAGGTACTGAAAGTATTAGTCTTTATGGTATGAAGTCAAATTATTTCGCGAGATGATTGTACCAATTTACACGCTCTCCAGAAATCCATTTTCTTTGCTAATAGGTCACTTGAATTTGCTAATGAGTTAGCTGAATTCCCCAGGAGTAGGAAAACATTTCTTCTTGCCAACTCTTTAGTGTTCATGGAGCCCTGTTCCTTGGTTAGTGCCAAAGGCAAGATCTTAGTCAGTTTCAACCTTCATGTATTCACCAAGTGTTTTTCAACCCACTGGCTTTGGTTTGCACTACTCCCTGTGCTTGGGATGCCCTCTCCACCCAAGTCCCACTAGTTTATCACCCATGCTTCTTCTGGTCTGAGCTTAAATGTCATTTGTTCAAAAAGTCTTTCCGCAGCCATACTACCCGAAGTGTCCTAATTCTCCACCACAGAACCCTGCAGAGTTTATATGGGTTAGGAATGATATTTGATATTTGCTTCTTTGCTCATATATTGTCTATCTCTTGCACTGGATGGCAAGCTCCTTGAAGGCAAGAACTGTACCTGTTTTATTCACCTACATATGCCCAGCATTTAATATAGTTCCTGATACATAGTGAAATCTCCATAAATATCTACTAAATAAACAAATGAACAAATGACTTTTTTTTTCAGGCTGTAACAGAAAAACAGACATCATCCATAATCTAGTCATTGGTGGATTTGAGCAGGATGTGACAGGTGTTTCCATGAATAAAAAGGTTATTCAGGCTTTAATGCTTCATTTTCATTTTGACCTGTTTAAAAAAATTCTAAAACACCCTTCATATGACCACACCTCCTCCTTTTTAAATTCCTTTTTCCCCTGCCTCCTTTTTAAAATCCCTTTCTTTTTTTTTTTACTCCCCTGTAATATATTTAATTCTAAGAAGATGGATAAATTTGGTAATTTTGCAAATGAAAAGAGAACATTTCTCTTTGATTTCCCCCCAATCTCCAGCTCCACGTTTCCAGGTGAATTTGGACTCTCAGGGATTGTATACACAATCACTAGTGATAGAGTTCAGCATGTGTGACCCCAAAACAGGGCATCTTGGCATACTAAATATTTTAAGCTGAAGGAAGTTGAAAAATGGTAGGTACTGGAAGGATTCTCTGATCGTCTCATAAAGCAGACAATTAGACTTCCATATGAGAGACGCCCTCCCCTTACTGGAATCCTTATCCCCCCAAATGGAAAGGAATCTGAAGGAATAGACCTTGCTGAGGGTCCCCCAATTTATTACAATTAGTTCATACCATTCTGTCTACATTTTCCCACCACTTTTCATTCTTTATCAAATCTAGCATAAAAATCCCCTGGGTGGCTCAGTCAGTTAAGCAGCTGCCTTGATTTTGGCTCTGGTCATGATCTCAGGGTCATGAGATCAAGCCCTCATTGGGCTCCACGCTCACTGGGGAGTCTGCTCTGTCCCTCCTCCCACTCTCATGCACTTTCTCTAAAATAAATAAATAAATCTTCTTTTAAAAAAATGCCCAGGTCTTATTTTCCTAATGAAGACTTCCATGTCATACAAAACTTGCTTTAAGTAGATTTGTAGGCTTTTGTCTTATTAATCTGTCTTTTGATACAGAGCTCTCTACCCAAGAACCTAAGGGGTGGAAGGCTAGGATTTTCTTCCCCTCCCCTTCAATAACTAAGATAAATTACCATAAAGTCCTCTGTAATCAGACAATACTTCTCTTGTCTGTAATATAAGTTTCTTAAGTGAGCTCTGTCATTCTATGCCCACATTTTATTTAATTTATTTATTTTCAAGAGATTTTCTTTTTAAGTAATCTCTATACCCAACATAGGGCTTGAACCTACAACCTTGAGATCAAGAGTTGTGCACTCTACCGACTGAGCCAGCTAGATGCCCAGCTAAGGCCACATTAAAAAAAAAAAATTATTCATGAGAGTGAAAGAACAAAATTTTAAGTCTGTCTAAATCTAATTTCCAATTGTGTTTATATATATATCCTTGAACCTTCCCTTTATGTTGTTGTGACTTTATATATTCTAAGCCTAATTTAATGTGGATGATAACCATGACAACTTTATAAAGAGTTTCATGTTCATTAGCTCATTAAGTATGATTAATATTAGGCAGATGACTTCTGGGCATGCCCACGTACATCCCTGCAGGAAGAGAAACTGGCAGCAGCCTTCCCTGGAACTGAGGACGTGTCTTCTCCACAGGGCTCTAGTCCTGCTGTTACCACCCAGCACCCACCAAGCCAAGAGTCTCCCTGCAGCTGTTCTCACAGGCAAAGAGCTGCACCCCAGATATGTCCTGGCCTGGAAGGCTAAGTTCACTCTTTCTGCTTGCCTGGGACCTCCATCTTCTCCCGTCCTCAGACATCAGTGCTCCTGGTTTTCAGGCCTTTGTGTTTGGACCAGACCTTCAGCACTGGCTGTCGTGGGTCTCCGGCTTGCAGATAACAAGCTGTGGGACTTTTGGGCCTCCATAATTGCCTGAACCTTTCCCTCATAATACATCTTTTTCTGTATTTATGCCCTATCGCTTCTGTTTCTCTGGAGAACCCTAATACAGGGACCATGTATTTCAGAATCTGCCCGAGTTAGGGGTAGCTTCCTACACAAATCCAGACTTGACTTTGATTGTTTTTCAATTATAATTATTTAGAAATTAAGGGACATAAAAAGGCAGATACTAGCCAAAAGGTTTCTG
This sequence comes from Meles meles, assembly GCF_922984935.1. NCBI lineage: Eukaryota > Metazoa > Chordata > Mammalia > Carnivora > Mustelidae > Meles > Meles meles. The sequence continues at coordinate 103,314,464 of NC_060072.1, forward strand.
CTTCCCTTTATTTCTTGAACTAAGACACCAAGAACCCTGGGTATTACCTGCTCTTCTCCCGCTCTCTGCCTGCAATGGCCCAAATGGTCCAGGGTTCGGAACTGGCTCCCTTTGGGTGGTCTTCGGGGGCAGAGGACTGAGAGGCTCTCCTCCACCTGCCCCTGAGCCACGGTATTCACAAGAGGGTGATCACTCAAAAAAAGCCAAACTGTTTTTGCGGGAACGGCCTGGGAGATGTTCAGACCTCTTTTTTGCTTTCTTCAGAGACTGTGGGGTAAATATCTATAATGATTCCCTGACCTTACAGGGGGCACTGGCCAGAGGGGTTATTTCCCCTTATTCTATGATAGTGACATTCAGAAGAATGTAACACAATATATTTTTTTAAATTCATTTAAGTAATCTCTCCACCCAATGTTGGGCTCAAACCCACAACCCTGAGATCAAGATCTAAGAACTCCACCCAGTGAGCCAGCCAGGCCCACCCCTCAACTTGTTATTGTTATTGTGCTTGTTCTGGGAAAAAAACCCCCACAGATCCTTGTGGAGACTTAGTTAAGAATAACAGAGAGTAGTCACAGTTTTATTATTCCAAACTGGATGTCAGGCCCCATCGAAGAGACTGAGTAATGTAGGAATCCCAGGCACCAAGGAAAGATCAGTAAGGGAGGCTTTTTTGGCTGAAGAGCTTCTCAGCGGGCCCTCCAGTCATACCACTGGGGCAGTTCCCTGCTCTGCGTCCTCATATCCTGCTGTGCTCTCTGGCACTACTCCACATATGGACTACTCCACAGCATATGGCTGTGCCCATAGTCCATAAACAGATGGTTCTGGAAACCCCATTTCCACATAGATAGCCTTAGATAGCCTGCCCTGGGTTTGCGGGACGTGACTGGAACTTTCAGGAAACCAGCAGTTTCAGTTGACATTTGGTGAGAGCATGCCAAGCTCGGGCGGATGGCTGCAGGGTCTGATGCCCCATCCCCTACCCTCACAGGAGACGCTCCCACTGCCCGGCCCCGCAGGTGTCCCTGTCTGATTCAGTCAGGCTCTCCCAGGCCACTCTCACCAATCACACTTTGTCCAGGTCTGAAGTTTACGACGCCATTTCAAATACATTCTCCTTTTCCCGATGGCTCTGAAGTCACATGTTCTTTCCCCATTTCCTGGTCCAGAAAACAACAGTCAAAGAGGCAAACTGACAGAGCCAGAAGCCAAGCCTAGGTTTCTGCCTCTAAATGCAGGGCTCCTTCAAATACCTGTCAGCTGCTTCAAACAGAACAGATCTTTCTCTGAAAGACCTCAGCTAAGGTGCCGCAGCAAAAAGGTAATCTCCCTTTCCAGAGCTCTTTGTCTTTACTTTCCTTCATCATTCTTATTTTGATCATTTCGCCTCATCAAAATTAACTGAGAGTCTCACATACAAGGAATTCCCTCTGAAAGGGAATACAATTTCCAAATTGTGCATTTTGTCAAGGGGTGTCATCATTCGCCCATGTCTTTCAACACGCATTTATTGAGTGTCTATTTCATGTCAGGAGCAGTGTTCAAGTAGCTCTGGGGACTCACAGATAAGAGGTGGAGTCAGACAAGTAGATAAACAAAAACCTGGGATAGCAAGTGCTGTGGCCCGAGGGAGCACGACATGCTAGGGTGCCATAAGGAGTAGGTGTAGAGAGGCAAAATTTGTCACCCCCAGATATGTCTCTTTTGGTTTGTGAGTTATTTTATGGTGATCATTGTTAAGAAACAGAAGACTCAGGAAGAACCTTTGTTCTTCCCCCCAGTTGCCTAAAAGATTTCAGATAGAGGACCTGCTCCAGGAAGGGAGTTAGCACCACAGATAACTACAGTATAATATGAATGAGGTGTGGTTGCCCCCGGAGGAATTTAGCAAAGTCTGTTTGTTAAAATTCCTCTCGATGTCCCATTGTTTGTGAAGGGCCGGCAAACATTTGTTTATGAGATATTTAGCCTTTTTTATCTTCTGTGAATTGTCTTTTCTTCCCTTTGAGGTCCCAGACCCCTACCTTCTTCTCCTCAGCTTGAGGTGGCATATAACCCTCCGCTGCCCACTGCCCACTGCCCGTGGGCCTCAGATTCCTTTTCCAAAAATCATCTCTTGTTTCACAAAAGACTATACCTTGAGATTCTTTTACGTACAAGTGTCTTCATTGTATTTATATATTTTAAAGATTTTATTCATTTATTTGAGAGAGTGAGAAAGCATGAGCAGGAGGAGAGGCAGAGGGAGAGGGACAAGCAGACTGACTTGGGGCTGGATTCCAGGACCCCGAGGTCATGACCTGAGCCACAGGCAGACCTACTGAGCCACCCAGGTGCCCCACCATAATATATATATATATATACATATATATATTATTTTAAAAGATTTTATTTATTTACTTGACAGAGATCACAAGTAGGCAGAGAGGCAGGTGGGGCGGGGGGGCGGGGGGAAGCAGGCTCCCCGCTGAGCAGAGAGCCCGATGCGGGGCTCGATCCCAGGACCTTTAGATCATGATCTGAGCTGAAGGCAGAGGCTTTAACCCACTGAGCCACCCAGGTGCCCCCCCCCATTATATTTAAATAGGATTCCATTTACCAACCTACAGCCTTCTCTGGTACACTCCTGAGGAACATTTGTATAGACTGGTTTCTCTATAAAAGAGGTAACAAAATTAGGCAGCCTTGAAATGTCTGCTGCCAAAGTATAATGGCAAGACGGGGTGGAGTCTGTTATTCATTTCCCAAAATACAGGCATTAGAGACACATGCACTTCTTGGTATAATAAATCTTTTTGTTAGGGTTTGCTCTACATACTAATCCATCTCTGATTCTGATAACTGGATTGCAGCTGCCATTTCTTGTCTAACTTTGGCTGTTTTCCTCTGAGTAATAATACCATTTTTTTTTTGTATAAGTGATGGGATTTAATACTTTCATCAGAATGGGCTCATTGAATATTCATATTCCGCTTATATTGTGCCACAGCCACATGGGAAGTTGTAGTAGAATTTCAAAGCAGAAGATAGTCACTCCAATGAGAAGACTGTTATGTGTGGGTGTTTGGAAGTTATAAATATGAGATTACACAAAGCAGATTCTATTTTCATAACGATTTGTGCAAAATGGAAACAGGTGATTTTGAGCAGATGGTTAAAATCTTTACAAAGCAGTTTTATTCAAAGAAAATGAAAGGTATTTAAAAGCCCTCATTTGTTTTAGCTTTAAAGAGTTTTCTTGAAAATCAGAGATGAGTGTTTTTGGCAGAGAGGAGCAAATTATGCAACTGAACATTTTAGAAGAATCATGCATTTTATTGTTCCCTTTTGCTTTTTCTCTCCCTGTGACCTTTAGTTTCTTTATCTCTCTACTATTTCTCTCCTGCTGTCTCTTTTTAGTATCTCTTGCATTGGAGCTTCCAGGGCCTTATCCAAGCTCACCTTTATGGTTACATCCTACCCACTTCCCTATTAGGGAAAGTGCATCAGACTGAAATTGGCAAGATCTTTTGACAGCTTGTCTTTACTACTGTGTTGCCAGAAAAGGGAAAATGGCTATTTATACGGTCCATTTCCACAAGCTGCTGTTAAATTATGGGCCAAGTTTCCTTTAAAACAATGATTAATATTTCTTGATTGACTACCTAGCAAACTGTACTGGATTCATCCAGCCTATGAATGAATGAGATTTCCCTAGATTTGGGTAGGATTCAATTGAGATTTCACTTGGATATTTGGAAGTGGGTTTTTAATATCAACTTTTGTTTATGCCAATTGCCCAAGTGTGGGGCTCACAGTAATACACTGTATCATATAACTTTCCCATCTTTTATGTCAAAAATGGTTAAATACCATCAATGTCCTATTGTGCAACTGAATAGATATTCAATAAATATTTGTTCATTAGAATGGAAGATACTATACAGATCATTTTATAAAAGATTCGAGATGGTGTCTAGAAATTGCAGACATACAATAAACTAATTAATTACAAAACAATCCCATTAAAACCAAAGAATTTCTCAATTAACACAGGAGGTTTAAGCAAGGAGGTACATAGGCACACATAAACACATCAAAAGTTCCTCCAAAACTGGATTGGTTTTGCTATGAACTTGGAAGTAAGCTTTTTGTACCAAATAATAAAGATGATGATGACCAGAACAACCAACATTTATTTATCACCTATGTTCCTGGTTTGGTGCTAACTGTTTTATATACACTTTGTATTTATTCCCTACTACAAACCTGTGTGGGTAATTATTATTCCCATTTTATGGATGAAAAGTTAAAACAAAAGTGTTATTATCTGGGAGGAGAAAACAGTCTACTTTCTTGGAGATGCACTAAATTGAAAAAAAATTAAAAATCTTGACCATGTCATCAACATTACTTCAGTATATGTAGCTAGTATTTTGTAAGGATATTCTTTTAGTATCCCTTGACCTTGGGCAAAGATTCTCATGCATAAGAATCACCTGGGGACCTCCCCCCTCACCCCAAATTTGGACCCTATGAGTCTTTAGTCCTCAAAGAGTTGTCTTTACCACAGCATTATTGGCATGGTCTGGGGGCTTATTAGAAATACATGATCTCAAGCCTCACTCCCGAAGGCATCAGGACCTTAGTATGACAAGATTCTCAGGTGATTTCTATGCATATTAAAGTTGAGAAATGTGGCTTTAAGGACAGAACGTTTGAATTGTAAAGTGACTCCCAAGGTGATTCTGGTGAATGGGATCAGTGGTAAGATCAGACTTTATAAAACACTGCCCCAGGACACGATACCAAAACGCAATTCACTGAAAGCACCGCTGCCAGCAATTTGAGAAGCCAAGGGGTCACAGAGTCAAGACACAGAAGATGTGCACGCACAACAGTTGCTGTTCCGAGGCTCTGGTTGGATCCAGGAATAAAACCGAGGCTACTGGCAGCCCTTCACCCACTTTTCCATCCCAGTAGACGGAGGAGAAGGTATCCCTTACAGGAAGGGGAGTAGCCGGATGTCCTACTTCAGACACGAAGCTACTTTTAGACACTGAAACTGTATCTAAAAGACTTGTATGAACTTGGCATTGACTCCTTAATGTGTTTGTATTTAACTTTTAAAAAAATGATTTAAGTTATTTAGGATTGAGCCAAAGTGGTACTGTGGTAAGGTGCGTGGTATATTTTGTGGCTGCAAGGACCCCTGTGTATACTCTGTTAGGAGTATATATGCCCAGGACATATGGTCACATGGAAGATTAAGTAGTACTTCTGGAAATCTGGAGTGGCTCTGAAAGGCAAATAGTAGGAAACAGGGTGGTGAGTATGCAGTAGGAATCCTACCATCAGGCACTCCAAATTTCTCCTCATAGGCCTCCTGGAGTAGGAGTATGGCAGGGGAGGGGTGAGCTTTAGGGGCCATCCCTGTTGTACCGCTAAGATAACAGCTACCACAAGGTGGAGCAAAGGCACAGAATTAGAATCACAGCTGCCCATCTCCCAAACTCAGCTCACCCTGGCTTTCTGGATTTTAAGTCACAGGCATTCTCCATATCCAGCTTTGTGAAGCAAGGTGGGCTCCTAAATATGGGAAAGATAAGGAGAACCTGAAAAAGAGAAAACTATGAAAGAATCAATTAACCTGTTAATCACAGTGCATGACTGGATCAGAAGAGATCCATGGAGGGAAAACCATGAACCAGTCATACACATTTCACTGTGTGTGAACCTGCCTCACAAGTTTAAAGAACCATAAGTTCATAGCAAACAGAGTAGAAAATTGGGGAAACCCACTTTGGAGGGAAGCTGATAGGGGCTGGAATGCTGACCCAGCCAGGTCTTTACATATTTACTGGGCTTTCTAGATTCCTGTCTATAAAATGAAGACAATGGTATCAACCTTTGTAGGGTTCTTGTAAGAACGTATGCAAAATGCTTTGTTTCGTGGACGGGACCCAATTTCCAAAAACAGTAAGATGGCGATTTACTAATATTAAGACATTAACATTCAAAAACATTTATCGATGGTTTATTGAACAGGATGAAATCAAAGATGTTTAAGATACACTCTCTGGTTTTTATTTCTTTAATCTTTTTAAAAAGTTTTAATTATTTAAGTAATTTCTGCACCTAACATGGGGCTTGAACTCACTTCCTGGATACTAAGAGTTACAGGCTGACTGAGTCCTGTTACACCTCTAACTGAGCCAGCTAGGGGTCCCGCCCCCTGTCTCTGATTTTTAAATAGCTTTCTTTCAAAGAAGATTAAAACTGAGATAATAAGCACAAAGATAACTAACATTCTCTGGTTATCTATAATAGTCTGGTGCTGCTATAAGCACTTTAAGGGACAATCTCAGTAAATGGTTATCACATCCCCAGGAGCTAGGCATTAACCCATTGTACAGATGAGGGAACTGAGACACGGAGAGGGGCTGTAATTTATATCAGCTCACTTAGGAAACTGCAGAGCTAGTATTCACTTCTAGATGTTCTGTCTTCGGGGCTTGTGGCTACCCCAGTAGCCAACAGTTCACTTCTAGAGGCTGCACTTTCTGCTGTGAAGTTGTACTTCCCAAGTGCAAATATAAAGTAAATCCCAGCAGCACCATGGAGGGATGATGTGGATCACATTTATATTTGACAGCAGTCATCACCAAAGTACGCTGCTTATCTCTGGTCTCTCTCCCCCCATGCCCAACCCGTCCTTCCACACTGCCAACAGTTGTCTTTATAAAACATATATGTGATCGTGACACTTTTCTACTTAAAAGGTTCCCTGTTGTCTGCAGAACTGCGTCCAAGAGCTCAGTACAGGGGGCCTCTCCCAGTTGGCCCTGACCTTCCTTCCCAGCCTCTCTGCTTTAGATATTCTGGCTCTTCACCCAACACTCTTACATAAGGCAGTTCCACATGAAATTAGGGCAGTCAGGAGTTCCATAGTTAACCTCTTGTTTGGCAAAATGGAAAAAAAAATTAATTTTTTAAAAGATTTTTTAAAAAAGTAATCTCTACACCCACCTTGGGGCTTGAACCTACATCCCCAAGATCAAGAGTTGCACGCTGCACTGACTGAGGCAGTCAGGAGCTCCTTAAAAAAATTTTTTTTAATTAAAATTTAAAAGCTGTACAATTAAAAACAACCTTCAGGCACTGTCAGTTGAAACATAAATATATATTTATACTTTCAAAATGTTTTTCTCCTCCCATGAGAGATCTGGTATTTTAGTAGAGGACATCTTGTAACTATATTTCCAGTTGCCCCAAAGTGTGATGTTCCTTTTTCCTCTTGGAACTCAACCCCTTCCCTCTTTGCTTACTAGTCATCCTTCAGATCCAGTTTAAATACCACTTCTCCCCAAACCGCTGGCAGCCCATTTTTTTCCCTTCAGGGCTCCCCAAAGCCTCAAGTATTACTCTCTTAAAGCATTATTTTATTTTATTTACTTATTTATGCAATAAACCTTCAGATCCCTTAAGGTAGGGGCTAGGGACCTGATTGCTGAGTCCCTACCTCTTAGCTTGGTGTTTGGCCCGCAGTGAGAACGTGAAAGTTTATCACTGGATACATCAATGAATGATCAGAGTCTAAAGTCCGTACTCTGTTTAGATCTTGCAAGGAAAACATTTGTGTACTGGACATGCCTCTGAATAATTGCTTTGACAAACCAGGCCCACACTCTGTCGGAAGTGATCGGAAAGGAGACAGGAAAGGTCCCAAGCGGTACTTGCGTCCCTCACAAAGCTGGTGACCACGCCTTTTCCACCACCCTAGCTCCCGGGGCTACTTCTAGGATGGGGGTTATATTGTATTCAAGATAGGTATTTTTTCTCCATCTCTACTGCAGAGCGTTTGATTTTTTATTATTATTTTTTTTTTTGGCAGCCAAGTCGTGCACAATTCAGTGAGCCTCCAGGTTCCCTACGGGGGTCCAACATCTTGGACTCCCAGCCCTTCCTGTCATGGAGAACCCCAACTCTGGATTTTCCGATGGATTCTGGAAAAGGCCCCTCCAGAGCCCCCTCCCTCAGCCCAGGATCGCCCGGGTCGGGAAGGGGGTTTCCAGCTGCCGGGGCTGCGGTCCGGCCGCGGAACCCAGCCGAGCCCTGCCACAGCCGGGGGAGGCGCGGGGGGCGTCGCCCACGGCCGCCCGGGCTTGGCGCGCGGGGCGGGGCCGCGGGTGGCCGCGAGAGGCATCCATCTTCCCGGGCCAGCCGGCGTCTCCTCACCGAGCGGGGCGGGGGCGAGAGCGAAGGGCACTGGCCGCGGCACCGCCCCTCCCGCGAGCCCCGCTCCTCTTCGCCGAGTCCCGCGCGGCAGGTGGGGCCGCCGCCCGCCGCTCGCTCTTTGGGCGCGGGGAGCCGCGGGCCGTGAGCGCGCCGGCAACTTTGCGGCCGCCGGGGGCGCGGCTCCTCCCGGTGCGCGTGCGAGTGTGCAGGGCAGCGGCGGCCTCCTGGGGGCAGCAGCGGAAAGCGGGACGAGGAGAAAGAGGCAGCTCCAGCGCCCCGTGGCCCAGGAGGCAGAGGCCCCTCGCGGCGCCGGCTGTCGAGACCTAAACTCCGCCGGGGCTGCGCCCAGGACGCGTTCAAACGGCGCAGCGGCCGCCCTCCCGGCCAGCAGCGGGGACTCGCTCTAGGATTACGTTTCCTTTCGCCTGCCCGGGCGCTGGCAGCCGCCTTTGCCGACGGGGGAGCGGCGGCCGCGGCGGCAGCATCCCGGCCCGGGTGGGACCCCCCGGCGCCGGAGCCGGCGGCTGGAGCAGGAAGGAAGGGTCGCGGCGCCCGCCCTCCACGGCCGGCCCTAACCCGAGCGCCGGGTGCGGGTTTCTAACAATGGTGCGGAGCGCCGGCGCGAACCCCGCGTCCGCCCCGCGGCCGTAGAGGAAGTGGCCGGCTCAGGGTGCGGTGGGCAGGGAGACGCCCCCCGCCGCTCTCTCGAAGGAGTTTGCCTGCGCGCCGGGCCTCTCCGGCCCGAGCCCGGCTCCCCGCCGGATCACCGACGGCAGTCGAACCGGAGAGTATGGTGCCAGCGCCCGGCTTAATCTAGTCTCCGGCTCGCTGCTTCTTTCCGCCTCCTCGTCTTCCTCCTCCTTTACCCCCTGTCGGAGCTGCCTCTGGGTTCCCGGTGTGTGGGAGTACAACTCTCTGCCTCTCCAAGGAGACCGGTTTGTGACAGCCTAACAGAACTTGCCCATTGAAAGCAAACCCAGAACAGCTGGATAATGTCCACTCCGAGCAGATTCAAAAAGGACAAAGAGATCATAGCCGAGTATGAAAGTCAAGTCAAAGGTAAGGATGGGAGCGGCTGCCTTGCTCCTTTTGTGTGCCTTCTTGTCATTGTGCTCGAGGAGTTGCCTTTCTAACTTGGTGTCTGCTTTGGAGGAAGGCGCTGAGGGACAGCCAGAGAGCCTCCGGTTGAGCCACCCCAGGGTTCGTACAAGCCAATCCCCGTCCCAGTCCCAGTCCCAGTCTCGTCAAGCCCACAGGGAGCTGGAAACCGGGTGGCTTTCCCCGGCTGCCAGAGCGCACCTCCACCAAAGAGAACTGGCTTTAACTCAGCCACCTTCAGCCGGGCAACTTACAGGGGAGGCAGGCAGCAGCAGTGGTTCCTGCCCAGTTATCCTCTTCCTCCTCCTTATGATGCTTTTTAACTGATATCTTTGTTACCACACACACACACACGTAATATTTTAAGGAGTCCTCTTTCTGAAGTCTGGACACCAAGTGGTCTAGAGCTTCATCGAGTGTCGATGATTTTAGACATTTACATTTACACTATTCACCATTTATCAGGGTGAGTCCGCCTTTTATAAAACAGCCCCCTAAAAGCCTGGCAGTTAAACCAAGCAGGGACTAGTGGAATCTGACTCCTCCTTTATAATGGGCCAGAATTCAGTGCCATCTTTCACCCTCACATGGGAATATCGCTTTATCATTTGCGGAAAGCTACTTGTATGTAAACTGGTTTGAATATTGAAGTAGTAGTTTCAGTCCATTTACACAGTCAACTCATGAAGGAACCTAATTAATGTTGATTAAATATTTTTACCTAATATGCCTTGTGGTTTAAAAAATATGTTTTGTCTCTAGTACAAGTATTTTGTGGTGCTGTCAAAGTGGTTGTGTTTTTGTGGGTTTTGTTTTTCCTCTTCTGTGGTCTCTCTTGGGTGGTTTTCCCTATTGAGACAATGGATGGAGTGTTAAAATTGCTGTTCTTTGGAATATTCAATGCAAAGTTCATAACAATTGTGTGGACACCTGTTTTTTCAGATACAGTTTTATAAAAGGGCTGCTGAGGGAGGCATTCCTTACTTGCCTTGGGAAAGGCAGGAGCAGCCTCAGTGTTCTTTTGTGTGGTCAAGTTGTGAAAATGCCTGGAGTCCTGTGAGAGGACCTGGGGAGGGGACCCTCCATCACCGGAGGGTGAATTTGGACCAACTCATCATGGCCACAGATGTAGTGTGCAAGCCCGGGAACTCATGTTTCTTTAGGTTAACCCTGATAATGGATTTGAGCTCAGCATTGTTCAAGAAATGATTTTTAACTGCTTGTAATTAATATAATTTATACTTATAAGAACTGATTATATTGATATGAAAGTTATATTAGCTGAGAAGTAATTATTTCTTTAGTGACAGGCAAACTTTTTAAGAAGCAGAATCTTTCTTAATGAGTGCAAACAGCCTGAAACCTTTCGTTCTAAGGTAGGACTCCTAGTCACCATTCCTTGTGCAGGTTTTCCACATGGCTCTTTGTGGTAGATCTTTGAGGGATGGCAGTCTGGCTTTCTTTGCTGCTTGGAGCAATGACTGGCAGAATGCCCTTTTAAGTATTGGCTTCATTATTTCTGCTCCAAAGTCATTTGTCCATGATCTGGTCCTTATATGAAAAATAGTCTCATGATTAATTTCTTTCAGAGAGTGAATTCTATTGTTATATGACTACTGATAATGCTTGAGATAAAAGGCCCTCTATGTTTAAAAAAAAAAATCAATAAAATGGGATGTATTGCAGTGTTTAAAATGTGTCTATCAAATCCAACCCAAGAAAAAATTATGAACATGGTGAGGATTATTTTTGGAACAAATTCTGTCCCATAGAAAGTGATCTTCTCTGTTCTCTTCAACCTTCCTCGTTCACACATACCCGTCTTCAGGCTGCTTTCTGACTCTTTCCTAACCTGACCTGCTCTTCTCATCAGGACCTGTATCCAGACTTTATCTATTTCCACCTATTCTGGTTCAAACCCAGGTCTTTATATCCATATGCAATTACGGGAATAGGGTAATACAAGGGACTTGAGTCATGCACACCTTCAGTGGCCCCCATTCACCTGTACTTCTGAGCAAAATCAAGAAACGAGTGGGAGAAAAATGACAGTGACCTAGTGCATGAGGTCAAGCCATTCCGCACAGTGGGAGTAGGTTCCTTTGTAAGGATGTGAAATGCAGGACTCTGGTTTTCTGTTTTATTTGCTGAGTCCCTCTGCAAGGGTGAGCCCTTTACCCTAGCAGAGTGCTAGTCCACTGTTTAAAGGTATGTGGTTTCGGAACAACCACCTCTTTTAATTCCAGCCAACTATTTCATCTGTTGATAAACAAAAGAAATGTGGTCTATTCAATTGCTAAAGGAAAACCTGGCTGGGCTGGACTCAGAAGAGAAGACATAGATCTGTTCCTAGTGAATAAAGCCACATGTGTTGGAGTCTCTAGGTGACTTCGGCCTATGGGTGATTTCAAGAGTCATTTTTGATTATGTGTAATTTTTTTTTTAACCTTCTGACTTAGAACTTAATACTCTGGAGTACTGTTCTTTCTTTTTCGCTCCCATTTCCCTGATACCAGTTGCACGAATCTCAGAATTTCTGAGATAATGGTTTTATCTAAAGGAATGACTCCAGGTGTGGGATTTTGGCACTGTGGCTGCCTGCACATGTTTTGGGAACAAACTTCATGGAGCTATTCTCAACTGTGACAAGAGCCATCATAGGTGACAATGTGTAATTTTTATGTGTGAAACTATAAGTACATCTAGTTAGGTACATCATGTTGAGTAAGTCACATAGCTTCTCTCTGGCTTTTGGTTTTCTTATAAGACAAAGAGTTTGGATTCTCGGTTCTAATGATCTTTGAGTCTGATTGAAGATGTTATATCTGTTCATTTTAATAACTTAGTAAAATTTTCAGGCTTTTTGCATTTTCTTTTGGCTACCCTGTTATGGGGGAAATCATCCTTGCTTTCACTTTTTTTTAATAATGAATTTACAAACACTGTTTATTATTTGAGTTCTCAGAAAATTAAAATGTAATGCAATAGGGAATAGAGAAAAATAATAAAACCATGTTCAGAAAACTGTAGGGCACCATTATATAAGAGGGGATAGAATTATGAATTATACAAGTTGTCAAGGAATAGATGTGTTTAAATCAGAGACAAAAGGACCTCAAGCAGTAATTTAAAAGGAGTGTGTTAGCTAGGAGAAGAAAGACTATTGCATGCACTGTGTTGGTCAACCTCCCAAAGATTTAGAATCCAGAGAAGTCAATCTCTCGTTTGTGGGGGCTCTTAAGAAGCCGCTTGTCTGGAGAAGTATATGAAACACAAACCAGTTGACTATGTTTCTTGTTAGCATCTCTGGCAAAAAGCTTAGTAGGGGAATAGATGGTAACAACTGGCTAACAGAAGGTTTGGAGATTATCTGGGTTTTAGTATTCTATGCAATTTTCAAATTCTGCAGCAATAGTATTGTGCACACATATAAAAAATACTGCTTCCCATATGGGAACTGAAAGAATCAGGAGACACATTTTGTGAAGTGGAACTCATGGACCTAGAGGTTGTGTTTGTTTTTAATAATGCATGTTGCTAGTTGGTAGGATTTGACAGCTATCACTTGCAATATTTTTTGAGGGATAATCTCATACTCCTCTATATGCCATATGTACAGGAAGTGCCAAGAAAATCTGTTGTTCTTCAGCCACTCTGCTGCCTGAACTACGAATAGTACATTTTGGTAGCAAGACGGATCGTGAGGAAATGCCAATTCAGTTTGATAGGACCCCATGTCGTACAGTAGGTTTCAATAGGAAAAAGCACTGCTGTCACTAATATAGAACCTGTATCTCCATCTGATGTTCTTTCATCTAATCTGTAATAGAAAACAGCCACAACTTAAATTATGAATTAAAACTTTATAGCTGGGAGGGACTTTAGACATTTCCTATCCAACCCATTCATTTACATGATGCAAGGAAGCATAATGATAGAGTTACACAATTAAGTGTAACCTACCTGGGGCTAGAACCCAGGTTTGTTTTCAGGAACAATGATTTACTTTTAGATTCCTCACAAAGTAGAGCAGGAGATAGAGCCCTTCACTGTTTAGATTTCTTTTCTTTCTTTCCTTTTTTTTTTTTTAAGATTTTATTTATTTGAGAGAGAGAGAATGTGCACATGAGCGGTGGGGAGAAGCAGACTTTGCGCTGAGCAGGGAGCCTGACACGGGGCTCGATCTGAGGACCCTGAGATCATGACCTGAGCCGAAGGCAGACGCTTCACTGACTGAGTCACCCCGGTGTCCCTTGCTGTTTAGACTTTACATTCACTGAGGGCACTATAGTTGGACCTAGAAGAGAACAGCAACTCCTCTGCTCTGTTAATAGGAGGAGTTAATTAAATGGATTAACTGTAACTAAGTCCCCCCCCCCCCAAGATCATTACAAGAAACCACAGTGTGTAGGCAGTGGCTTCACAGGCTTCCCTTAGGATCAAGAAAAAAAAATTACGGTGAATGTGTGCAAATATAACTTGCTTGAAATTTCGGTCAAACTAATTGGAGCTACTTCAGTAGCCCTCTTATGTGGCCCAGAAACCCTAGTTGGTTTCATGAACTTCAAAATACATTACAGAACAGTTTGGGAGAAATTTTGGGGCCAAATGCATCCTTCTGAACTCCGGTGAAGGCTGACAGTACAGGATGACCAACCTCAGCTTCCACAGTCTGTGTTGCTTCCCTTACTCCTGTGAAGCGTTGACCAACTTAGGAGCCACTCATGTTCAGCTCTGGTTCTGGTTTAAGAAGGCCTGCTTTGTTGTGCGGCCAGACCCTTTTCTTACTTCAATCATGCGACTCCTTTCCCTTCAATTTAGACAATTAAGAATTAAGGTAAAGAAAAGGGGATAAGGTGTATGTGTCATCATTCTTTTTTTGGTTTAATTTTTTTTGAAGGTAGAAGGTGGGATGAGGAGTAGTTATTTGAAGACTTTTTTTGTTATTTAAAAGTATTTTTATCTGTTGGTCCTGACTTACTGTCTAGTGTATTGATTACATACATATATATATGTATTCCTTCTGATATTTCAAGATGGGAGGAAATAGAACATTTAAGAGCAGAGATTTTGGTGTTAACCACCCAGCCCTGCCAATGATCACGTTTGTCATCTTTGAGAGTCCGTTTCTTCATCTGTAAAATGGGGATGATACTAGTACTTCCTTTCTTGCTTTTGTAAGGTTTCAGTGAGGTGATTTGTGGAAAGCTTTATTACAGGCTTGGTACATAATAAGTAGTAAAAATCAGTCCTTGTTATCTGTGTAATTTTAGTTTTCTTCACATTTCAACTGCTTCTTGTTACATTCTGACTTAGATAAGCTTTTCGAAATTCAAATACATAATCACCAGTCTGCTACCTGACTAGATCCCAAAGTGAGTGAATATTTAATCATCCTGATAAAGTCCCATGTACTTTTGGAATGGAGTGGAGCGAGTTTCATGGTAGAAATACAAAGGGAAATGTGATAGGCAAACCAGGGAGATTCCCAGCTCCTTATAAGTGGATTTTATATTGTCATTATTTTTTATCCAAGTACAGGTAACAGAGCCTAAAAGTGTTCTATTTCCTGGGCCTGGCTGTCATGCGTTTACTTACAATTTTGCTTTGAATTTTTCTTTACCTTTGTTCAGTGATGCTGTATGGAAAATGAAAACTGTAATCCAGTCCGTGGATTTTATTTACCTGTGGTAGAAAGGACTCTTAAGACATCAAATCAAGTCACTGATTTAATTTCATGGTCTTGAGAGAAATATATGTATTTTTAAATCAATATGGATATGAAGAATTCATTTATAACTGTGCATTTCCTTCTGCGTCATGATTTTCCCCCCAGCTTTATTGAAGTATAATTGACATAAAACAAAAAGTACTTTTAAAAAAAGATTATTTATTTATTTATTTTAGGGAGCACTCACATGCTCAAGAGGGGGAGGGGAAGAAGGGAGCAGAGAGAGAGAGAATTCCAAGCAGGCTCCAAACCCATAGTGTGGACCCCGACACAGGGCTTGACCCCATGACCTTGAGATAACAACCCCTGCTGAAACCAAGAGCTGGATGCCCAACTGACTGAGCCACCTAGATTTCCTGAAAGTACTTTGATAACTTTTCATACTTTTAGTACAGAGCTTTATTAAACATTTATTGAATGAGTAGAGCAATCATTTGGATTGTCATTCATTTACAGAATAAGTTAATGTGGTGCTCATTCAGAATTATGTAGGGTGTCCAGTAAAGTATTACCACAAAATTAAATTGAATTGAAATAGTGTGTAACTTCTTTATAATGTCATAAAGTTAAAACCGGTCTAAATGTCCCACAGTGGGGAATGGTTAACTGAATGCCATTGGGGGTGGTTAACTAACTTGTATACGTGGAATGTAATGCAGTCATTACCAGTAGTTTTTGAAGAATGTTTTGGCATGGAGAAATATTTTATAATAAGGATGTTGAAATAATAATTAAAAACAATCACAACAGCACCTAACAGTTAATGAGTGTCCATGCTGTGCCAGTCACTGCTATGACTGCGTCCATAGCAGACCAAGCTTTACATGTATACTGCAGGCTGTCATGCATGGTGGAAGGAATTTCTGGTTTAGTTTTCCTTCTTGGTATATGTTGTACTTCCTGTGTTTTTGGACCACAGGATACCTTGGTCAGTTTCCTGTCTGATGCAGGAATCTCACAAGAATGTAAAAATAGAGATTCCTCCTTTTTTCTTTCCTTGCCTTTCCCCCTGTTTTCCCCTTTGTTTCTCCCCCTTTCTTTGCTTTTTCTCTCATACAACATTCTGGGGGTTTTTTTGTTTGTTTAAAGATTTTATTTATTGGCCAGAGAGAGAGAGAGTACACACAAGCAGGCAGAGAGGCAGGCAGAGGCAGCGAGAGGAGCAGGCTCCCTGCCAGGCAAGGAGCCCGATGCGGGACTCGATTCCAGGACCCCAGGATCATGACCCGAGCCAAAGGCAGCGGCTTAACCAACTGAGCCACCCAGGAGTCCCTCATACAACATTCTGAAGGTATGCAGTCCAGGCCACCAGAATTGTTTTGCCTGGTTAAGTTGTTTGAGTCTTCTCCATCTTGTTGCTCTTCCATCGCCTAGGGAACTGCCTGATTGAAAATGGGTCTTAAGTATATTCATGTGCTGACTTGTGGGAAGGAAAATGAGTTGTGAGGAGCATCTGCGTCAGTGTTTTAAAATCCAGGCCAGACCTATACCAGACAATTTTCATTCATTTAAGTGGTGGGAGTTTAGTCACACGGCCACATCTGCTGCAAGGGAATCTGGGAGTCTACCTAGCAGTCTGGTTTCCTGCTACAACTCTATGACCTTAGCAGAAGGAGAGGAAGATTTTGGTGGACAGCTGGCAGTTAGCACGAAGACAGGTTTCTTTGGAGAGTCCGTCTATTGGGGTGAAATTGTATTTTGTTTTAAATTGTATATTTTTGATTGCTAATAAGATAGAGCATCTTTCACAGGTTTACTGGCCATGTGTTTTTGTCACTAAAATACGTTCTCATCTCTTCGCCTATTCATCCACTAGTTTATCTTACTGATTTGTGAGTTTATCTTACTGATTTGTGAGTTTTCTTTTTAGTGTGTTCTCACTGTTACTCTTGTCAGTTACATCTTTTGCAAATATCTTTTCCCTGTTTGTAGCTTGTACTTTAACAATTATAAAAGCTATCTCTTGATAAACAGAGGTTGTTTAATTTTTTCAGATGTATCAATTATTAACTTATGTTTGGCATTTCTTTCCCTACTCTGAGGTCAGAAAAATATCTGTCTATATCCTTTTGTAAATGTCTTGAAAATTTGCTCTTGACATATAGGGTTCCAATTCATCTGAAGTATATTTTTCACACTGCGAGCTATGGATGTATCTTTAGTTCTTTTCATATGGATGACCTTTTTTTTTTTTTAGCTCAATTTTCTAAATAGTTCCTTATTTTATTTTATTTTTTTAAAGTAAGCTCTAGACCCAATGTGGGGCTTGAACTCATGGCTCTGAGATCAAGTGTTGTGTGCTCTCCTGACTGAGCCAGCCAGGTGCCTCTCCATCCCTTTTAAAAAGCAATCGACCAGCTCTTTCTGTCTTGATCACAGTTTCATATGTGCATGAGTTTATCTCTGGATACTCTTGTGTTTCATTGGTTAATTTGTAGGTTCTTGCACCAGTATTACATTCTTTTAATTACTATAGCTTTATAATGAGTCTTTCTATCTAGTAAACCAAATCCTCCTTCCTTATTTTTCCAGAATTATCTTAGTGATCTTGGTCTTTTCTTTTCCAAAAACATTTTAAAGATTTATTTATTTTAGAGAGCGAGAGAGAGTGAGTACACATACAAAAGAAGGGGCAGAGGGAGAGGATCCTCTAGCAGACTCCCTGCTGAGCATGTCGCCTGATGCCGGGCTCAATCCCAGGACCTGGAGAGCTAAAGGCAGGAGTCAAGACGCTGAACATACTAGACTGAGCCACCCAGGTGTCCCGCCAAATACATTTTAGAATCAGTTTTTCCCTCACTGGGAAACCCTTTGCCATTTTGATTGAAACTATGTGACATTATAAATCAACTAGAAGAGAGTTAATGTCTATATAATGTTAATTCTTCCAACCCATGAATATGAATATTTCTCCATTTACTTGGTTCTTTTAAAAATATCTTACTGAAGGTGTGCCTGGGTGGCTCAATTGGATAAGCGTCCGACTTCAGCTCAGGTTGTGTTCCCATGATCCTGGGATCGAGCCCCGTGTCAGTGTCCCTGCTCAGTGGAGGGCCTGATTCTCCTTCTCTCTCTCTGCCCCTCCTCCCTTCTTGTGCTCACACTCTTTCTCTCAAATAAAATCTTTAAAATAAATAAATAAAATATCTTACCGTAAGGGCACCTGGGTGGCTCAGTTGGTTAAGTGTCCAACTCTTGATTTCTGCTCAGGTCATGGTCTCTGGGTTGTGATATGGAGCCCGACATTGGGCTCCATATGCTCACCATGGAGTCTGCTTCAAATTCTTCCTTTTACTCTGCCCCTCCCCCACTTGCACGCTTTCTTTAAAATAAGTACATAAAATCTTTGAAATAAAATATCTTACTGTAACGTTTTACATTTGCTATGTTTTTGTTATATTTATTTCATGATATATTATAATTCTTTTTTTTTTAAAGATTTTATTTATTTATTTGACAGAGAGAGATCACAAGTAGATAGAGAGGCAGCCAGAGAGAGAGAGAGAGGGAAGCAGGCTCCCTGCTGAGCAGAGAGCCTGATGCGGGACTCGATCCCAGGACCCCGAGATCATGACCTGAGCTGAAGGCAGCGGCTTAACCCACTGAGCCACCCAGGCGCCCATATATTATAATTCTTATTAATGTTCATGAGATCTCTTCTAAAATTATGTTCTAATTGTTTTCTATTATACAGAAATGCAGTTTACTTTAGCATATTAGTCTTGTATCCAGCATTTTGCTGGTCTATTATTATGTCTAATTATTCTTTTTTTTTGTAAAAAAATTTCTTGCAAATCACGACAATTTTTTTCCCCCTTGCCAGACTTTAAGGCTTTAATTTATTTTTCTTGTATTTTTGCCCTAGGCAGAATATTGAATACAAAGTTAATAAAAGTGGTGACTTTGGCATTCTTCCTTTTTCTGGATATAAAGGAATGGTTTTAAGCTCTTCCTCTCTTAGAGGATGATGACTGTTTTCAGTTTATTATATACACTCTTCATCAAGTTAAGTAAAATCTCTTGTATTTCTTGTCTACTTGAGGTTTTAATAATTAATAGGTGATTAAATGTTATCTCTTTTTGTATCTATTAATAATATTTTCTTTAATGTGTTAAGTAATGTTTAAAGGTTTCCTAATATTAAACCATCTCTGCATTCCAGAAGTAAACCTGTATTGGGGTGCCTGGGTGGTTCATTCAGTTGAGCATCCTGAATTTCAGCTCAGGCCTTGATCTCAGAGTTGAGTTCAAGTCCCATATTGGGGGAGCTCAGGGTGGAGCCTAATTTAAGTAGAAAACAAGACAAAACCCACCTGTCCTCATCATTTTATTTTATGTATATAAAAACAGTAGGGGCACATGGGTGGTTCAGTCAGTTAAGCATCCAACTCTTGTTCTCAGCTCAGGTCTTAATCTCAGGTTGTGAGTTCAAGTCTCATGTGGAGCCCACTTAAAAAATAAATACAAAATAAAAATTAAAAAAAAAAGATAAAAACAGTTGGATACAGTTTGCCAATAATTAGGGGGTCTTGCCTCTCATTTCTTGAATGAAACAAGCCTATGGTTTTCCTTTCTGGTAATGTCCTTGTCTGGGTTCATATCTCTTAAATTAACCCCACAGAGTGTGTTAGAGAGTATTGCTTCTTTTCCAACTTTGTGGAAGTTTGACATGTTGGAATATTCCTTTTCTTGAAAGTTTGGTAGAACTATTTGTCTGGGTCTAGATACTTTGTGTGAAGAACTTTTTAGCTCATCAGCAGTTAGTCATTTCCTTTATTTGTTACAGGATTACTTATTCTTTCTATTTCTTCTGGCATCAGGAGAACTTTTAAATGCATCAGCAGTTAGTCATTTTCTTTACTAGTTATAGAATTATTTATCTATTTCTTCTGGTCAGAACTTTTTAACTTGTCACCAGTTAGTCATTTTCTTTATTAGTTATAGGATTATTTATTCTTTCTATTTCTTCTAGCATCAGTTTGGATGTTATGTTTTGCCAGAAATTTGTCCATTTTATGTTTAAATATATTGATATATTAATGATAGTATTCTCTTATTTTTTAAAAGTGGTTGATCTGTATTGAAATAAAAATATTATTGAATTTTTTTTTTTGCTTTATCTCTTTCTTGCTGAATCTTTTTTTTAAAAGATTTTATTTTTATTTATTTATCAGAGAAAGAGAGAGAGAAAGAGAGCACAGGCAGGCAGAGTAGCAGGCAGAGACAGAGGGAGAAGCAGGCTTCCTGCTGAGCAAGGAGCCTGACGTGGGACTCAATCCCAGGATGCTGGGATCATGACCAGAGCTGAAGGCAGCTGCTTAACCGACTGAGCCACCCAGGCGTCCCTCTTGCTGAATCTTAAAAGAGTTTGTTTTTGCTAGTTTTTCTTTTTATTTTATTGATTATCACTTTTATCTTTACTACCACCTTTCTGATTTTCTTTGGGTTTATTTGTTCTTTACTTTTTCTTAAGTTGGGTGCATGGTACATTTATTTTTATCCTTTTTTGGTACTATTAGCATTAAGACAATACATTTCTTTTCTAATATAAATGTTATTTCTTTTTTTAAAAAATTATTTTATTTATTTGACAGAGAGAAATCACAACTAGGCAGAGAGGCAGGCAGAGAGAGAGGAGGAAGCAGGCTCCCTGCAGAGCAGAGAGCCTGATGCGGGGCTCGATCCCAGGACCCCGGGGTCATGACCTGAGCCGAAGGCAGAGGCTTTAACCCACTGAGCCACCCAGGTGCCCCATAAATGTTATTTCTAATATAAGTATTATTCCTAACAAATACATCATTTCTTTGTTCCTAATATATATTTATGATAATTCTCCTTGAAGTATCGCCTGTGCTACATCTCACAAGATTTGATAGCACAGTTCATTAGAATTAAGTTCTAAGCATTTTTAATTTCTCAAAATGGTTTCTTTTTTGACCCATGAGGCATATAGGAATATGCTTCTGCTTCTAAATTAAAACAAAAAAAGTAGAGATAATTTATTTATTTATTTATTTATTTATTTAAAGATTTTATTTATTTATTTGACAGAGAGAGAGATCACAGGTAGGCAGAGAGGCAGGCAGAGAGAGAGGAGGAAGCAGGCTCCCTGCAGAGCAGAGAGCCTGATGTGGGGCTCGATCCCAGGACCCTGAGATCATAACCTGAGCAGAAGGCAGTGGCTTAATCCACTGAGCCACCCAGGCGCCCCAATTAATTTATTTTTTTAAAAAATTAATTACATTGTGATCTGAGAGTAATAGTGTTTGAAATTAGTTGGGGATTTTTTCCTCTTTTACTATTCTCTGGAGGATTTCATGTAAGATTGGAATTATCTGACTCTTAAAATGTTTAGTAGGACTCATCAGTAAAGTTATCTAGGTCTAGCGCTTTCATCAAGAAAAAAACATTTGTCATTGCTTCCACATTTAAACATTTTCTGATTTACTAGCATAACATCATTTATAATATTCTCATATCTTTTTAATCTTTGTATCATCTGCAGTTATGCCCCTTCTCTATTAATAACAGCTGTCTGCCTTTTCCCCTTTTTTCCTTGATTGACTTTGCTAGAAGTATGATTATTTTATTAGTTTTAATTTTTTTTGTTTTTTGTTTTTTGTTTTTTTACAGACAGAGATCAAAAGTAGGCAGAGAGGCAGGCAGAGAGAGAGGGGACAGAGAGCCCGACGCAGGGCTCAATCCCAGGACCCTGAAACCATGACCTGAGCTAAAGGCAGAGGCCCAACCCACTGAGCCACCCAGGCGCCCCTTTTTAGTTTAAAAAAAAAAAAAAGTTTTTTGCTTCCTTGATTTACTATATTGTATATTCTCTATATCACTAGCTTATTCTCTTTTATTTGTTCTGTAAGCATTATTTTGCCAGTTCTTTTAAGTTCTTATTTTACAAGTTTTTATTTTTCTTCCTTTCTAATGGAAGTATGTAAGCAAATAAAATTTCCTCTAAGCACTGCTGTACCTGCATTCTACAAAGTCTTATATGTAATGTTTTTGTTATCTTTCAGTTTTGTGCATTTTCTAATTTCCATTATAACTTTTGCCCGTAACTCATAATCTTTTTAAAAATGTGTTTAAATTTTTCCAGGTATTAAAAATGTATTTACATTTTTCCAGATATTCCAGCCTGGGTGGCTCAGTGGGTTAAAAATCCCGGGGTTCTGGGATCTAGCCCCACATTGGGCTATCTGCTCAGCAGGGAGCCTGCTTCCTCTCTTTCTCTGCCTGCTTGTCTGCCTACTTATGATCTCTATCTGTCAAATAAATAAATAAAATCTTTAAAAAAATAAAAAATAAAATTTTCCAGATATACAGTTATTTCAGTTATTTCATTACTGATTACTAACTTAATTGCATTGATTTTCTTTGGTGTAAATCTTGTATACTACTGCAGATTATAAGCCGCATCCTCTCCTGGCCCTTTCTGACTCCTTCCCCTGCTTTATATCTCTCCATAGCACTTATTATCATTGATCTATTTTACACTGACTTTATCTTGTCTGGGGGGCTTTTAAAATTCCTTTCTTATATGAAAGCTTGTGATCTGATTAAATCATATTTTAAAAACACTCTATCCTGCATTTTAGTTTCAACCAGAAGCATCATGCTGGGGTATCTATCTGCCTTTAATATACTGTAGGAAATAGAAGTCTAATATTCATTTTCTGAAGATATCAATATGTTATAATTTTTATTAATGAGATTTAATTGACATATAATATATTAGTTTCAGGTGTACAATATAATGGTATAAATATTATAAAATAACCACCCCTATGAGTCTAGTTAACATCCATTACCACACATAGTTAGAATTTTTTTTTCTTGTGATAAGAACTTTCTTTTTTAAAGTCAACTGTGTCCCTGACATGGGGCTCAAACTCACAACCCCGAGATTCAGAGTTGCATTGTCTTCCAACTGAGCTGGCCAGGTGCCCTGTGATGAGAACTTTTTTTTTTTTTTTTTTAATTTATTTGACAGACAGAGATCACAAGTAGGCAGACAAGCAGGCAGAGAGAGAGGAGGAAGCAGGCTCCCTGCTGAGCAGAGAGCCAGATATGGGGCTCTATCCCAGGACCCCGAGATCATGACCTGAGCCCAAGGCGAGGCTTTTAACCCTTTGAGCCACCCAGGCGCCCCTGTGATGAGAACTTTTAATATCTCTTGAGACCCTTTCAGACAATTATTTTAAATTTTTCCAGTATTGATTTCTATTTTAACACAACAATGCCGTAGAATATATAGTTCAAGTACTGTGAAAAGAACTAGTTTTCTGGTTTTTCCTATACAGTGTTATAGGATCTGGTCCTTACCACCTCGAATAATGTTTATAATCCCGGATCAATACACTGAGGATATACATACAAGAGAGCAAATAATATTACACCAAGTGTTTTACATCCTTCACATACAGGTTTGCATCTGAACCTGGAAAACTCCAGCATATGTGGCTTCTAGGGATGGGAATGTGTAGTGAGGACTCCAGTAATGGGCAGAGCATGAAGACATCCACATTTTATCAATAATCTGAGCTGGTGTTGGGAAATCTCTGGGGTCTTACTGTTATTGCTAGTCATCCAGACTCTGCTCTTTCATTCCTGCAGTTTGCAGGTGACAGTTTCTCTTTTCTTGCAGAACGACTTCTACCATTTTATTCATTGGAGTTCTCCTCCAAAGTTGGCTGCAGAGATCTTTAATAATTCAGCATCCCCTGAAAGAGGTAGCACCTTCCAGCCTTCTTGGCATCATAGCAAATAGACGAGCCGGCATCACAGGAGCATTTAGAAAGATTCCAGCAATAACTCTTGAAGTGCTGGGTGTTCCTGTACTAACTCCTTTCTCGGTTGGTCTGTGGAAGACCTCTGGACTTCTGCCCTTTGTCTCTATTATTTTGAAGGCGTGGCTTACAAAAACAGCTCCCTCCCTCAGACCTCTAGCACTTAAGATAGAACAATAGGTGTCTGCTTATCTTACTTAAGTCAGACAATTTTCACTTCTGAGGAAGTCCAGATTTTAGTCTGGCTGTGAAATTATCATGTTTGAAAAGTGGAATCACGCCTCCAAACATTTGCCAAGGAGAGCAAGTAGGAAGACGTCGTTAGTCTGCTGGTCTCGTTTGACAGAGGTCTTGGCCTGGTGGCCTTTTTTGATGTCTGGTCAGTGTCGTTCGCAAAAGTTTCCTGTGGGGATCAGTGTATTTTCCTTGTGCCTCGTACTGACTGTCTACAGATCACGTACAGCCTAGTCAAATTATAATCTCCAAGCATCAGGAGACAGTTTGGAATTCAAAGCCAGAGGTGTGACTGTTGTAGGACTGAGTGCTGCCTGCTGCTGGTCCTTGGAGGAGAGAAAGGTGAGGAGAGGATGGTGCGAGGAAGTTGAGGGGAGGAAGGTCAGAAAGAACCACCTGTTTCAGAAGGTGAGGTTGAGCTATGCTCCAGAAAGTGGAGGAATGTTCTCTGGAGGACCTCTGAGCTTGAGTGATGTTCTCTTACTTCTTTTTTGTGCCCACTCACTTCTTTTTCTCTTCATCATTGCAGACGACTGAGGCATGCCTTACTGATACCATGGCACAGAAAGCTAGCAAGTTTTGAACCCTTAGAAAAGGGAACTTGTTAGATTTTGTGACCCTCAGAAAAGAGAGTTTTCTGGGTACACTGCTACAAAAAGAGAAAGAGCTGATGAGTGCCTTTCCAAATGGCCATTCTGTTTTTAAGTTGAACTTCTATTGCATTGTGTTCACAGTGTTTACGGGGATTCTCACGTGTGTCACTGAAAGTTTATGTTTGAAAGATCGCCAGACTGTTTTTCTTGAGTTTAGGGTTTTAACTATACCCATTTTCCTACATTCTCCAAATACCTAACATACAAATAGAGATCTGTCGTTTGAAGCTGGGACAACTCCTTCCTGCAGTTAACATTGTAGTCTCTTTTCTTTTTTTTTTAAGTATTTCTTTGAGAGAGAGAGCAGGGGTTGGGGGGCAGGGAGGCGCAGAGGGAGAGAAAGAATCTCAAGCAGACTCCCCACGGAGCAAGGAGCCTGACATGGGGCTCAGTCTCAGGACCCTTGTGCCGAAAAAGAGTTGGATGCTCAACCCACTGAGCCAGGCATGTGCCCCCATAGACTCTTTTCTGTCAGGCACTGCAGTTGCCCAGTGGTTTTGGAATTAAATTGTGAACTAATGTACAGAAAGCTCTCTGCACTGTGAAATATGACCAAAGTAACTTGCAATTGCCTTTGTGGTCAGTGGAGGTTTCCGACATTTTTCATCCTGTCATGTCCCATTTTCAGATCTCACATAATACTCTGAAATGCGCATGCTCGCATAGATCCGTATGTTTATATGTTTTGTAGAGCATAGGTGTTTCGCGTTTATGGCCTTGGGAATCAGACTGCTGGGGTCTGAATCCTGGCCCGGCCGCTCTCCAGGTGTTTAACTGTGGGCCAGTTACTTACTCCTACACTGCCCTGCTTCCTTGCCTGTAACATGGAGGTAATAATGGTGATTGGAGGGGGGCTGGTGAGGAGGGCAGTGAAAGAATTCACCCAAGACAGAACAAAGGAGGTAGATGTCTATCAAATGCCTGCAAGGGAGCAGCTGGCAGGACAGCAGAGGAGACACTGTCCGCTACCGGGTGATGGTGAGGGGCCGCAGTTCTAGGGTACAGTGAAAGCATATGGGAACGTAAGGAATTTTCCCTTTTTTGGTAATCTTAGGAGCTCTGCCTGGTCATAAGTACCTTATTGGTCAGTTAGGGCCTATGACTATTCCAAGGTGAGGGAGGGCCACATAACGTACCTGTTTGTATATACAGCTCAGTGATCTCTGCGGGACCTTTGGCTTTGCCCACGTTTGCAGTGCTCAAGCCTGTTGCCTAAAATGGTCTCTACACTTAACCTCAAAGCATTGTTAAGACACGTAGAGTATTGAACAAACAAACTGGCACACAATATGTGCTCAGATAATGTTAGTATATCACCACTTTATGAACTCTGGCTCGGGAAGCAATAATAATAAACTTCAGGTTATGGAAGACTTTAGTAGCGGAAAGGAGACTAAGGAGACAAGAGGACTAAACGTAATATGGTGCCTTGTATGGGATCTGAAACAGGAAAAAGACATTAGGTAAAAACTCAGGTCATTTGAATAAAGTACGAGCTTTAGTTAATTTTAAAAATACTAAGAGTAAGAAAATAAAACAATTGGTATTTTTAAAAATCCTACTTATATAACTTCTATGATTATAAAGAAGTTGTTGGCTAAAGTAAAGAACTGGTAAGGCAAAAAATGGAAATTCTCAAATGCATTGGATACGTCCAATGGCATTATTTGTATTTATATTAATACAATAATTTGTATTTACATTAATAATATTTACACATTAATCTCTCTATGTACTCATTTAACAAATGTTGTCATTTGCAGAATAGTCAGTATCGCTCAGCACTGTATCATCTACAGCAGGGCTGCTCAGAGTCGGTCCCTAGACCAGCGGGTGGGCAGCAGACTGTTACCGATCCACGGGGAGACAAGGTGCATCATGGTACTGCTTTCTTTATCCCAAAGCTCTTGCTACAAATCAATGTCGGTCAAACTAAGCTGTGCTTAGGGTGTGATGATTTAGGTTCTGGCACAAGTTCTTTATCGCAGTATGGATCTGGAATGAGTAGTTCACCTTCATTAGCGTGGTATTGGTCTGCACCATTCCATGGAAGTGTATTGAGATCTGCCTGATCCCTTTAATAGCTGTTACCATTACTTGTTCTTTGTTGATTTAGAGAACAAGGTTGTCCTTTAATGTAGGAGTGGTGGCCACGTACCATTGGTACTTTAAACTTCGTTATTTTCAGGGATTGAGCTTCCTTTAGAGAGGCACTAGGGTATAGAGGTTAATATCTCGGATAAATCCAATTCAAATGTGGTTCCTCTGGAACCTCAATTTTCCAGTTTGTTAATGGGTGTCATGATTACATCTATTTTATAAGATCGTTGTGAGGAATGAATGAGTTTATACCTGTAAAGGGTTTAGCACTGCTTTGGGCAATAAAAGTGAGCTGTTACAACCTGAGGGTTTTGAAGGGTCAGGGGTGGGAGGTTGGGGGAACAGGTGGTGGGTAATGGGGAGGGCACGTTTTGCATGGAGCACTGGGTGTTGTGCAAAAACAATGAATACTGTTACGCTGAAAAAATAAATAAAATGGAAAAAAAAGCGAGCTGTTGAATTAATAATTATTATCATATACTACTACCTGAAGCTATTGATTTATCTAGTGGCAGTTTTTTTCTTACATGATTTAAAACTCACACATCTTAAGAGAAATTAGTATGTCTTAACAGACTTAAATCTTACAAAGCAAACACTAACAATGTAAATTTTAATGATTCTTTAGAAAAGCAATCTCCAGAAGCCATACTGGGCACAGTCTTGAAAAGAACTGTATTGGTAAACTTAGGACATCTAGCTACAAAGAAATACTTTGTTAGAATTTGTTAGAATTCTTCGCCTCATCATCGTTAGAGAACCCTGTGGTTAATATTCTGTTTTCTCTGTGTGTATGCTTGTGGCTATCATAGATTTCTCGACCATTAACATGCACTAGTTAGTTGCTCATTAAGTGTTGCCAAGAATTAATCATCTGCCACACAGATGAAGAGAACCAGAGTTATTCCAGCTGTTGTCAAAGGCCTGAACCTCTCCTTCGCTTCCAGCTAGGATATATCTGTATAGTATGTTTATGTGTGTTTGTTTCTTTCCTTCCTTTGAGCTCAGCAGCACCCTTCTAATGAACACCTGAGATAGACAGCAGCTTACAGGTCTTTCATAACTCTGATTTCTCCTCTCGTTAACCTACAGGTATTCATTATTCCATTAAACTCTTTGGTACTTGACTGTTTTGAGCTAAGACCTAGTCTCCCCTTGGGTCCACCCTTATGCTTCTGATCTGATGCAGAATGCCTGGTTATAATACCAGTGTCTCCTGAAGTCATCACTGTCACTGCTTACAATACCAGCAGCTTACACTTATGAGGGGGTTTCTTTTAAAGAGGGTCATATTAGTGTCACCTTCCAGATGGGGAAAATGAAACTCAAAACTTAGAAACTTGCAGTAGTTTCCCCAAGATCACACAGCTAGTAGATGTTGGATTCACCACAATTCACACTTATGCACCATCCATTCCATAGAGCTACATAAAGACGCTGTGCTACATGAAAGACTAAATGCTTAGATTTCATGTTACTCACTCTCTTTAAACTTACAGAAGGCTAGGAAGAATGACTGCCATTTTTGTCTTAATAAACACTTGATATCAATTCAGATAAAAGCCTTTGTTGTTCAACAACTAGGTACTAATATGAAATTGTTGTCTTATTATCTCAATGGATTTCTTTTTTTTAAATAAGTCTCTTTTCTCTCTCTTTTTTTATTTTTATTTTATTTTTATTTTTTTAAGATTTTATTTGTTTATTTGACAGAGAGAGAGATCACAAGTAGGCAGAGAGGCAGGCAGAGAGAGAAAGAGAAGCAGGCTTCCCGCCGATGCGGAACTCGATCCCAGAACCCTGAGATCATGACCCGAACCAAAGGCAGAGGCTTTAACCCACTGAGCCACCCAGGTGCCCCTCTCTCTCTTTTTTTAAAGATTTTATTTATTTATTTGACAGACAGAGATCACAAGTCAGCAGAGAGGCAGACAGAGAGAGGGGCAAGCAGTCTCCCCGCTGAGCAGAGAGCTGGATGCGGGGCTGGATCCTGGGACCCTGAGATCAGGACCTGAACTGAAGGCAGAGGCTTAACCCACTGAGCCACCCAGGCTCCCCTCAGTGGATTTCTTGATGAGGAATCTCGCTCTGGGGTTGCCTCTTTGTATGTAACAGAAAAGGCATTTTGGGGGAGAAATATTTAAAAATCTAAACCAGAATATTCTTGCTAAATTTAGTGCCCTGTTCCCAGGGATAAGCATCTCTGCCTCAGCTCTCCTGTTCTTTCCACAAACAAAAGGCCTTTCTGGTTCCCAAGAGGCCCTGCCCTGTCTTAATTTCTCCTGGGAAAGAAGTTGTTATCTCTTTAGCTAATTTTCTAGATTCACCAAAGACTTCACTCTTTGTTGCTACTGTTCCTCTTTGAGGGGTTGAGACTTCTGGTAGACCCACTCAGCTCAGGTCAGAATTGCCTAGAGGATTTGTGTTAGCAGTTTACTGGGCCCCACACCTAGCTCTAGAATTTGCATTTCTAACAAGCACCCAGGCAGTGCTGATGCTTTTAGGTCAGAGACCACACATTGGGAACCATTGCTATAAAAATCAAAGCAATTTTGTAACTTCCTTAAGCTAGCCAATTTAGATGCTAATTTTACTCCCTATTTCCCTAAGATCTTTACCTTTCTTACAATTGCTGTCAATTCCTGTAAATGGACATCAAATCACAGCAATTTAAACTAAGAATATAGAAAATGCATGTAGCCCGCTGCTTCTTGCTTTACTTCCCATCCCCCCCATCATCATAATTTGTTAGTTTCTCAAATTATAAAAAACCTTTTCACATCACATCTGGGTAAATTAAAAACTAAAATGGGAACATGATGAGCCCTTAAGGAATAAAGCTTGAATTTACTTACAGATCTGCATGGGCCTTTGCACTAAAGAAAAAGGACACAAGGTTAAGTAACCTTTTCACGACCTCCTGTGGCCTATTTCCATTTCCTCCCTTTGCCGCCAACTCTTAGGACATTCAGGAGACCTGACACCTAACTCTGGAGCTACTGACCTGTGCATTTTACTGTGGGTCATGGTTAAATCAGGCAAGTGTAAGGATGGAGTTTTTCTGTAAACAGGAAATTTTATTATGTGTCATGAGAACTTTTATTTGATTTTTACAAAAAATCTTGGATTCACTGATAATTCATGAAATATGCTATTGCAATACTTACATAAGAATTATAACGTATCTGAAGTCAAACAATAAAGGAGAAAAATGAAACAAAATTACTCTTGAAAATCTCAAAGTTACCATGTTACCAAGAATTGCATCTGTGAAAACCCAGAAACCAGAAAACTAACTTTGTGTGTGTGTGTTTTAAGTAATACCTATACCCAATATGGGGCTTGAACTCATGACCCCAAGATCAAGAGTCCCATGCTCAGTCCTGACTGAGCCAGCCAAGCACCCATTTTGTTTTTGCTTATATACAGACTATGGCTTCACACTTGCAAGTGACCAAGGTAAAAGGATATTGAGGGGAAAAGATTTTCCTTCCTCCCCAGGTGGCTTACAGTTAAATGGGACATATAGTTAAATTCCAATAAATTAAATGTGCTTATACTGTGACTCCATTATATTGTTAAGATAGTTTAAACTTTTGGGTGCCTGGGTGGCTCTATGGGTTGGGCCTCTGCCTTTGACTCAGGTCATGATCTCAGAGTCCTGGGATCGAGTCCCACATCAGGCTCTCTGCTCAGTGGAGAGCCTGCTTCCTCCTCTCTCTCTCTCTGCCTGCCTCTCTGACTACTTGTGATCTCTCTGTCAAATAAATAAATAAAATCTTAAAAAAAAAAAGATAGTTTAAACTTTTGATTCTAGGTCATTAGTTTAAATTATTTTACAGTCATGCTGGAATTAAATATTCATTCATTCAATAAACAGCTATTTTTTGAAAAGATTTTATTTATTTGAGAGCAAGAGCATGTGCATGAGGGGGAGAGGGAGAAGCAGACTCCCCACTGAGCAGGGAGCCCAATGCAGGACTCAATCCCAGGACCTTGGGATCATGACCTGAGCCAAAGGCAGACGCTTAACTGACTGAGCCACTCTGGCACCCCTGACAAATGACCATTGAATGCCTCCTTTATCACACAAGTGCAGATGTTTTTTAATCAAGGTGTCTGCTTTGCCTTACAATAGTTGCTCAGTGTTCATTGAATTAATACCTAATGAAACACAGCCTATGTCTTTTTATGGATTATGCTCTAGATTTAGAGGTGGAGACATAAAGGAAGATTTGCTAAATGGTATGTTAGAGGTGTTTTGAATTTATGGGAGCATTGTACAGGAAGAAATTAGTTCTGCCTGGGAAAGAACAATACACTCTCATGGGAGAGACATTTGAGCTAGTCTTGATGGATGAGTAGGAGTTCTCTAGGAAAGGAAGGGCATTCCAGGTAAAGGAGAGTCTCTTCAAGGGACTGAGTCTGTGTTTTTCCTTTTTAGGAGGTGTTAGTGTTTTAAATGCTTTGAGTAGAGTAAAGAGATAAGAATAGAAAGGCGTGTGTGTATTGGGCATGTATTACGTGCCTGGCTGTGTGACTGCATTTTGAGTGCATTATTTTGTTTGAATCTCACAAGAAACACATGAGATAGACAGTGCTAATTCTTTTTCCAGATTAGAGAGTTGAGGAAAGTTTGTTTTGCCAGAGATGACTCAGTGAGAGGACAACCATTATGCTTCATGTTCTTACATGGCATTCAAGCAGTTTAGACTTTGTGGATGGTGAGAAGCCGCTGATGGTGACAGGATGAGATTCTAGGGAGCTGGGTAGACTAGAAAAGCCCAAGGAGGGAGGCCAGTTTTAAAATCTTGTACTCTACAGTGGCATATTGAAGGCTTCAGTTCTGTCCTTGACCTTGAGGGTGGAAACGTTGAGAGATAAGGAGATTTGAGAAGTGGAATCTAGAGGACTTGATGACCTGTGGGAGAAAGAAGTCAGTGATCAGGTTTACATAGGGGAGAACAAGATGCATGATGATCTGGTAGAAAACAGGGTCATGTATTATTTGTCTCCTTTCAAACCTTGTGTTTGTTTTTTTTTTTTTTTCTGTGTATAATATCAAAATCTATTAGCATGGTTGTACATGTACATAATTTCTAAATATAGAAATGGAAACACATTGAGATTATGCTCACTTTTTCTTTATGGGGTGTACCATCAAACAAGTTTGGAGGCTACTGATTCCAGTGTACCCAAGAGATGGGTCCCCATCCACTGGGACAAGAAAGATTGAATGGGTGAGCTAAAAAGATGACTATCTGTACTTATATTTCTGGAGATGATTATTCCAAGTTCTTTCTTTTTGAGTCATTTGTCTTTTGCATTTCAGAATAATCCCAAACATCTTTAAAGTTGGATTAACAATATTAAAGGTATTCCTTTAATATGGGACTGATTCTAAGCTCTTCTTGTCATTGGACAGTGCTAGAAGTGGAATGGGTATTAAGGTCATCTAGTCTAGCATCTTCCTACCATCCCAAATCTTAAACAAGTAGTCACTGGGCTCTTGCCTCTTTGAGAGGTAGGCATGCAATCCTATACAAGGAGTCCTATACAAGGAGGCTTATTGGTCCAAAGTTGTTCTTTCTGTAAGGCATAGTTTGCTTCTGCACATTGGTTCTTTTTCTTCCCTTAAAATCATCACAGAGCCAGTAACACCATACGTAGTGCCTTACAGTTTACCAGGCACACACATGCACAGTCACACTACTTGATGCTCACTTCTCTATGCAGGCCATCAAGCGATTGAGATTATAGTCCCATGGAAAAACATCCTAGTTATTTCCCTACAAATATTTGTCATGCCTGATTTGTACATTCTAAATAGGAGGCATTGAAGTACCAGGAGCCATCTGACCAGAGTTTCAGTTCTGGTTCTAACACTTTCTAGTAACAAGACTTTGGGCAAATTATGTTGCCTTTCTGAGCCTCAATTTCCTTGCTTATAAAATAGGGATAAATCTCTCCATCTCAGAGCACTTCTGGGACCATTAAATTAGATAACTCTTTTAAAGCCATTGTAAAAGTGTGGCTTAGAGTTAGATGTACAACAAATGTTGCAGATGCAAATGTGCTTGCTTTGCCTATCTCCTTTCAAATAAGTTTTAAAAAATCTATATGTAACATGATGCTTATTTTTGTCAAATTTTCTATTACTGCTAATATAATTCCATTATGTCAGCTAATAGAGGTCCCTCTGTCCACCCCCCCACCCCGCAGCTTTATTGAGATACAATTGACATAACATTCTGTACACTGTAGGTGTTACAACATAATGATTTGGTACAGGCCTATATTGCAAAATCATTACTACAGTAAAGTTAATTAACACATCTATCACTTCACATAGTTATAATTTTTTTGTTTGTGGTGAGAGTATTTAAGATTTACTCTTGTAGCAACTATCAAGTGTATAATACAGTATGATTGGTATGATTATAATCATCATCCTGTATATTAGATTTCTAGGACTTACTCATCTTATGTGTGGAAGTTTGTACCCTTTGACTAATATCTTCCCATTCCCCCACCCTCCAGCCCCTGGCATGCACCATTCTATTCTCTATTTCTATGAGTTTAGCTTTTTTTTTTTTTAATTCCCCGTATGAGATCATACTGTATTTGTCTTTCTCTGATTTATTTCATTTGGCATAATGCCTTCAGAGTCCATCCACATTGTTGCAAATGGCAAAATTCTTTCTTTGCTTTTGCTAAATAATATTCCTGTGTGTGTGTATCACATTTTTTTAATCCATTTATTCATCAGTGGGCACTTAGGTTGTTTCTATATCATGCTTTTATAAATAATGTCGCAGTGAACATAGACGTGCAGATATCTCTTTGAGATAGTGTTTTTGTTTTCTTCAACTATATACCCAGAAGTGGAATTGCTGGATAATAGTTCGGTTTTTAATTTTTTGAGGAACTAATGGGAGTTACTTTGGAACTTAATCCTATCATTTGTTTAGTTACTTCATTATTATTATCTTGATTTTTTAAAAGTATATTCCATTATTTCAAAAGTCATAGATGCAATATCAGAAAGAAATTTCAGCTCTTTCCATTTTGAGAAAAAAGGTTAAACCTCCATTGACTCTTTTAAAAACATTTTATTATACATGACATCAAATGGGTCACTTTACTGCGTTGTAGCCATATGGGACTAAATGAGAAGGAATGAGAGTAGGTGTTCTTTTTAATGTGAAATTTTTCCTTTATGGAGTCATGCAGTAAATGCATGTGTGTATCTTTGGAAATAAATACTGAGAAAGAAAGAATCAGTTAGTTCCACTAGACTTCCTTTCATCCTGTTTTCATGCTCTGTCTGGAGATGAAAAAATATGATTTTTATCTTCATTTTGAGAAATCTGTCCCTTTCAGGGGTTTAAACTCTTGATAGATGTGAAAGCCCTTTGACAACTGCTAGCTCCTGTTTAAGTGTATTTTTAGCCTGCCAGACTGTGAGTTTTCTGAGGCCTGAGATCCAGTGAGAATTTTTCACTTTGTTAATGGCACATAGCACAGTGCCTAGAACATATAGTGACTAATTAGCTTTTTGCAGACTGGCTGAAATGTTACTTATTGTTAAGTCTGTTGAAATTTAGTGCCTACAGATTTGTTACTACATCTTCGGAGAATGTTACTGTATCTTTTAGTTAAGAAAATATACTTCAGAAAAAAATATGGAATTCAGGAAAAAGATATTTTTCCCCCACAGATACACAGAATTAGTTGAGTGTCTTTACATAAAGGCAGTGGAAATGTGGGAAATGCTTTGTTATTGGTAGTAATTTTTCTTTGGACCTCCTTGGAATTTTTCCTCTTGAGGAATGTGTATTTCTTTCCCCTAATACTTTGGTGATGGGGGTTTGCTCAGGCCGTAAGTGAACTTACTCATTCCAGAATTGTCCAGAATTCCAGGCCTGCCATCACTACTTTTATTCAACAATGAACAGCCCTGGTTCTTTATTCTTAAGGTCTTGTTGTGTGTCCTATTTGGATTTCCTCCAATAGCACGTTTCTGCAAAGGTGAAATCTTTCCCCATCTCTTATTCTTAGTGTTTTCCCCTGGTAAGTCTGGCTATGCAAGGAGTCTGTTATCTGTTGTATCCATTTTCCAGCAGCTTCCGGGGCTCTTGAGGGGTATTAAGCAGAGAAGAGTTCAAGGCCAGACACTGTGGGTGAGAGTATCTCCAGTTATGACTTTGACTTTTTTCCAAAAACTTTAATGACTCATTTGGGAATGATGCATTATGCATTCTGTGTGTGTGTGTGTGTGTGTGTATGTGTGTGTGTGTTTCCATGGTGGAGTTGCTCTATTTCTAGTTTTTGTTGTGGTCCGTTCTCTGTGGTAAATGTTTCATTCTTCATTTTATTTCATTTTGGTCATTATTTCTTGTTTCATTCTTCATTTTATTTCATTTGGGTCATTATTTCCAAATCAGTATGTTCTGTCTGCTGAATCACAGTTCTTTTGATTTTCTTCCACTATTTTGACATTTTTACCTCAATATGAATTTACTCTGAGAAAAAGTCCTGATGTTCTGACTTCCGGCAGGAAGTGTTTGCATTAGGGAACTGACTTTTCCCTAAGTTCTAAAAAAATATGTATGTAATGTTTGCCACTTGAGGTTTTCTAAATATTAATGTTGTTAATGTAATTAAGTTGTCTTTAAAAAAGTGTTGCATATAGCCATACGTAAAGAATGTTTGGTGCACAGGTTGACCACACACAGTGACATGTGATTGTACTTTTCAGGTTGGAAAATGTACTTTGTTAGGATAATATTTGATTCAATTAAGGGTGTGGTATGATAAACATAATTCCTCATGAAGGAGTATAAACTGATAAACTGTAACTAGAGTGTAACTG
Organism: Meles meles; assembly: GCF_922984935.1. Classification (NCBI taxonomy): domain Eukaryota; kingdom Metazoa; phylum Chordata; class Mammalia; order Carnivora; family Mustelidae; genus Meles; species Meles meles. The sequence goes on from NC_060072.1 coordinate 103,350,173, forward strand.
GACCTTGTAATCTTACTTTTAGAAGTCTATCCAAAGGAAATAATTAGAGATGTGGATGAAGAAAATGCTTGAGAATGCTCACCATTGTTTTCTTTAAAAAAATAAATGATAATTAGAAGCCACATAAATCTCTAAGAGTCAGGAAATAATCAAATCAATTATAGTATGCACGGGGATTGGAACATTATTGAACCACCAAAAAATAATAGGACTTTGAAGAGTATTTAAAGCCAAGAGAAACCATTGAAGATATATCATCAAATGGAGGGGGAAAATCTATGGTGAATAAAATATAATATATACCAGAATATCACATCGTTATTTCTGAGTAAATGGAATGGGCACCTTCGTAAAATTTTCTTTTTCTGTTCTTGTATTAACCAAATTTTCTATAACAAATATATATTACATTGATGATGAAATAAATGAATACATGTAAAGTACTAAAATAATGCCTGACCACATAGGCACTCTCAAATACATTTTTACTGTTGTTGTGATATTTACTTTTAGAATAAGATAAATTTTTTTTTAAAGATTTTTATTTATTTGACAGAGATCACAGATAGAGCAGCAGGCAGAGAGAGAGGGGGAAGCAGGCTACCCACTGAGCAGAGAGCCTGATGTGGGGCTCGATTCTAGGACCCTGGGATCATGACCTGAGCCAAAGGCAAAGGCTTAACCCACTGAGCCACCCAGGTGGCCCAAGAAAAATATTTTTAAGCCTTCTCTAATTGTAGTTATTTTTATAACTCTTTGTTTAACATCTGTTTTCCATAGATTGTGTGGTCCATTATCTATCCTATATCTGCTGCCTCCAGCACTTACCTAGTATGGAGTAAGTGCTCAATAAATAATTTTTTGGTCTCTCACAGATCAGATTTCTAATATTTTCTTTTATTTCCGTTTCCTAGGAGGAGCATCTCCAGTGAGAAAGCTATTAAAATGTTAGCTGTTCCCAGTTGAGAATTTTTATGTTTTTATGAGTGTTGAAATGTATGTAAATGAGGAAATTGCACTGTGCTAATAAATAGCATGTTGTTGGACCAGAAATATATTTATTGGCATATTTTATGTACAAATTGGCACTGAGATACCTTTAAATATTTTTTCTTTAAATATTTTTCTAAAGTTAGAGTTTTCAAATTTTAGAACATGAAGGACTCAAGAAAGATTATGACAAAGCTACTACCTCAGACATCCTTTTTGATTGGTCCTAGGTTACATGCTTAAACAGGAAATGGGCACATTTTTAATAGCCTGTAAGGTTTTTTGGTGGGACTGTAGGATTGTGTTTGGTTACACAAAAATCCACAATTCTATAAAAGGACATAATTTGAATCTGTACTTGATTACAAACTTAGAGATGTCTGTAATATAAGAAGTTTCTTAATTGTAAATAATCACTTCCCAAGGTTTGCTGATCACTATGAGGAAGTAATGAACCTCAACAAGAATAACCAGCTGCTGTTTATGAAACCAAATGATAAAATTCACTTAATGAAAATAATGTGCTGACAGCAGTGTTTATTGCTTAAAACATAATAATCATGTTTGTTGTATCTCTGAGACAGAATATATCTGAAATATACCAGAGGAAATTGAGAGTAATGTGCTTTTTCAAAAATGTGAGTTTATTTATATGAAACCGACATAAAAAGCTTGAAAAACCTATTACCAGTGGTCTCAGTTTTGTACAGTTAAACTGGACAGATCACAAAATTGGAAAGTAACCATTGTTTATAGAAATATAAGAAATTCACGGGGCGCCTGGGTGGCTCAGTGGATTAAGCCGCTGCCTTCGGCTCAGGTCATGATCTCAGGGTCCTGGGATCGAGCCCTGCATCGGGCTCTCTGCTCCGCAGGGAGCCTGCTTCCCCCTCTCTCTCTGCCTGCCTCTCTGCCTACTTGTGATCTCTCTCTGTCAAATAAATAAATAAAATCTTTAAAAAAAAAAAATTCAGAAATATGAACTTGGAAAACAGGCATGTGGGAAGAATTTTAATATCATGAACCTGAGACCTTGCAAATTCCAAAAGACCTTGAAATCCACTTGATGACAATTTTTTGTAATCTCAGAAATAGTTTTAAAATACCATAGGATAGAAAAGAATAATCAGGAAGCTTAATGCAATCAGAACCTCATAGCCTGTTATGGGAAGTCGCATTTGGCAAAGCCTACTAAGCTACTGTAAGTGAATGTTAATCACATTTTATCAGCTGGTTGTACTATCTTTATTACATAATTTGAATATTAATGACCCTGTAAATATGTTTAACAGTGAAATTACAGTGTTTGTGGAACTCAGATTCCAAAAAGCATGTAACCCTTTGATGAAGAATTATGTCTAAAAAGTACATAATTCAAGATGTTTCTACCATTTACAGTAGTCTGGATACTGTGGGACAGGTATTTCTGTCTAAAATACTGTGACAACCAGAATGATGTATGTCAAAATTAATTTTGAAAACAAATATGATTCAGTGATTTTATTGTTTATGGAGATAGATAACCAACTAGAGTATTTTAACTTTTAGGATCTAATACTTATTCATTTTCTCACTGTAGTGTGTATCATTTTGGTTAACTCCATCATTATCTGCTTAGAAATTCTTAATGAACTATGAAAGACTTAGGAATTGAACAGCTCCTCCTAAGGTAGCAGTAACGTTGAAAATGAAAATAATGGTCGGGAATGCTTCTTTAGTTTTCTAATCTGTATTTATTTGGTGTATGTATATGTACTTTGTGAAAACCTGACTCTCTGCCAATGCTCTTTTAGTTCTTTGCAAATGTAAACCCACTAAAAGGTATTCTTCCTTTCAGAAGGATTTAAATGTCATTGTTCTTCGGGAAAGTATTATCTAATAGGAAAATTCAGTTCATATCAGAACAAAAAAAGCCTGTAATTAAGATGTGTCTCAGTCACATTTTTTCTCTGTCTTTTTTGTTAAAACGGAAACACGGATGCATTTAAGTAAATTGTCAGGTAAAATATTTGTTTCCAAAGGTTATGGTAATGTTACAAATACCTGGTTACTTCACTTTGTCTAAAATATTAACAAATTCTCATTTTAAAAAACTGGGTTATATCTGGTTACTTTACATTTTGAGGTTAATTTAGATTAATTTACAATCTTTTACATGTTACTGTCCTTTCTTAACACCAGAGAGAAGTAATAGGGTGAGCTTTGGAGTGAGAGTGTTGGAACCAGATTCTAGATCCAGTACTGACTTAGCTTATCACCATGGTTCTAATCAGGTTACCGAATCTCTAGAGGCCTGGGGGGCTTGCCTTCTGGGGGTCATTAGGAGGATTGCCTGAAATCCTCACAAGTATGTGGAAAGTGCTAAGAATGCATGCCTGCAGTGCATGATGGTTCTTACAGTGGATGGTAGAGACTCTAGGTCGTGGGTTATTTAAAACCCTTCATCTTTCTGCCACTTCCTTGGGGAGAATTAGCTACTTGGTATACTTTCCTCTAAAAACTTGACAAAGGAAAAAAATAGCCAGAATGCAAATCATCTCTGCCTAAAACAAACATTAGAGAAGTCTGGATATGTCAGACACTGAATCCTACTGGTTAAAATGAGATTGGGGCTTACTTTATCGATTCATAATCTGCACCATTGCCTGTCTTACTGATACAGAGAAGGAGCTGACAAACTTTTTCTGTTAAAAGTCAGGAAGTAAACATTTTATGCTCTGTAGGCCTTATGGTCACTGTCACAACTCCTCTACTCTGCCGTTTGTATCCAAGATCAGCCATAATTTACAATGTGTAGATTAATGGGCATGGCTATATTCCAGGAAATCTGTATTGATAAGAACAGGAGGTGAGCTGGATTTTGCCCACAGACTGCAGTTTGTTAACCACTGTCATAGAGAACTGAGAGTATGGTTTTTGTTTTTGTTTTTTTTTTTTGTTTTTAAGATTTTATTTATTTATTTGACAGAGAGATCACAAATAGGCAGAGAGGCAGGCAGGGGGTGGGGGGGGAAGCAGGCTCCCTGCTGAGCAGAGAGCCTGACAGGGCGCTTAATCCGAGGACCCTGAGATCATGACATGAGTGGAAGGCAGAGGCTTTAACCCACTGAGCCACCCAGGTGCCCTGTTTTTCGTTTTATAATTAGAGGTAAATTCTTGTCCTCAGAGTTGTAGTTTGTATGACAGTTAACTTTTCTAGTTAGGTCGCTCATACCACTGGGAACAGGGGGAGGGGAACGGGGAATGCCTGGGTTACCTGAGAGATTAGACCTTGCACCTGCTGATTGATAATTGAGCCAGTTTTGAGTTACATTAGACAGTATTGAGTTCTGGCTGTGCAGTCCAGGAGACTCATCTTGTGGCTCTGCCCCTTTCCTAGCTGCAAGTCATTGGCTTATGATGTGGCTTTCTTGGGGCTCAGTTTTCTTAAGAGTAAAACAGTGATAATTTGTACTTTGTCACGTGGCCATGAGGATTGAATGAGCCCATGCACTTAGAGTGCAAGGCTCAATGACTGAGAAAGGGAAACCGAATAAATGGTACTTCTTAAAAACTTAGATGAGACTCTCATCCCATAGGCTATGTGCTTCTTTTACAGACTTTTTGGTTATTTTTACGTTCTTTGTGGACTTTTTTGGTGTGTGTGTGTGAAGATTTATTTATTTATTTTAGAGAAAGCCTGAGTGGGAGGGGCACAGGGAGAGGGAGAGAGAATCTCTCTCAGACTCCAGGCTGAGCATGGAGCCCGATGTGGGGGCACCCTTAGATCACGACCCAAGCCAAAACTGAGAGTTGGTCACTTAACCAACTGCGCCACCCAGTCGTCTCTCTCTAGTCTCTTTTCAGGGGTGGAGGGACATACACTTACGTATAATTATGCACTCAAAATTATTTGGAGCTGTGCCTCTCAAACTTTATCAGTAGTGAAAGACTATTTTGTTCTACTCTGTCATGAATCAATGTATTTATAAAATCTACTAAGATGAATTATTACAAAAATGTAATAAAGGCAAAGAGGTACCTACGAAGTCCCAACTTTTTTTAATGAGAGCCAGTAAACACATAAAGTTTCTAAATGTTTACTCTCATTTTCCTGCTTATTTCTTTGGGGACTGGTAGTAAAGAATTGGCAGTCTGGTAGTTCTGATCCACAGCCACACTTTAAGAAGCACTGGTAATAAATAAATAAATAAATAAATAAATAAATAAATAAGAAGCACTGGTTTGGGGAAAAGCAAATTCATGGGAGTTCTTTTAAAATACCCAAACAAACAAAACAAAACCAAACAAAAACCCATATCAGTCACTGTTGAATAGAAGAAGTCATTAAATAGACAGTGAATATGCCCCTTCTTAAAAAGTACTCACCAGGGGCCCCTGGGTGGCTCAGTTGGTTAAAGCCTCTGCCTTCAGCTCTGGTCATGATCCCAGGGTCTTGGGATCAAGCCCCACATCCGGCTTTCTGCTCAGCAAGGAGCCTGCTTCTTCCTTTCTCTCTCTCTCTGCCTGCCTCTCTGCCTACTTGAGATCTCTATCTGTCAAATAAATAAATTTAAAAAGAAAAACTGGCATTAAAAAAAAAGTACTCACCAACTGCAAGTGGAAGTTACTTACTTACCCAAATCCATGTTCAGTGCGCCCCCCTCTTCCACCAATGGCAGATGATTTGGTGGGCAACAACTGGAGATTCTCTTAGGGGCATAAGTCTTGGTGATGCTCCAGACCAAGATGACCCTCAGTTGGAGCACCCCCAGCCACAGGCTCCAGCGCTGACCCTGTGAGCCCAGACCTCCTAGAGCATGGTATCTCAGGTTCTCAGTTTCTTCTCCGTCTTCTGCCATCTGAAACCACCCCCCCCCATGACCTCTCTTAAGCCACACATTATGTTATTTTGCCACTATCTTCTCTGACTTCTTCCCACAGAACTGCAGGTTTTACAAGGATAGGGACTCTTTGATTCTTTTTTGGCTTCCCAGCTCCTGGCACACCCTGGGTGCACCTTGAAAATACACTGGTGTGTGAATGAATGAGTGTGTGACGCTGTCCATGCCTCTCACCAGCCTGATGTCTTCTATCTGCGTGCTCTTCACTTTGCTAGGGTCCCTCTCAAAAATATAATCAGGTTGGGAGGGGGAATTGTGGGGAGGAGGAGGAGGTCACTCCAGAACAACACATTACTGTCAACACTTTTTCAATACCCATAACCCAAAAGAACATGTACTGTGTATTTTGGGAAGTCAGCTGTTTTCCTCATCCTTCATTTTTTGGGTTGCTGATTGTGTAATAGCATTATAAGAAAGCTGCCAACAGTGGTGCTGCCACTCTCAAAGCTGTCACATTGGCTTTCTGGAAACTGTCAGGGTTACACCTTACCTTAGTTGAAATCCAATGGCATTGAGCTCTTGAGATTAGATAACTATTTTCTGGAGTAGACACAATGGTGTGTGAACATATGACTGGGCTGGAATATATCAAAGTGTTTGCATGGGATATTATGGATCATTGATGCATTACAGTAAACCATTTATGGATATTTTATGATAACGTCACCATATGATGGGGACAGAGTATCAGAATTTCATTTGCATGGTAATAATCATGTGTGAGGAGAAACAGTTTACCAAAAATAAGTTGATACCTTATAGTGATAGATTAGATTTTGGGCAGTTATATTTTGTTTGGAGGACCAGTAAGGTTTATAGCAGATTAACTGTATGCTGGCTTTGGATCAGGATGTTTAGATTCTCATCCAACTCCCTGACCTTGTTCAAGTTAGTTAACCTCTTTGAGCCTTGCTTTCCTCATCTGTAAAATGCAGGTAATAATAGGATGGAAGTATATATTATTGTGAAGATTAAATGTGATTAGTTCATGTAAATCACTCAGTGTGCCAGTCTTTCTTTAGTGCTCATTATTACCGTCTACTGTGTGTAGACTATTTGTTGGTGTAGTAGCACTTTTGACAAGAAACAGCAGACTTCAGAGTACCCATAGCCATTGTACTCGAAGATTAATTTTATGGGCAGAGTGCTACTTTAACATATCTCTGCCTTTCTTACCTGTTTTACATACATAAATTTACTCTTCTGGAATCCTTCTTGAAATAAAAGTTACTTTAAACTGTTTTTAAATGTATTTTTCTCATTAGCTTACATTTTATTATTATTTGAATTATATGTAAGCCTAAAATTTTAATCTACTTGACATTGTAGTTCTTTCCTTTTGCCATATCTTCTTTAACTTATAAACTGAATGATCATTTCCCCATAGATCTCATAAATATTATGTCCTTTTTTCTGATGGTTTCTCTGTAATTTAATCTTAATTAAATTTAAGAATGATTTTTAGAGTGACCTTTAGAATGAGTACTTTTTCATTCATTCAGTGGAGTTACTGTTTGGTTGGAGCTACTTCTTGTTTCCTATTTAAAATTTTTAAAACTTAATATTGACAGGTGATATATGGTGTATCAAGAGCTTGAGACTCTTGATCTCAGGGCTGTGAGTTTGAGCCCGACGTTGGAAGTACAGATTACTTAAAATAATAAACTTAAAAAAATAAATTATGAAAGCTGTAACAAAAATAACCAAATTCAATTAGAATTGAAGTTCTAATTCAATGAATACAGTGTTAGGAAATATTATAAAAACTAGCTATGTAGAAAATAAATGAAAAATCATATGGAATTGTTTATATGGCATGAATATAATTAAGTTAAATATGCATTTTGAGATGAATAGATAAAAACATTACCATAGTTTTGTTTTTTTTTTTAAGATTTTATTTATTTATTTGACACAGAGAGAGATAGATCACGAGTAGGCAGAAAAACAGGTTCCCTACTGAGCAGAGAGACCCATGTGGGGCACCATTCCAAGACCCTGAGATCATGACCTGAGCCAAAGGCAGAGGCTTACCCCACTGAGCCACCTAGGCGCCCCAGCATTACCATAATCTTGAGGTTAAGGATAATTCTTTTTTCTTTCCAATGTTTGTAATGTTGCTATAAGGTTCTTATAATTTATTTTTCTAAGATTGATTTATTTTTAGAGAGAGAGCATGAGCAGGAGGGGCAGAGGGAGAGGGAGAAAGAATCCCAAGGAGACTCCATACTGAGCCTAGGGCCTGGCCTGGGGCTTGATCTCTCAGGACCCTGAGATCATGACCAGAGCCAGAGCCAAGAGTCAGACATTTAACCAGCTGAGCCACCTAGGCACCCCCAGGTTTTTTATAATTTAAAAGTTTATTTTTTTGTTTGAGAGAGAGAGAGTATCCACAAGCAGGGGGAGGGGCAGAGGCAGAGAAGCAGACTTCCTGCTGAGTGGGGAGCCCGACGCGGGGCTTGATTCCAGGACCCTGAGATCCTGACCTGAGCCAAAGTCAGATGCCTAACCAACTGAGCCACCCACGTATAATTTAAAACTTTATAATTTATACCCGTATAATTTATAACTTTAAGAGACAAAATGTCTGCTATTTAATTGCTCAAAATGATAAATATTAAAAATCATATTGTACCTGTCTTTTATTATAACTAGCAAATTTATTGAATTTATTTGCAAAATGTTTGTTAAAATCAAATCTGTTTGGTAAATCATCTTCCTAGATGGCTAAGAACAAACAGGGTCTCTTGGTTTTATATTTTGGTACCCAAATATTAATTAGGTACCTACACTATGGATGGGATTTAAATGGGATCCATTTCAGAGAATCGATCAAGACCATTCTCTTAAAACTCTTAGTCATGACATTTTGTAGATATTTCATAAAGTAACTTTTCAGGGCCAATGGGAAGTCAGCAGCAGAAACTTCCGTGATCTGCTAAGGGACTGCCCAGAGATCCTTGCTGGCTCCTGACATGGAGATATCCAGTTACAGCTAAAGGAGAGTACAGATCTGGTGCATCACGCTGTCACAGACTTAGCCTTCCCAGTCCAGGGGACCGTCCACCAGGCTGACATCTGCCTCCCAGGGCATGCAGGCCCACTTGCCAAGGCCATTATTCCTGTATAGGGTCAGGCTGGTAGGGGCCTTTCTCATTTAACCCTGAATGTCTTCATTTCCATAAAGTTTTCAAAGGAGCTTGAAAGACTCAGCAGGGCAAAGGGCGGTGTGCTTGAACACACCAGTTAATGAAACTGTAGAACTGTTTCCCAGTTACAGATGGGCCTGCTCTCTATCTCAGGCTATTCGCAAAGCTTCTCTTAAAACAGAGCACATTTTATAGTAGCAAAGGTAATTGACCAAGGTAAGCCTTTGCACCTGATGTTAGAAGGAAGCCATTTTTTCCTTTTTTGAAGTGTTCCAGGTGGTAGATTCTGACACATCTCTCATTGGAAATGCTCGTCATCTTATGATCAAAATTGAAAATTTAAAAAATATATATGTGTGTATATATATTTATATATATAAAATATATATGTATATATATATTTTATATGTGTGTGTGTATATATATACACACACATATATACACATAAATACACAGAAACACACACATATATATATTCTGACTGAACGTAGATGACATTGTGCATACACAAAACTGTTGAACTTATAAAAATGCCTCTAGTACCAGCATATGTCTTTATGCTGATAGCCCTGCCCAGGGCTTGTTCATTGTTCAAGACATACCTCTATTTTGACATTTCCTGGAAAGGGAAATCCTTTTGAATGCATGCAGTAATAGCATTAGTCACTGAGATTTTTACATGTAATAGTTGAATATTATCATTAGTTGTGACTCCCACATTATTGGAGTTGATTTTTAAGATCAATTCTTAAATTATTCTTCAATTTTTAAGATTTTTAAGATCAGCTGAAGTTGATGGAGCCGAACAGGGAACTTTCCCCATTTTCCTGCTGCTGTGTTATGTAGAACCATTTGCAGGAAGAAAAGCATTTCGCTACTTCAAACATCCCAGGTAGCTGAATTGCTTGTATTGTTGAGGGAACCAGTGGTCTGGCTCATCAGATTCACATTTGCTGCTTATATTTTCTAGAATATATAATAAAAATGGTAATAGTTTGAGCTATGTTTTCTCACTAAAAATCTGTCCAAAATTTATATTGAGTTGCAATTTGACCAAAAGTGAAAACATTTATGTAAATTTTTTAAACTAAATATAAATAACTCAAAAATACTTCATGATAAAAAGTCAGAATCTGGGGCACCTGGGTGACTGGGTTAGTTAAGTGTCTGCCTTCAGCTCAGGGCATGGTCCAGGAGTCCTGAGATTAGAGCCCGGCATCACGCCCCCTGCTCAGCGGGGAGTCTGTCTCTCTCTCTCTGCTCCCCCCCACTTGTGCATTCTCTCTCTCTCTCTCTCTCTCTCTCAGATAGATAAATAAAGTCTTTTAAAAAAGATGGAAAATGAGTGCAGCCACTTTGGAGAACAGTGTGGAGATTCCTGAAGAAATTAAAAATAGAGCTTCCCTATGACCCTGCAATTGCACTGCTGGGTATTTACCCCAAAGATACAGATGTAGTGAAAAGAAGGGCCATTTGTACCCCAATGTTTATTGCAGCAATGGCTACGGTCGCCAAACTGTGGAAAGAACCAAGATGCCCTTCAACGGATGAATGGATAAGGAAGATGTGGTCCATATACACAATGGAGTATTATGCCTCCATCAGAAAGGATGAATACCCAACTTTTGTAGCAACATGGACGGGACTGGAAGAAATTATGCTGAGCGAAATAAGTCAAGCAGAGAGAGTCAAGTATCATATGGTCTCACTTATTTGTGGAGCATAACAAATAACATGGAGGACATGGGGAGATGGAGAGGAGAGGGAGTTGAGGGAAACTGGAAGGGGAGATGAACCATGAGAGACTATGGACTCTGAAAAACAACCAGAGGGTTATGAAGGGGCGGCAGGGGGGTGGGGGGGGGTGGGAGGTTGAGGAACCAGGTGGTGGGTAATAGGGAGGGCACGTACTGCATGGAGCACTGGGTGTGATGCCAAAACAATAAACACTGTTATGCTGCAAATAAACAAATAAAAAAAAAAGATGGAAAATGATTTAAGGCTGTCGATGTGTGTGTATGTTAGGATTTTGATCATAAAGTCATGTGGAGGCTCAGCAACCCCCAGGAGGTAGCTCTCTTGTAATTTTTTGCCCAGGAATATGCAGGGAAAACCCAACACATCAGGGAAGATAAGAAAAAGGAGGCCTAGATGGAAGACTAGGGGGAGATGCCGGGGGGGGTGGTTCTGGAGGTGGTAGATGGGGGTTAACCATACTTTCTGGAGAGGGGAAAGGAAGAGGAAATCCTCTTGCCATAAACACCACATTTGGATCCGTTGAAAAACTGGATTTGGCAATAGAGGAGGAGGAAGAAGGTTTGACTCCTCAGACACACAAGGGTCCGCTTTAGAAGCTGAGTGCCCTGCTGTTCTGCTGTGTCAGGTCTGCAGCCGCCTCCTGTCTTGAGGAGGCTTCTTGCAGCTTCCCATGCCCTCATTCAGTGACCACGAAGAGAGCCTGCTTTGAGAAGAAGAGATAGGGGCCCCTGGCTGGCTCTGTCAGTGGAGCGTGTGACTCTTGATCTCAGGGTAAGTGCCTGAGGACTTGTAAGTGCCAAGTCCCACACTGATTACCTAGAAAATAATTTTTTTTAAAGGTTTTATCTATTTATCTGGCAGAGAGAGAGAGAGAGAGAGAGAACACAAGTAGGGAGGAGAGGGAGAAGCAGGCTTCCTGCCAAGCAGGGAGCCCAGTGCAGGGCTGGATCCCAGGACTCTGGGATCATGACATGAGCCAAAGGCAGATGTTTAACGACTGAGCCACCCAGGTGCCCCCCAAAAACAAAATCTTAAAAAAAAAAAAGAAGAAGAAGAAGAAAAAGAAATAGTTCCTTACAGCTTTTTCTTCAGGGTTTTTGTGTGGCTTCCTAAGGTTTCCAGCTCTTCATCCTCATTGCTCATCCGGCCATCTGCCCCAGAGTCTTCCTCCTCTTTCTCCACGTCATGATCTGTCTGAAAGTTAATGCCTGAGAAGCTCCATTTCTTCTGGACAAATGGTTGTCATTTTTATTCCGCCTCTCCTGAAGCTTGCAGATTGCACTTTGAGTTTAGGCTCTCATCTGTCGTGTCCATTCTGTGTTCTCTCTTTCAGAAATATTGGCATAGAATTGATTTTTCTCTCTCCACTGGGTATTGAAATGCACACTTAACTTGGCCATGTTGGTCAGCTTCCTCCTGGCTCCTCTTACCTGCTTGTTATCATGGTCTCTGTCTCCTGAGTCCAGGTTATCACCTGTCTTCCTTCTCCAAGGGCAGCTGCTACGTCTTTGACTTTTCATACACATTCCTCCAGTCTTTTTTTTTTTTTTAATTTTTCATCATGATAAGTATACTCTTTAATCCCCATTCCCTGTTCACCCTCCTCCCCACTGGTAACCATCAATTTCTTCTTTGTATTTAAGAGTCCGTTTCTTGGTTTGTCTGTCTGTCTCTCTCTCTCTCTTTTTAAAGATTTTATTGATTTGACAGAAAGTTCACAAGTAGGCAGGGGCAGAAAGGCTTAAACCACTGAGCCACCCAGGCACCACTCTCTCTCTCTCTTTTTTTTTTTCCTTTGCTCATTTGTTTTGTTTCTTAAATTCCACATATGAGTGAGATCATAGGATATTTGCCTTTTCCTGAATTATTTCACTTAACATTATATTCTTTAGATCCATCCATGTTGCCGAATGGCAAGATTTCATTCTTTTTTGTGAGATATATATTTATGAGATACACACACACACACACACACACACACACACACCTTTTCTTTATCCATTCATCTACTGATGGACACTTGGGCTGCTTCCATGGTTTGGCTAATGTAAATAATGCTGCAGTAAACATAGGGGTGCATGTATCCCTTTGAATTCGTGTTTTTATATTTTGGGGGTAAATACCCAGTGATACAATGATTAGATTGTATTTTTAATTTTTTAAGGAACCTCCACACTGTTTTCCAAAGTGGCTGCACCATCTTGCATTCCCACCAACAGTGCAAGAGGGTTCCCCTTTCTCCACATCCTCTCCAACACTAGTTATTTCTTGTGTTTTTATTTCAGCCATTTTGACAGGTGTGGGGCGATAGCTCATTGTGGTTTTTTTTTTTAATTTTTTTTTTAATATTTTATTTATTTGACAGAGAGAAATCACAACTAGGCAGAGAGGCAGGCAGAGAGAGAGAGGAGGAAGCAGGTTCCCTGCGGAGCAGAGAGCCCGATGTGGGGCTCGATCCCAGGTCCCTGGGATCATGACCTGAGCCGAAGGCAGAGGCTTTAACCCACTGAGCCACCCAGGCGCCCCGCTCATTGTGGTTTTGATTTGCATTTCCCTGATGGTGAGTGATGTTGAGCATCTTTTCCTGTGTCCTTTGGCTCTTGGGATGTCTTCTTTGGAGAATAGTCTGTTGATGTCTTCTGCCCATTTTTTAATTGGATTATTTTTTGGGTATTCAGTTGTATTAGTTCTTTATATATTTTGGATATATTTGGATATATTTATTTGGATATGCCATTTATATTGAATATGCCATTTGCAAATAGCATCTCCCATTCAGTAGGTTTTTTTTTTTAGTTTTGTTGATTGTTCCCTTTGCTGTGCAGAAGCTTTTTATTTTGATGTAGTCCTAGTAGTTTATTTTTGCTTTTGTTTCCCTTGCCTCAGGAGACATATGTAGAAAAATGTTACTACAGCCGACGTCAGAAGGATTACTGCCTGTGCTCTCTTCTAGGATTTTATGGTTTTAGGTCTCACATGTAGGTCTTTAATCCATTTGGGCTTATTTGTTTATTGTTGTGTGTGGTATAAGAAAGTGGTCCAGTTTCATGCTTCTGCATGTGTCTGTAGCCTTCGTCCAGTCTTGATTTGACTTTCCACAGAGACTCTAGAACTCTAGATGGAATCCACAGGATTTTTTATCTGTTGCCTTGAGTAGTGTTGAGTATATTGTAGCTTTTCCACGGCGTCTGTGGATATAGTTTCTGTAGAGATTCTTTCTTGCAGTATCAGACATTGGCTCATCTTGTTCGGAATGTGGAGATTTCTCTTGTCCAAGTTGGTTTTCTGTAAAGCATAAGGTGGACCAAATCACAGGATGACCATGTCCAAGACTTTCATCTTCTTCCACCACAGGGTGAAACTGGACAGGAGCTTTCCATTTTTCTAGAACTGGGTGGAGCTGTTAATGTTACATTTCTTGTCCCTCTGTATCAAGAAGCTTTTTTTCAGTGACTGAACATTCTGTTAAAACTAAGAGAACTGGCAGCTTACTAGCTGTCCAGGCCCAGGTCCCTGTCTTCCATTTTTACCCAGGGAGGATGAACAGCCTCCCTGTTAGGTACTTCTCCCGTACCGCAGTGCAATGTCTCCCATTTTGGTTTGAAGTGCAGCTCATCCAGGGTGTTCCAAGCTGCCACAGAACTTTCTGTAGCCGTCCTGGGCAGCTGGGTCACAGCCACCCTGCTGAACACTGGGCATGGTTCTGTTTGGCACCGAACTTGCACCTGGCACCTGGAATGGACCATGAGGGTCAGTGGGGATGCAGAGCTGGTTAGAGAAAAACACACCTTCAGCCCTGCCCACGGCTCCCTCTTTCTTAAACTTACTCTCCGTGGCTCCAGAGACCTGACTCCCATGCTCCGCACATGTGGTTTCTTCTGCCTTGAAAGCCCTACCTCTCCCTGCATGTGTGGGAACAACATCCCTCCTGTGGCTTCCTCCTCCCTGTGACCACTGTGCCCAGGACACAGCCAGGGGCAGAGCGCATGCAGAGTCTTCCCTGCAGGGTCCTGGAAGAAAGGGGGGAGGGAGAACGCGACAGGGGCAGAGCCCCACTTAGCACCCTTGAAGACTGTGCACTCATGCCCCGCTGACTCAGCAGGGGGCTCTTTGAGGAGCGCTCTGGACTCCTTTGAGAATTCTGAACTGGGAGGTGGTCGCACTTCGGGCCTGGGCTCCTGATCCCCGCCCCGCCCGCCGCTCAAGTAGGTTTTAAAGCAGCGTATCATGTGTGAATTGCCTAGTCAAGTAGCGAAACTGATCCTGGTAAAATTATAATGCCACCTCACGACTTCTGAGAGATTTGCTCTGTAACAATGGTCGTTGCAGTACGGTAGAGCTTGTCCTATAAAGAGAATAATAATGGCCCCAGAGAGCTGCTTTTTTTTCTTTCCTTGTCAAGATCTCTGCTATTAGGGACTGACTGGTAGTGCAGGAAGAACACCGCAAAGGGCCAGGTTGGCCTTTCCCTCAAAAGGTCCTGAGACCTAGTGCGCATCATGATGTACCACATCATTACATCTTCTTTTTTTGTCCCCCTAATAGTTATGTCTTAGTTCAAGCATCTGACTTGTGCTGGGCACATAGTAGGCCCCTCCTTTGTATTTGTTGAACGAACAGTTACAGTAAATACTAAATACTCCTTAGTTACAGGTAGTTGAAATTAAAGTACAGAAGTGTCTAATGATTACTATGTGTTGGCCATGAGCAAATCTTTCTTTTGCTTTGTCTAGTTTTTCCGTGACGTGACCTTTCTTGCTAGCGGACCTGTCGCTTCCCTCCCTTCTGTCACTTTTACAAATGGCTGCAGGTTTCTCCACCTCACAGGTACTCCTGACGCCCCCCCCCCCCCAACCCCGGGCTCTGACACCGGCCCCAGAGGAAGTGAAGGTTCCTAGCATTTATCTTAGCTCACCCCTCTCCTCCCCAACCCCAAGAAGCCAGTGCTGTTTTTACCAGAAAAGAGTAGAATGGTTTGTTTTTCAGAGCCATGCATACGCTTGAGTAACAGATGTTGACGGAGAGGCCAGGGGGCAGGGGAGAGTAAGCCAGTGGGATGTAGGTGAGCAGACCGTGTGAGGGCTGCTTTTCAGGTGTGTGTTCTTTCTTGTTCCATGCTGCTGGCTGCAGCGGCTCCTAGCTAGAGTTTGAGTTTGGGTTTCATGGTTGAAAAAAAAAATAACCCAAGTGAATGCAAAAGGTTGTGTTTTCTGACTGGAAAGTTGAAATTGGAAATGTTCCATGCCTATGGTATGAAGAGTGTGTGGTTAAGCTGGGGGTTTGCCTCTGCCCCACACCCCCTCACTTGCTGTCCACCTCTGCAGTACCCCGCTGCACCCAGGATGAGGAAGGAGAGCACACCAGGCCTACGTGATGCCACCTGAGCTCCTCAGGCCAGGCCCGCCCAACACCCATAGCTGCACAGTAAAGCTCTTCACCTGGATGTGGGAAGTGCTGACTCATGATACTGTGCACCTGAAACCAGTAGTGCACTGTACATTAACTAACTGGAATTTAAATAAAAACTTTAAAAAAAAAAAAAACCCAAACAACAACAATGCTCTTCCCCTGTCCTGCAGCAGGTCCACATGGCTGGTCAGCTTCATCCTCCGCGAGAAGGTAGGATGCTGACCTCCCTGCCAGGCTCTCTGCTCTGTCCCTTTCCAGTCCTTTTTTCCTGGGCCCAGGGGAAAACTGGTTCCACTGTGAGTAAATGGCCCAGCCTTTTGCCCCTCTTCATAGCCTTTTCCTCCAAAACTTTGTTTCCACCTCATGCTTTCATTGGCAAGGAGAACACATCCTTTGTGGCCCTTCCTAGAAGAAGCTCTGCTCCCTGCTTACCTCCGCACTGCACGGAGTCCAGACATCATCTTGCCATCCTTTGTACAGAAGCCCTCCCTCTTCCATAGGGTGAAGCCACCTGCAGGACCGCACCATCTCTTGTTCCTTGTGACACTCAGGGACTTGGTTCTCGGTCACTCCTCCACACTGATGGAGGTCTTCAGTCACTCTCTGTCTGCATCCTCACAGCTCGCATCCACTGGACTTCACCTCCACACCTGAGTTGTTACCAGAAGAAACTTCTGATGATAAATACCTCCTCTTTTCCGGTTCCTGCTTGTCCTTTCAGTTTTCTTGCTTGGGTGCTGCCTGCATACCTGCTCTGTAAGACATACCCCTACCCAGTCACTTGACCCCTCTCTGTTCTTTTCATCATCCCCACACCACATGGTCTTTAGCTCACCTGCTTCTCTTGAGGTGATTTTTGACCCCCATCAAAGCTGATCACCCCTTCTCCTGAACCCCCGGGCTAACATTTGGAGCATATTAGTATATGCAGAAAAGAAATTGGCCAAGGAGGTAAATCTGCCTTCCTCCCCCTCAAAAAAAGTATAGTGTAGCGATGAAGGATTGTAGGAGAAAAAACTATGATTGAAATTCTGTTGTAGAGATTCTTTTCCAAACAAAAATTTTTTTAAAGAATTTATTTATTTATTTGACAGACGGATATCACAAGTAGGCAGAGAGGCAGGCAGAGAGAGAGGAGGAAGCAGGCTCCCCACTGAGCAGAGAGCCCGATGTGGGACTCAGTCCTGGGACCCTGATCATGACCTGATCCGAAGGCAGAGGCTTTAACCCACTGAGCCACCCAGGTGCCCCAAGATTCTTTTCCACAATTTAGTTTTGTAAGTAAAAAACAACAACAGCAACAAAACCCAACACATTATTACCAAAGTCATATATGCACATAATTAAAACATAGTAGAACAAACATACTTATAATGAAAAGTAGCCATTCCCTCCCCACCTGCAGTCTTGAACTACAGGGCCAACCATTTTTAAATGTTTGGTTTTTTGTTTTTCTGATGGCTACTGCCATGTTTCTAAATATTATAGTTTAATCTCAAATAGGGCTAACGAAAAATAACTCCTAAAATAATCAAGTCATAAGACATTTAACACTGAATTATTGTTACCAATTTCATTATGAAAATTATTG
Source organism: Meles meles (assembly GCF_922984935.1). Classification (NCBI taxonomy): domain Eukaryota; kingdom Metazoa; phylum Chordata; class Mammalia; order Carnivora; family Mustelidae; genus Meles; species Meles meles. Next base: position 103,367,953 of record NC_060072.1, read on the forward strand.
AATATTCTAGACAAATGCCTTTAAGTCATGATGATAGGAAGAAATCTTCACCTCCCACTTTCTCTTTTAGTGTTAGGAATATAATTTTAAAAATATATTTTGGGGGGGCACCTGGGTGGCTCAGTGGTTTAAGCCGCTGCCTTCGGCTCAGGTCATGATCTCAGGGTCCTGGGATGGAGTCCCACATCGGGCTCTCTGCTCAGCAGGGAGCCTGCTTCCCTCTCACTCTCTCTTCCTGCCTCTCTGCCTACTTGTGATCTCTCTCTGTCAAATAAATAAATAAAAATCTTTAAAAAATATATATATCTTTTTTGGGGTATATTTTATATATTATTTTGTATATCTTAATAGCATAAAACAGATGTTTTCTCTAACCCTTTTTCTCTTTCCTATTCTTTTGCCTCTGGAGGCCATGTGGTTTTTTTCATTGCTTAAGGGTAGGGAAAGCTTATAGCGCCTGATTTACAAAACCATGATAAGCACTTTGCTTAGCTCTTTAAAGCTCGAGCTTATTTTGTCTTTGAATCTTATCTCTGAAGGTGGGCTTAGAAAGAGGCTGTGTCCCTAACCCAGTGTTGCAGGAAAGGCTACTGAGGAGAGGCATACTTTTTGGGGAAAAAAAAAAAAAAAGGCACTCTAGATGCCTCATTTTAGAGTGCAAAATGGCTGCCTGGGGTTGAAAATAAGTTGGTAGGTAGAGACTTTAGTGGATTTAATTAAAGTACTGTGCTAAAAGAAATTGTAGCAATTATATATTATTAAACTAAGAAGTGCCAAGGCTTTGAAGTTATTTGCTATGGCCCATTATTTTCCTTGATTGCATGCCATCTGAGATTGAGCTGGGCCGTTCAGTTATGTGGGCATTTAGAAGAAGAGCAACATAGTAAACCCAAGTACAAAATTAGCATCTTTGGAACTAGGGGCTATATACTCAAGCTTTTGGGGAGTGAAGCCGGTCTTTTGCTGCCATGGTTAGTTTGACTGTGATTATGCTGTTGTCCCTGCCCACTCCCCAGTCAGACATTATTTAGGTTATTGGAAAATATATGTTGTATATGTCAACTAAAAACAGGGTGTCATTTTGGGGCTTAAATGGAGGAGGATTTTATTTTAGATGAAGTGAAAGCATATGGAAATTGATGATGTGAGAAGAGCAGTGCTGGGTCCATTATGTAAGAAAGTCAGGCTTTGCAAATGTAGGGCTCAGAAGTCCTTACAGGTGTGTTAGGCAGCAGGGGGGCAACTCTGGCTAACAAGAGATCAAACAGTACTTTTCTATATTAATAACTCTGCAGAGTGGCAGAAGTTTTCAGGGAGAAGAATAAAATAAGGTCGTAGATCTGATTTTATCATTTTAAGCTGTACTTAGCTCCAGTTATTAAGTAGAAAGTTTTCCTGAGTACCCATGACATGCCTGACAGCTAAAATTTGACAGCTGAAGATGACTAGGAGTCATTGGCTGATGCCTTTATTCTACAGAAGAGAAAACAAATGTGAGAGCCGAAGTGACTTGTCTAAGTGACCTTGGACAAATCCCCATATAAATAAGTCTGCTACATTTTATTTGTATTGCTGGGAACATTTAAATGTATTTTAATGTTCGTTAGAACTTTGATACTGTAGTTACATCTGATGTTATAGAGTTTCTTTCTGCATTAGGAAACAAAAGCCTTCCTCTATTCACTGAAGGAAACATTGAGCATTTACTGTGTTCAGGGCACTCTGTTGTTGCTTTATAAGATAGGGCCTGTTGGCCCAATATAAAAGAGTGTTCAAACCCAGACCAGGGTCTTCCTTTGGTTCCTCGGATCATTGGCTTTATCCCATTGGAGGTTGTCAAGCCTTTTAGAAAATGTAGGTTGAGCGTGTGGTTGAAAAAGATTATGTAACTGCTAGCCCTGCGTTGCCCAAAGTCGTAGTACAAGAGAGAATTCTGTTTTTCTTCTTTCCTCTACACTCAGCTCTCAATACATCTGTCCACCAAATGTGTGGTGATTTCCCACACCAAGCAATTTTTAGCAGCTAGGTGTCCTACAATTTAACTCAATTGTGACCTGTGATTTTAACTCAATTCTGACACTGTCTACCTGGAGGTACCATCAGATCTCCCAGGGTAAGGGCTCAGCCCTACAAGGCTGCCCCCCACTTCAGACGTCATTTCCAAGTCCAGGTTGTCAACTTGGCTTCTGACTAACCAGCTATGAATTAGAAATTCTGTTGACTCCTGTCACCCCCTCAGGTTCAATGGTTAGCTAGAATGGCTCACAGAACTCAGGAAAACCATTTACTTACGAGGTCACTGCTTTATTATCAAGAAATGCAACTCAGAAACTGCCAGTTGTGAGAGATGCATAGGGCCAGGTGTGGGGGAAGGGGTGTGGAGTTTCCATACCCTCTCCAGGTACCTCCACATGCTCACCAACTTGGAAGCTCTCAGGATGCCTTCCTTTGGGGTTTTTATGGAGACCTCGTTAAATAGGCAGGATTTAGTAAATCATTGGCTATCCATCAATTCAATCTCCTTTACTCTCCCCGGCCTAGAGGTTGGGGGGGGGGTGTAGGGGGGGGTTGAGAGTTCCAACCCCACAGTCTTATGGTTGGTTCCCCTCCCAACTAGTTCCCAACCGCAAGGGCATTCCAGAAGTCACCTCATTAACATAAACTGAGGTGTGGTTGAAAGGGGCTTATGAATAATAAAAGACACTCCTTTCACTTTCATTGCTTTTTTTTTTTAAGATTTTGTTTATTCATTTGACAGAGAGAGAGATCACAAGTAGGGGGGGGCAGACTCCCTGCTGAGCAGAGAGCTCCATGTGGGGCTCCATCCCAGGACTCTGAAATCATGACATGAGTGAAGGCAGAGGCTTAACCCACTGAGCCACCCAGGCGCCCCACTTTCATTGCTCTTATCACTTAGGAAGTTCCAAGGGTTTCGGGAACTCTGTGCTGGGAACCATGGACAAAAAACAAAATATGTATTTCTCTTTATACATCAACAATATCCCAAGTAGCAACTAGTCACTATTTAAATTTAAATGCGTTAGGGGTTGTGGGACCCTCCTGTTTACAGTGACAGCCTGGACCTGTAGTTGGCATCTGCAGTGGGAGCAGTTTTGTATGACTGAACCCTTAAACCAGTGGAGGCTGTTGCCCCTTCTAGACAGTGGGTTATTTAAATTTAAGTAAAAATTGTTTAAAAATAAGTGTACTTACAAATTCAGTTCCTCAATCACACAGCCACATTTGGATATGTATTGGACAACACAGATCTAGAACATTCTCGTCACCTTGGAGAGGTCTTTTGGAACACGCTGTTCTATCCCTTTCCATGCCAGAGTCACTGTGAATCGAGACCTGGAATCCAGGGACCTGAATTTAAATTCCGCATTTACCACTGCCATTGTTATGTAAACTGGAAGGTTCCTGGTCCTTTAACCTAAACAGAGCTTGGGTTTCCTTGGGTGTAAAATGAGGTTACATATCCTACAATGTCTGGGAAATGCTTCATGTCACACCTAAAGTGCTTATATACAGGTAGAAGTTGGGTTGTTGGTTACTACTGAGAAATATGTGCGCACAAAAAGCTTTGCCTTTTTGCTGGCTTCATGTGGATTTCAGGGTTCATACAACATCTCAGATTCATCTGTTCTGTGGGTGAGCTCTGACCCTGCGACCGCAGGTAGCTGTATGCCTTTGTTCTTTGGTGGATCATGAGGTAAGATGTTTCCTTCTGCCAGCCTTCTTCCTCAGGTCTGTTCTTTACATAGTGCAATTTTTAAATAATGCTCAGTGTGGGGTAATGGTTAGGACAATTGGCCCCCTCTGCCCGCTCTGCCCCATACTCACCATGTGACTTTGGCAGGTCTAACCTTGTTTTCTCATCAATAAATGAGAGGATAATAATCGGGCATATGCCGTAGAACTCCTATGGGAATCAAATAGTGCTCATGTAGAGCATTGAACTTAGTGAATGTTCAGTTAATTACTGCTTTTAACACTAGGATGATGACATATTGAGAATTTGGTATAGAAAACACATCGGGGAATGTTCTCATTGAAGTAAGGTTAGAGAAAGCGTCCGAAGTCTAAGTACTGATCTTGAGCACTGAGGAAAAGAAGATGTGACGTCAAAGTTTTGAGATTTATAGGATATGGACTTTCCCTCTATGCCTAGAGTTGATCAGCTCTGGGGAACATGCTTCTGGCTCTTTTTCCATGTTCTTCTTTCCTCTGCACAGAGTCTCACCGGCAAATAAATATCTAAGAGAAACAGATAGGGAGTGTCCATGCATACCATGGGGAACTATGGGTGAGAGACATAGAGAATCCGAAGGACCACATCAAGCTGGCGAGCATGCACACCCCCTGACTAAGTGGTCTGACTCCACCACTAACCGTCAGCTATTTTTGACCCTGTAAGAACAGAGTTTTAGTAAATCTAGATTTTTTTTTTTTAATTTTATTTATTTATTTGACAGACAGAGATCACAGTAGGCAGAGAGTCAGGCAGAGAGAGAGAGGGAGAAGCAAGCTCCCTGCTGAGCAGAGAGCCCGATGCGGGGCTCGATCCCAGGATCCCAGGACCATGACCTGAGCTGAAGGCAGAGGCTTTAACCCACTGAGCCACCCAGGCGCCCCAAATCTAGATGTTTTGTGCAAAAATTCTTGCCAGAATTCCAGTACTGGCTCATTTTGTTTAAAGCTCTGAAGATACTCTAGAGACTATGTGGGTAGGAATGATGATCTTTTTATTTTTTTTTTTATTTTTGTATTTTTTTAATGATCTTTTTGAAAAAGCATCATTTTCCAATATTTATCGAAGAATGCTAACTCTGTGAGTTGTTAATTTGGAATTATTTGAAAAGAAGTTCCTGTAGTCAAATGACTTTGGGGACCCTTGACCCTGTGACCCCAGATATGTTTAGAAAATATTTCACACTGGATTTGATTTGCCAACATTTCTTAGTCAGAGAACCCTGCTCCCAAAGAACATGTAGAAGCTCGCCTTGTCACCATACGAGTAGCGGTATTCTGGAGAATGGTGGTGGAGTGGACTGATCTGGTAGACCTCTTTTTTTGCAACAGATGTAAGTTGAATGTTAATTAACATTGAAGAGATTATAAGTTACTAACTTTTTGTAATGTCAATGAGCCCTTGAATTGTCTATTTTTTGGCAGGGTCAGATCTGGTCATCATAAAGCCTATTTACTAGACCGTATGTGCTATTTTGATGTAGTTTCCATAGGAATAAATATTGAGATTACTTTTGTTTAGGGCATTAGGTTCCTGTGCTCCACAACAATATGTGTGGCTAAATTTAGGGGATATAAGAGTGTGAAAAACAAGGCCATTAGATCTGTACTTAGGAGAATAATGTTTGGGCATGCCAGTCGTGGTCTCAACTTTACTATCACTACATTGTTTTAATGACTCGGTTATTTGGGACAAAGAGATATTTTCTCTCTCATCAATGAAAGCTGTGCACAGTCTAGAAAGGAGGTGAAAAAAAAAATTCCTCTAAAAGGAATTAGTGAGCCTTCTATTCAGGCAGTAACTCTTAAACATGCTCTCAAGAATTCCTTTGGTAACAACCTCAATTTACCTTGCCTGCTATTTCAGATGTGTCTTAAAATAGCATGATTTCCCACAGTCCTATTGAAATTATGGTGTTCTCCACTTAGTAAAATGTTTCTGCATTAGATTTCATTTAACTGCCTTTTCATTTAACTGCCTTTATTCTGAGCCTCAAATTCAATTTGGGAACACAGTTCACTAATACAAATCTTTCTGGATATTTCATTTTGGTTAGTACTTAGATTTGGGGAGGGGGATAAATTTTTTCCCCCTTGATGCTTTCCAAAGGTATTTCTAGATATTAATATAGAAATCAGAGAACAGGAAGTCACAGAAGGCCCACCCACCTGCAGCTTAATATATCTCAAAGGCTGAGAAGAAGAAAGGTTGAGGGTCATGGGGTGGTGGTGTCTCATCCTGGGCACAGCTGCTCTGCCGTGATAAGAAAATGGGGCTCAATTTATGCTGACCTTGTATCCAACCAAAGTTTATCCTGCGAGCTGTTGGAGACGAAAGGGAGAACTTCCTGTGAAATACAGCTCATGTTGGCCTTTCAAGGGTTGCAAAATGAAAAGCTGGGAGCATGACGCATACTGGCAGGGGGGACTCCAACAGGATTTCCTGCTCTGAAAAGGAAGCTTGTTGGAAGCCGTTTAATTCATTCAGAAATGTGAAGACCAATATGGCAGCTCAGAGCTGGGTTTTGAAGTTATAGAGTCTAATCTAATACAGTCAGCTCAGTACATCCCATATATAATTTGTAAGAAAATAAGGCATTCTGTATTCATTCCAGACACTCAGTATTATTTTGAATGGGAACATTTTCCTTGACCATCTCATGTATTCCCTTCTGGTAATTTTAAAACATAATTCTGCCAGATAAATGGACGCTTGATTGGGCACTTCAGTCTCTGTTCCAATATGGGAAATTTTCCTCAAGTTAAAATTTAAATTATGCAGTTTTAAACTGGATGTGTTAAGACTTTTAAAAGATTTATGTTATATTACATAAATATAATAGAACTGAAGTAGACACCAAAAACTATTCAGTCAGAATCATTTGTGATAATGGTATCAAGACTCAAAGAAACAGTTATAAACTAATAAATGAATATTGGTATTGTAGTTCACTTTTTTGGAATCTTCAATATTGTTAGGTATTACTTTAAAACTTTGTGTGTGTGTGTGTAATATTGAAGTCAGGTATAACTTTTGGCAAAAGCTATGCCAAAGAAACCACACCTGCTTGTCTTCTTTGCTTCAAATTGGGCCAGTTTAGTTGGAAGACTCTTGAATATATGTATTTCATTTCTAATTGACCACATGTCATTTGTTAAGCTTTACAGTAGTTTTTGCTGTCTTATTTAGAACCAACTGAGTTACTGTGATTAGATTAAAATTACTATAGCATAGTATGCCATACCTTAAAACTTCTTCCAGAATCAAGTTTACTTTCTCAAAAATAGGACCATGCTTGCTACATGTAGGAATATTATAAGATGTATATTTATTGGTGTGTACACATGATTTTTATTAATCTCTGTATTTTCTATGTACATAAGACTCTAAGTAGCTAAGAATTTAAACTATCTCTGTTCTGATACGTCAGACTTTAGAAATAACTGATTAGCAAACGTGAAGCAATGAACTAACTCAAAGCCAAGGCGGGTATTAGTGTCAAAGGACTTTCTAGAATCTCTATAGAAACTCTTTAACAGGGCTTATTTATTGTTTTTTATTTTAGGTGTTGGGAGGCAGCTTGGGAAAAAAGATATGTAATAAATAATGGTTTAAGGTTATACACCAGGAGCGCCTGGGTGGCTCGGTCAGTGGCTCAGGTCACGATCTCAGGGTCCTGGGATCGAGTCCCACATCGGACTCCCTGCTTAGTGAGGAGTCTCCTTCTCCCTCTCCCTCTGCCTCTAACATTTCTCTCTCTCAAAAAAACCACAAGGTGACACACCAGATATACCAAAGGACAAAGGACTCCCCATTACTTCCGGTGGACCATTCTCTCTCCTTGGTAAATAAATGGTGAGCATGAGAACAGCTCTCCATTTATAGTTGTGAACTAAGCAATGTCTCATATCTCCATTTGCCTTTTTAAAAATTCCTAATTAAAAATAAATTATAAGGAAGAAAATTATTGTTTAGAATTGTGTACTATTGAGCTTCAGAAAGAAATCATGTTTTAAAGAAAACCATGCATCCATGTTATTAAAAAATAACAGGAGGAAGCGGTGGATGTAATGAAACACATCTATTTGGTGTTTATAGAATGTGAACTCTCAATCAGACTTAGGCACCTTTTTTTTTTGTTAGAGATAGTCATGGCCTGCTGGTTTGGTCTATTGCTGTGTGGCTATTGTTCGAACATTTGTCAGGCATTTTTGGAACTTTACTGTGTGCCAATTACTGCCCTAGGTGCTAAGAATTTATAAATGAATATAATTAAGGACCTTATCTTGGAGAAATTTCATAGTTATTCTTCAGAAGTGCTATTCCTGAGGTTCCTGGGTGGCTCAGTTGGTCAAGCATTGGACTCTTTGATCTCTGCTCAGATCTCGATTGTAGGGTCATGAGTTTAAGACCCAATTTGAGCGCCATGCTGGGTGTGGAGCCTATATAAAAACAAAAATTTTTTTTTTTTTTTTTTATTTATTTGACAGAGAGAAATCACAAGTAGACAGAGGGGCAGGCAGGCAGAGAGAGAGAGAGAGAGAGGGGGAAGCAGGCTCCCTGCTGAGCAGAGAGCCCGATGCGGGACTCGATCCCAGGACCCTGGGATCATGACCTGAGCCGAAGGCAGCGGCTTAACCCACTGAGCCACCCAGGTGCAAAAAGCACTATTCCTAATATTCTGTCTTGTCTACACTGAGAGATGAGGAACCCTAGAACAAATAGGGTTCTAACAATAGTATATTAATCATTAAAGAAAAAGTCATTCATACTCTGGCCCCATGTTTATCTGTGTGAGTGTATTTTCCCCAGGTCTCCAAAGTGAAGGCTCTTTTCGCTGTGTCCTCTTGTCTAGCCTCATCATGGCACATGGCAGATGCTTACCCATCCTTCTGTATTCACTGTAGCTTGTTCCTTTCACCCTCTGACTATCTGAACTGTACTTATGCTTTAAGGCAGAACGAAATTTTGCTTCATGCATCTATGACACCATTTTTTCTGGTTGTTCTGAACTCCGTTGTCCTGGACCATCCTAGTTAGCATCACACAGTTTAGCAATTTATCACATTCTGGTGGGTAGAATATGTTTTTCATCCCACCTCCCCAGCCTGATTGTCAGAGCTTTGCCCCAAGTGCCTTCTAACTACAGCTTGGATTCCCAACTGCTTTGGGAAGCAAGCTAGACTAGAGCATGGGAGGAAAGGCACCAGAGAGCCTGAGATTAAAAATTAACCAGATTTTCATCAAGGAATGTAACCCATATAAGGAATAATTAACTCTAAGTTAAGACTGTAGATCAGAATTATTTAAGCCCTCTAACTTGCCAATATTTTGTTTTAATATCCTCTTAATACAATTACCGTGGTTCTCCATAAACACTTAAATTAGGCTTTGGTGGCTCACCAGAGTTAGCTTGCAAAGTGGCCTTGTTTGGCCTTCATGGTGTTTGAATAATAAGGATATTTTACAGAAATTCAGCTCTCTAGTTTGCCTGAAATAACCTCCCCCACCCCAGTGAACCGTAGGGGAACCTTAATGAGCTCATTTTCAAAGAGCCACGGAAAAGGCAGAGAACAACAGCAGCAGCAAACTTGTATGGAATGTTTACTACGTGCCAGGCAGTGTTCCCAGAACAGGATGAACCTCACAGTATCTCTTTTAAGTAGATATCCCAATTTTGCAGATAAGGAAACTGAGGCACTAAATGGTTAAGCATCTTGTGGTACCTTCCTATAGCTCGCAGATGGTGGGGGAGATTCAGACTAGAGCAGGCTGACTGCAGATCCCTTCATCGTGTTTTACTACCTCCTTGAGAGGGACTGAGGCTCCTTTTCCCAAGTCTTCCCTAAGATGACTGACAAGATTTGGTTATAGAGTAACAAAGTGGGTTTGTTTGTTTGTTAAAGATTTTATTTATTTATTTGACAGAGAAACATCACAAGTGGGCAGAGAGGCAGGCAGAGACAGAGAAGGAAGCAGGCTCCCCGCTGAGCAGAGAGCCCGATGCGGGATTCGATCCCAGGACCTTGGGATCATGACTTTGTGACCTGAGCCGAAGGCAGAGGCTTAACCCACTGAGCCACCCAAGTGCCCCAACAAAGTGGGTTTTAATGTGTGGAAGTAGAACAGTAGTTTATTATCTTTCCATTTGCCTAGATTGCATTTAACTTGATTCTTCACTTTGAAGCAAAATGACAGCTGCATGAAGAGGCCTGCACAAATCTGCTTGCTTAAAATTAGTTTGCATGTTTCTTATTTGTATTAACTGCTTACTATTTTTGTCACATTTGCTCATTTCCAAGGGTCACAGCAACCTCATCTTTCCTAAACCAAACTGACCCCTCCTGTCTCTGGATTCTGGCTGTACTTCTCGTGTTGCCCCTGCATCATATACTGTCTTATTTTAATTTTGGTCTTCTAGTTAGACTGCAAGCATTTTAAGGATAGCATAGTCCTTTCTTTCTCGTATCCGTAGAGCCTATGCATGCATGTATGTATGTATGTAAGTAACAGCATTTAGGACATGAAATTTTACTAGGTTTTTATTTTATTTATTTAATTTGACAAAAAAAAGATTTTATTTATTCATTTGAGAGAGAAAGAGGGAGTGAGTGCACAAACAAGGGGAGCATCAGGGAGAGGGAGAGGGAGAAGCAGGTTCCCTGCTGAGCAAGGAGCCCAGTGTGGGGCTCGATCCCAGGACTCTGGGATCATGACCGTCTGAGCCGAAGGCAGACACTTAACCGACTGAGCCACCCGGGCACCCCAGTTTTGCTAGGTTTTTAATAAGTATTACGGGTCAGAGAGGGTGTTAAGATGGAAGTACATGTATGTATATGGTGTGTATATAAAATTTTTGTTCTAGAAGTTTGCAAGCATACTCAAAAGTAGAGGGAAGAGTATAATATATCCCCATGTACCCATACCTTGTTTCAACAACTCTGATGTTTTTAAATTGTGAAATATACATAATCAATGTTAAACACACACTCTTAAAGGAATAACAATGAAAAATTAAACCCCATGTTGTAATCACCTGGTGCATGGGGGGAGGGGCACAGGGAGAGAACCCCCAAGTGGACTCTCCACATAGTGGGGAGCCCCATTCTGGGCTCTGTCCCATGGCCCATGAGATCTTGATCTGAGCTGAAACCAAGACTTAGATGCTTAGCCTACTGAGCTACCCATCTGTATTGTTAGTTTCTTACTAAAGGGTTGTCAGAAAGAATTCTGAAGCATTCTGAGTTCACTTACAGAAGAAAATGTTATGATCATTTATCAAAGTCTAGGCAGAGGAAGAGTTAGTAGCTGCCTGTGTCCAAGTTAACTGACAACTAAGCTGTTATTACTTTTGAGTTCCTTAACAGCTGAGTTGGTAAGAGTGGAACAGAGTCGCAGCACAGTTGTACAGGGCAATCCAGTATCTTGGTGAAGCACCAGCATGTTTTTGAACAAGCCAAATGAATGTACCAGAGCTCATGCTGTTCACATACTGGAGAGTTGAAAAACTCTACTCAAAACCTCAAACCCGGGGCGCCTGGGTGTCTCAGTGGATTGGGCCGCTGCCTTCGGCTTGGGTCATGATCTCAGGGTCCTGGGATCGAGACCCGCATCGGGCTCTCTGCTCCACGGGGAGCCTGCTTCTCCTCTCTCTCTGCCTGCCTCTCTGCCTACTTGTGATCTCCCTCTCTGTCAAATAAATAAATAAAATCTTTAAAAAAAAAAAAAACTCAAACCCCCCTTTGATTTATATACAGCTCTAAACCCAGCAAGTCCCAATCACAGAACAATGGAGTCAGTATATCGGAAAACAGAAAAGGGTGCTCTCTATCAACGGGCCCACAGACAGCAGTGAGAAGTAACAGCAGACAGGATGACAACAGAGGAAAGATTTAAGCCCGGGTAGCCTATGGCCATTTGATGGGTGGCAGACACGCCCACATACCTCAGTAAGCTCTTTTGCTGTTGGCACTGTAACACAGCAAAACGCAATGCTTAGTGTTTTTGGAGATCAGCCTGAGTCATCAAGAGTGTACTCAGTGCATTGTGTTTTAGAAGATGATAATCAGTCAGACCCCAGGACGAATGATAACTTATAACCTTGAGGCTGTAAGATAAACAACCTAGAAAGAAGACTAAGAGATTCAACTGTGTTACAATTAGTAACCTCTGCACAGAGAAAAAAGGAACTGAAACAAAACAAAACAAAACAAAACAAAAGAACAAACTGGGAAAATCAGTTTTGCTATTTATAATAAGCAAAGGATTAGAGGCACCTGGGTGGCTCAGTCAGTTAAGCAGCTCTTTTCTGCTCAGGTCATGACCTCAGGGTCTTGGGATCAAACCCCAAGTCGGCCTCCCTGCTCAGTGAGGAGTCTGATTGAGGATTCTCTCTCTCTTTACACCCTCTGCCCTGACCCCTGTGTGCTCACTCTCTTTCTCCAAAATAAATTAATCTTTTTGAAAAATAATAAGGAAAACCTAGAGAAGGGTCTGAGAGTTTTTATTGGAAGACAGAAAAGAGTTCCTGCAGTTGATAGATGAAATAAAAGAAGAAGAAAAGAAAGTTACAAAGCTATAGAACTATAGGTTATTTTTAAAAACATGTATTTTTACAGTCTTGGGTTGTTTTGTTTTGTTTTTTTAAGTAGGCTCCACACCTCGAGGACTGTATTTGAGGGCTTGAACTCATGATCCTGAGATTGAGACTTGAGTGGAGGCCAAGAGTGGTGATGTTTAACTGACTGAGCCATTCAGGTGCCCCTACAGTCTTGTTTTTAACAATAAATTCGTATGAGGATAAATGAAATAGAACAGAAAAGGCATAGGACTTTGTATAAGGCACTCTAGAAAAATGAGTATATAAAACTTTCCTGATTTTTTGTTGTTGTTGTTGTTTTGTCTTTTTGTACACATGCAAAAGAGGGTAAAAATATTTAGTTCTCCAGAAAACTTTTTTAAGACTATTTTACCCCTTGGGGCGATTTTTCTTAACTACATGGTGATGTGTGGGGGCTTTCTCAGAGGTAAGTCCCTGAATTCTCTGTAGATTTTTATTTAAATGCTTTAGAAGTTTTCTCTGTGCTCTTCTTACAGGGGTGTATTTTGGATTATGAATTCCTGACCTGTTGTTGCCTCGCATTTACTTTTTCCCCCCAAAAAAGCTTCATTCAGCTGAAATTTACGTACCATGTAATTTACTTACTCTAAGTGTAGATTTCAGTAAATTTATAGCGTTGTGCAGCCATCACTGCAGTCTAGGTCTGTTGTTCGATTGTTTTCAGCCTAACTCAGAGTTTCAGTCTAGATTGAAAACATTTCCACTACCCCAAGAATAAATCCCTCCTGTTTATACGTAGCTAATCCCTGATCTAGCTTGCTCTCCTAAGTACCCACTGACCTGCTGTCTTTCTATAAAAATCTGCCTTTTCTAGACATTTCACATAAGTGGAATCCAATATCACCAACCTGTGATATTTTTGCATCTCTCTTCTTTTAGCGTGGAGTTTTTGAGGTTTATCTACTTGTGGCATGTCTGTAGTTCATTTCGTTTCACTGCTGATCAGTATTCCATTGTGTGGATCTCACATTTTATTTATCCATTCACCTGTTGATGGGCATTGAATTGTTACCAGTCTCACTGACGTTTGCTTTTATAATCAAATTGGTATTAATGACCATTATGGGGACGCCTGGCTGGCTCAGTAGGTAGAGCACGAGACTCTTGATCTCGAGGTTCTGAGTTCAAGCCAAGTGTTGTATGTAGAGATTACTTAAAAATAAAATCTTTTAAAAAGATAACTATTATGAAGCTAAAATTATGATACTGGGTTTCTCAGTTTGAGGTTTTTCAATGTTTCCAGGATTCCTTTGTATTGAAAAAGTTCATTATTCAAATTTGAGAACACTGTTCAGGTATATAAGATTTGCGAGCAATTTTCCTAGTGCCTGGATTTACCTCCTTTTTTTAAAAGTTTTAGACATAATAATGATTGTTTTTATGAAGATTTTATTTATTTGACAGAGATCACAAGTAGGCAGAGAGGCAGGCCGAGGGGAGGGGAAGCAGGCTCTCTGTTGAGCAGAGAGCCCGATGTGGGGGCTCAATCCCAAGACCCTGAGATCATGACCTGAACTGAAGGCAGAAGCTTAACTCACTGAGCCACCCAGGTGTCCCCCCTTTTTAATGATTTTTTTAAAAGATTTTATTTATTTATTTGACAGACAGAGATCACAAGTAGGCAGAGAGGCATGCCGAGAGAGAGAGAGAGAGAGAGAGAGAGGGATAAAGTTTTAGACATAATAATATTTATATCTCTATCTGATTTGGTAGTGAATACTATCTCACTGAAAAGCATCTTTGGTCTCTGCCTAGTGAAGTTAGAACAACAATTTGTTACAGTAATCTATCAGTATCACTAGGTGAATTCCTAAAGGAACATTCTGTATCAGAAGTTCTTCAGGAGAAATTAGTTTAAGTCTTGCACTTTGTCTCAGTAAATCTCGTGGTACTTGTATGCATCCTAACTGCCTTCATTGAATATCCAAAAATAATCCTTTTTTTTTCCCCCCAGCAGAAACTGACTTGAGGTAACCTAAGCAAGGAAGGAGGAATTTATTCAGATTATAGAATTTCAATTATGGGAGATAGATTTGAAGGAGAATTGAACAACCAGAACTAGGGCAGCTGTGGGAAACAAAGTTAAAAGAATCCAAGGACAGTGTCTCTAAGCTCCTAACATTCAAGTAACTCAACTCCAAATGCCTTTAGTCCTGTTGCGGTTCAGCATCTGATTCCTGGGAGGTCAGGCTACTTGTTTATTCCTGAGGAGTTGAGCGTGGAGGGTTGTCATTAGAGACCTACCTTGAGGATACATCAAGCTCCCACACTTTATTTCCCTCCTTTTCTGGCAGCACCTTCCCTTTAACACATCTGCTCCATTTTGAAAAGGTTTTCTGCTTAATCCAGTTTGATTATCTAACTACATCACATCTCCCTGTTTTTATGGCTTTATTGAGCTATACTTCACATTCCGTGAAATTCACACATTTAAAGTGGTTTCATGGTTTTTAGTATATTCACAGTTGTGCAACTGTTGCCCCACTATAAATTCAGAACGTTTTCCATACCCCAAAAAGAAACTCCTTACTCATTAGCAGTCACCACAGTTTTGCTCTCCTTTATGTCCCCCAACCCCACCCCAGCCCAAGCAATCATTAATCAATCTGTTCTTGTGTACTAGTCTCTTCTGGCCATTTCCCATCAATGGAATCATACATATATTTGATCTTTTGTGTCTGGCTCCATTCTCTGAGCATGTGTTTTCAGGGTTCATCTGTGTCATAGCACGCATTGCTAGTTCATTCCTTTTTATGACTGAATAACATTCCATTATATGGAGATACCCCATTTTGTTTATCCATTCATCAGTTGATGGACATTTGGGTTGTTTTCTTTTACTGTTGTGAATGACACTGCTATGAACATTTGTGTGCACATTTTTTTTATGGACATAAATTTTTCATTCTCTTGGATATATACTTGAGAGTGCAATTGCTGAGTCATGTGGTAACTCTGTGTTTAGCATTTTGAGGAATCACCAAATTGTTTTCCACATGGACTGTATCATTTTATGTTCCCACTAGCAATATATGAGGGTGCTAATTTTCTTCACATCCTGCCCAACACTTACTATTATCTGACTTAGTGATTTTAGCCATTCTAGAGTGTGAAGTATTATCTTATCATGGTTTTGATTTGCATCTCGCTGATGGCTAATGATATGGAGCAACTTTTTATGTGTTTAATAAACATTTGTATATCTTTTTTGGAGAAATGTCTATTCAAATTCTTTGCCTATTTAAAAATTGAACTATTTCTCTTTATTGTTGTAAGAATTCTTTTGATACCGATCCCTTGTAAAAGATCTGACTTGCACTTACTTTTTCCCATTCTGTGAATTGTCTTCATTTTCTTGATGGTGTCCTATGAGACATAAAAGTTTTAAATATTTAGGAAGTTCAACTTACCTGTTCTTTTGTCACTTGTGGTTTTAGTGCCATAACTAAGGAACCATTGCTTAAACCAAGGTCATAAATATTTACTTATGTATTTTCTTCCAGAAGTTTTATAGTTTCAGCTCTTACATTTAGGCCTGGGGTTCATGCTGTGTTGATTTTTGCGTAAGGTATGACATAGTGGTCAAGATTCATTCTTTTGCATATGGATATCCATTTGTGCAACACCAGTTGTTGAAAAGACTGCTCTTTCCCCATTCCATTGTCTTCTGATCACTGTTGAAAATCAGCCATAAATGTGAGGATTAGTATTTGGATTGTCAGTTCTGTGTGCCTGATGTATGTGTATGTCCTTATGTGAGAGCCACACTGTCCTGATTACTGTAGCTTTGTGGTAAGTTCTGAAATAAAAGCCTTCCAACTTTGTATTTTTTTCAAGATTGTACTTTTTTCTTTGTTTTCCCCCTGTTATCCTGGGTTGCTTCTATATGAATTTTAGGACCAACTTACCAGTTTTTGCAAAGAATCAAACTAACATTTTGATAGGAATTTTGTTGAATCTTTAGATCAATCTGGAGACTATTTCCATATTATCAATAAATAATAAGTCTTAAGATCAGTGAACAAGCAATGTCTCCCATTTATTTGGATCTTTAATTTTCAATTTATATTTATATATAAATTTATATATTTATAAAATATGTTTATATTAAATTTATATACTTAATAACTTTCAATGTTTTGTAGTTTTTGACATGTGTTATACTTGTTAAAGTTTTTCCTAGAGATTCTTTTTGCTGCATAATAGTGTACATGGGATTTGCTTAATTTTGTTTCCAGATTGTTCATTGTCAGCATATAGAAATGGAATTGATTCTTATATACTGATCTTGTATCCTGCCACATTGCTGAGCTTGTTCTGCTTCTCATTTTAACTGCGTCTTTACAGTAACAATTTAGTGTAATCCAATAGCAATCATTTATTTAAAAAAAAAACAAAAATTGAACAGCTATGAAATTTATTAGGGCCTAATATGCTTTAAGTCTGGTCTTCCGTGATCTTATCTTTCTCACATGCAGACTTGGCCTTTTGTATGCAACTCACTTTATCTTCTATTGTGTGATTTGCTCCATCCTTTGGCTTCCATTCTGACTTTTTACTTTATGCTTCAGTATATGCTTCAGACTCTGCATTCTAGCATCTCTTTTCAACGGCTGAGCTTTTTTCTTTTCTGTAGCAAATCCTCTTTGTATCCTTTCAAATCACAGGTCTTTTTGACTATCCACGAATGCCCCAGGCAAATAGAGGCACTCCTTTTATATTCCTCCTGTCTTTTGTACTTGGTCCCACTATAGAAATCATACCATTATACTGGATTCTTTGAGTGTACACTCTTAGACATACCTTAATAAGGCATCTTTGTAGCAATGTATTCCTCCTGTTTGCTTAGAATTGCTCATAAGCGTGTCTATCAGTCGAGGTTCTCCAGAGAAACAGAATCAGAAAAACGGTATGGATGTCGGCAAGTTCAAAATCTGCTGGGCCAGCTGGAAACTCAGGCAGGAATTGATGCTGCAGACTTGAGGCAGAATTCCTTCTTCTCTCTGGGAAACCTTAGTTTTTGCCATGATGGGTTTTCAGATGATTGAGTCCCACACACATTATGGAGGCTAATCTCCTTTACTTAATGTCAGCAGTGTGTAGAAGTTTTCAACACCTACAGAATACCTTCACAGCAACATCTAGATTAGTGTTTGATTACTGAGTACTATGTCCTATGCAAGTTGACACAGAACTAACCATCAGAGTACAAATTTCTGCAGGAAGGGGTTTGAATCTCTGTTTATCTTTTATTTACTCCAGGAAGTCAAATGCAGTGTTATATAATTAGTAGTTGTTTTAGAAATGCTTCTTTGGATGATTGAATGAACAGGGTTAAGTTCAAAATCTTACTTGGAGGTTTGAGAGTTGTAATTTTGGCAAGATTAATGCTACTTAGCAGGTGTTTTATATTGTCAGATATTAACAGGAAATTGTTTTCCTCAATCTCTGGCAGCCTAATCATTTTAACAAAATATATCTATGACTTCTGGTCTGGGTTTATTCCTCCCTCAAGGTTATTAGCATGTAAACTATTTTATTTTCTTTAGTTGTCTATCTTTTTTTTTTTTTAAGATTTATTTGAGAGAGAGCTTGCAACGTGTGTGCATGCACGGGGAGGAGAAGAGGAAGAGGGAGACGAGGCTCTCCCTAAACCGGGGGCCCTATCCCAGAACGCTGAGATTATGACCTGAGCTGAAATCAAGAGTCACACGTGTAACCAACAGAGTCACCCAGGCATCCCTGTTGCCTATCCTTCTAACTCTACTTGATTATTAAAGTTATCATTGCAGACTAACACAGAGTAGCCCAGGTCCTTCCCTACCCTCTCTGGCCCCATTTTGAACTTGTAAGCATTGAGATGCCACTGTTTGCATCCTCCCTCAGGTAAAGGTCATTCTGGGTATTTTGAAACTCATGGAAGTCATGGCACATTGTTAAGGAAAAAAATACATGGAGCCTTACAGTAATGTTTTATTAATATCTATGAGACATGGTAACAAAGCAGAATTAAGAGGTTAAAAATATAATGAGAGCAAATATGCAATAGAGAAATGGTTGATCATGGTTCTAGATGCCATAATAACATTTTCTCTTGTACTTTTATGTTCTCTCTGCAGGTGATGGTAAAACCAATACAATTTTTTGCATTTAAGGAACAATGCTTGTACTTAACTTCCTATAGGTCTGCTCTTTGGCAGGTGAGAACAGGATCAGGCCTAGCCTGGTCGTAAACGGCCACACCTGGGATTAAAGAGCTCTTCCCTTTGTCCCAACAACTATAGGATGAATGAAGATGTGGAAAGTTGTCTGGAGAACACAGGAAAAGGAGTATGTCTCAGAAACAATACACTTGACAATAAATTTGCACTGTAGGGAGAAGAAAAAAGCTTCATATTACCCAGGATACTGAAAGCCTCCTAGAAGCATTTGCAGAGTGCCTTTAGCATCTCTAAGGTGGCCCACAGAATTCCCTGGCCTCCAGAGTCTTCAGGTTTCTACGTATGTGCCAGCAACATCTGAAGTAGGCTTGGCTCTATCTCTGGAATTTGTGCCAATCCTGGGAGACGTAGTGCCTGTCCGTGTGGCGGTGGTGTTTTGTCTAGACGGCTGTGCCCTATGCTGATCTCCCTGAAAAGGCTTCTCTCGATTTGGCTGCTGCCCGCTCTGCAGCTGCTAAATTAAGATAAACTCTTACATTCCTGACCCAAAATTACTCGGTCCCCCGCTAAAGCCTCTGTGTGAAGTAGCAGGCGTTGCTTACTCCGCGGTCCCCAGTTGTCAAACCCATGGTTTGACCACCTCAGACTTTGAAATATTTAAGCATCGCCTTGATTACTTTACATTTCTAAGAGGTGCTAAATGATTTAAATAAAGCCTGCCCAAACAGTCTTGTCTCATTCCGGTTTCCTCTCTCAGAGGAAGTATCTTTCCATAACCCCAAACTACTAGCTTCTAATTTTAGGGATCACTAAGGTAGGATCAGGATGGAAAATAAGCTCTTCTCTATTGATTTGCCTCAGTCATTTTACTCCGAAGCCTATAATTAGCTCTATTTTCTCCACCTGTAATACATGTTTAGGTTGAAGACATAGTGGATAATGTACAGGGTTAGAATTTAGGGAGCCCACTTGGTCCTACTTTTGGATACTTAGGTGAATGACATTGTGGGGTTTGGGGGTAGGGGAGAAAAGGGATATTACACATCCATGTATTTCCTTTTATTTTTAGTGATATTAACTATTGACCCTGATCGGCTACAATTTGTCGGTCACTCTCAGGAGTGCTTTTACTTAGGATTGTATTAATTTAATCCTCACACTGTGATAACCCTGTGGGGGGGGGGGACTGTCACTGTCCCTCTTTTGTAGTTGAGGAAACTGGAAGGGTAAGTGAATTGTCCACAGTCATGGAGCAGGTGAAAGTTCGCACTGGACAGAGCCCACATTCTTTTCTACTTTGACCATCTGCAAGGAAAGATGGCAAAATAAAAATGAAACAAACAAACAAAAAACTGGGATGAGGAACCGAAAACCTGTCCCTCCACATCTGAACACCCTAGGTCTGGCATGACGGGAGTTTTTCTCCATCATTTTAAAGCTATGACAAAGGTTCATTATCTGCAGTATTAACTTTAGAGAAAGACAAAGTCACATAATTATAAGGTAGTACATATTTAATGAACCCCACCCAGACGGCTTAGATTCATTTGTGACTGTCCCGGGAGCTGTTTTTTGTAACAATATTTTAAACACCCAGTAAAGGAATCAACTGCTTTCTTTTTTCACTCTTAATGAAATTTCACCAGATGAGGGGCTGTTCCGATCATAATGCTCATATGCAGCTTATAACCCCCTCCTTGACTGGCCTTCCCTTTCTCTCATTACTTAACTTTATAGAAAACTCTTGCTTTTCCCACCTCTGTTTATTACTCCCTCTGCCTGGAATGTTCCTCACAGTTTTTTTCTGGGGAATCCTCCCTTTTTTTTTTTTTTTTTTTTTTTAAGACACGGTCAAAGGATTTCATCTTCCATAAAGGTTTTCCTTAAATTAACTCTCTGCCTCTGTTCGTAAACCAATCACTTCCTTCTGTGTGACACCAGCTTATATGCTTTCATTTTAGCTTTGCTAAAATATGATACTTTGGTATGATACTATGATACTTTGCTACCGTGCTTGTCCATGGACTGAGATATGTTACTCTTCTTCATGAAGTAAGTACAAAAATGGAAGTGTTGAGAATTTTTATTTCATTTTTCTAGGTTTCTTTTTAAGTATCAGTCTGTGAAGGATCCAAAGAAACTGGCCCTTCACCATGATGATTTGAGAAGTACAAGTTGTCATTTTTTCTTATCTGTCCTCTCTGCTGGACTATAAGCACCTTGAGAACAAGCTTGAGCTTCGTAGACAGTATTTTTGTGTCAACAGTGATGAATTTCACATCCTGAACAGAGAAACTGCAGCTCTCATAAGATGGTGTTTCACATAAGATACTTGTCCCTTTTTAGAAACTGAATTATATACTGTTTTGTGCCTCAGTTATTATACTTTGATGGTTCTGCCTTTTCCACTGGATTCTTAAGGGTGATTAAGACTCGGTTGGCATCCCAAATGCCAACCATAATGCTTGGTACAAAATGAATGCTTGGTAATTTTTGTTGATTGAGTGAAGGTTGGTGAATGAATACCAACTATTATTTCTTGTTGGTGGTGACCTCACTAACTAACAGGCTCCATAAATTCCTTATGATTTAACCCTATATGTTAAAGAAATGTTTAAAACAGGTCCAGAAAAACTAATTTCTAATGTCTAACTATCTATAAAAATCTACAGCTTAATATTGTTAACTGTAAAAATTACTAGCCTAAATTTAGGTAGCACTGTTTTTTTTTCATACGAACAAAGTGTTTGCATTCTTTTATTTATTACCTGTACTAACAAAATTCCTTTGTATCCTGTTGCCACTGTTCTAATGATCATAACCCTATGGCATCAGTATTTCCCTCCTTCCAAGATTTGAACTTGGATCATTGTCCCTGAGCTGTTCCTCTTTTCAAAAGTACAGTAGCTACAGGAAGACCCTGCAAGGATCTCTTTGTGAATCATTTACCATATATTTTATTTCTAGATGTGTTCCTCATCCTACAGGTTTACCTAATTAGGATTTTGGAAACCCTCTGAATGATCCACTTTGTAATTTACATTGGGATTTTAGATTTCAGTAAAATAGCTCACCTTGCTTGGAGAGTGCAAAGACTGTTTTCAGATACTGCATTTTAGCTTTCCCCATTTATTGAACAGTCAGTACTTAGATTTTGTTATAGTTTATTAAGCATTTTGAGTTCTTTTTCGTCTCACATATTTGCAAGGAATAGCCCTCAGGAAATAATTGAGGTATTTGAAGTGTGAATAATGCATGCGGAACCAAATAAAGGTATACTTACATTAACTTTAGTCAAAAGGGGACATAGAAAAGATACATATGTTTTAAAATTAATCTTGTAATATTCCAAGCCAAGTTGGCGGTGCCTGGGTGGCTCAGTGGGTTGAAGCTTCTGCCTTTGGCTCGGGTCATGATCCCAAGGTCCTGGGATCGAGCCCCACATCGGGCTCTCTGCTCAGCAGGGAGCCTGCTTCCTCCTCTCTCTCTCTCTCCCTGACTGCCTACTTGTGATCTCTGTCAAATAAATAAATAAAATCTTAAAAAAATATATTCCAAGCCAAGCTTGTTAAATAAGCAACATAATAAGAATCAGCAGGTTGAGTGTTTTCATTGTTGATGCTTAGTTTCTTGCATGGCAAATCAGTATCTTTGAAAAAGAGGGGATAGGCAGGGTGGACTGTCCTATGAATAATTTACTTTCAGGGAATCAGGAAACATAAAAGTATAAATGATATTTCTAATGGACTGCCAAGTGTTATAATCCAAATGAAAGCATTTCCGGGGAACCAAAAGAACCAGGGATATTCTGTTTGGAATATTACGGGATAAAAAAAATTATGAGCAGATTGCATTCATAGAGAAATAAATTCCGGGTGAGGACAAAACCGCTAATAAAGAGGAGATGAGAGAGAATAAAAGCAGCAGTCCACATTTTGAAGATTTTTAGCCAGGGACACTGAGTGATCATAGCAACCGTCTCCAAGGAGACCTGTGGAAATGTGAAAAACGCTGAGGTCACACGGGCGCCCAGAGAAATTCCGTATTGATTAACAACTTCTGGATGTATCTTTCTCGCTTCACGTTCAATGCCTCCAGCCTTTTAAACAGCATTTATTAGAAGGATAAAGGAAAACCAAATGTGATTTACCCAGAAGAGAAAAAGTAACTCTCAGAACAGAAACTCTGCTCAAAACATTGTGAGCAGCCTTTCACTGAACTTCAAAAGCTATTCAGAAACTTGGATATTAATGAAGTGAGAAGTCCCAAGGATTAAATGGAAGCCTTGGTCATAGGTGGTAGTGATGGTTATTGTTTCACAGAAAAGGATGCAAGTTTAAATTCTGGGGCTGGAAGCAAAGCTCCCAGAAAGGGTTCTCATGTAAGTTCTTCATTACTAACCAGGCAGCTCCCACTGCTCCAGGGACCCCTCCCTTTCTAATCCTTCCATCCCACTGGTTCTGCAAGGGCATTGTTTAGGCAGATGGTGAGAAATGATGTGTTGTTCACGGGGAGCCCTGGTTTCCTCGGTTCCTTCAGTGAGTTAACGTTATTGCTTGTCTGCAGCAGCCCCGCCCCCTCTTTATCAGACACTGGGAAAGCAAATGTCCCCTGTGGTCTTGAGATGCTAAAAGGTTAAAGAGGAGAGGGACCCCCCCCCAAAAAAAAAGAAGAATCCAGTAATTGCATGGGATAGGAAACATGCACAGAATGTTTTAAATGTAGAGAGACTAGAGGGAGATGATAGAGAGACATTGGAACCAGGACGAAATTCCAAGAGGAAGTTTTGGCTATGCGGAAAGCTAGAAGCGGGGATAGGATGCCCTGGGGATGTTAAGTGATGGGATATAAGGTAGGTCTGGGATTTGCAGGCAGGCCAGAAAACTGGATGAGAAGTAGTCAGGGTGTGGGATGTGACAGAGATTAAGTACTCCTCTGCACTCCTCCTCTTCATTCATTAATTCTATAGAAATAGCATTTTGGATTGGAAAAGGGGGTATCCTACTTAATCAAACTCAGGAGGCCAGGGCGCTGGGAGCTACTGACTTTCTTTTTTTTTTTTTTTTACTGGTACAGAGTAATTTCTTTTTTTTTTTTTTCCTTTTTTTTTTTCCCATTTTATTTATTTTTTCAGCGTAACAGTATTCATTCTTTTTGCACAACACCCAGTGCTCCATGCAAAACGTGCCCTCCCCATTATCCACCACCTGTTCCCCCAACCTCCCACCCCTGACCCTTCAAAACCCTCAGGTTGTTTTTCAGAGTCCATAGTCTCTTATGGTTCGCCTCCCCTCCCCAATGTCCATAGCCCGCTCCCCCTCTCCCAATCCCACCTCCCCCCAGCAACCCCCAGTTTGTTTTGTGAGATTAAGAGTCATTTATGGTTTGTCTCCCTCCCAATCCCATCTTGTTTCATTTACTCTTCTCCTATCCCCCTACCCCCCCATGTTGCTTCTCCATGTCCTCATATCAGGGAGATCATATGATAGTTGTCTTTCTCCGATTGACTTATTTCACTAAGCATGATACGCTCTAGTTCCATCCACGTCGTCGCAAATGGCAAGATTTCATTTCTTTTGATGGCTGCATAGTATTCCATTGTGTATATATACCACATCTTCTTTATCCATTCATCTGTTGATGGACATCTAGGTTCTTTCCATAGTCTGGCTATTGTAGACATTGCTGCTATAAACATTCGGGTACACGTGCCCCTTTGGATCACTATGTTTGTATCTTTAGGGTAAATACCCAGTAGTGCAATTGCTGGGTCATAGGGTAGTTCTATTTTCAACATTTTGAGGAACCTCCATGCTGTTTTCCAGAGTGGTTGCACCAGCTTGCATTCCCACCAACAGTGGAGGAGGGTTCCCCTTTCTCCACATCCTCTCCAGCATCTGTCATTTCCTGACTTGTTAATTTTAGCCATTCTGACTGGTGTGAGGTGATATCTCATTGTGGTTTTGATTTGTATTTCCCTGATGCCGAGTGACGTGGAGCACTTTTTCATGTGTCTGTTGGCCATCTGGATGTCTTCTTTGCAGAAATGTCTGTTCATGTCCTCTGCCCATTTCTTGATTGGATTGTTTGTTCTTTGGGTGTTGAGTTTGCTAAGTTCCTTATAGATTTTGGATACTAGCCCTTTATCTGATATGTCGTACAGCATCCCTTCCTGATCAAAACTCTTCAAAGTGTAGGGATAGAGGGCACATACCTCAATATTATCAAAGCCATCTATGAAAAACCCACCGCAAATATCATTCTCAATGGAGAAAAACTGAAAGCTTTTCCGCTAAGGTCAGGAACACGGCAGGGATGTCCATTATCACCACTGCTATTCAACATAGTACTAGAAGTCCTAGCCTCAGCAATCAGACAACAAAAGGAAATTAAAGGCATCCAAATTGGTAAAGAAGAAGTCAAACTATCACTCTTCGCAGATGATATGATACTATATGTGGAAAACCCAAAAGACTCCACTCCAAAACTGCTAGAACTTGTACAGGAATTCAGTAAAGTGTCAGGATATAAAATCAATGCACAGAAATCAGTTGCATTTCTGTACACCAACAACAAGACTGAAGAAAGAGAAATTAAGGAGTCAATCCCATTTACAATTGTACCCAAAACTATAAGATACCTAGGAATAAACCTAACCAAAGAGACTAAGAATCTATACACAGAAAATTATAAAGTACTCATGAAAGAAATTGAGGAAGACACAAAGAAATGGAAAAATGTTCCATGCTCCTGGATTGGAAGAATAAATATTGTGAAAATGTCCATGCTACCTAAAGCAATCTACACATTTAATGCAATCCCTATCAAAATCCCATCCATTTTTTTCAAAGAAATGGAACAAATAATCCTAAAATTTATATGGAACCAGAAAAGACCTCGAATAGCCAAAGGAATATTGAAGAACAAAGCCAAAGTTGGTGGCATCACAATTCCGGACTTCAAGCTCTATTACAAAGCTGTCATCATCAAGACAGCATGGTACTGGCACAAAAACAGACACATAGATCAGTGGAACAGAATAGAGAGCCCAGAAATCGACCCTCAACTCTATGGTCAACTAATCTTCGACAAAGCAGGAAAGAATGTCCAATGGAAAAAAGACAGCCTCTTCAATAAATGGTGCTGGGAAAATTGGACAGCCACATGCAGAAAAATGAAATTGGACCACTTCCTTCCACCACACACGAAAATAGACTCCAAATGAATGAAGGACCTCAATGTGAGAAAGGAATCCATCAAAATCCTTGAGGAGAATGCAGGCAGCAACCTCTTCGACCTCAGCCGTAGCAACATCTTCCTAGGAACGACGGCAAAGGCAAGGGAAGCAAGGGCAAAAATGAACTATTGGGATTTCATCAAGATCAAAAGCTTTTGCACAGCAAAGGAAACAGTTAACAAAACCAAAAGACAACTGACAGAATGGGAGAAGATATTAGCTACTGACTTTCTTACTAGTGGGGACCTTTGGGGATTTCTGCTCTGGTCTTAACCTTGTTCTGCAGGGCCACTGTGCATGTAGATATCGTGTGCTCACTTTTCTGAGTCTCACAGGATTGAGTCAAATTGCTAGCCTTCTATCTACCCCGTGGAGTGGTTACGCAGACTAAATGAGCAAATGAATGCAAAACACTCAGAATAAATATGGCCTAATAAATAGTAAGAACTGTATAAAGGGCCACTGTTGTGAGTCAATACTGTTATTAATCTGGGATTCTTCCAAGTCACTGGAGCACCTGGATTGTCCTCTCTGTCCCTAGCTTGAACAGAGCTGGAGCAGGTCTCTCGGGACTGAGAGCTTGCCATGACGGTGTGGTCCCTCTGCAGGGAGGGATGCCCTGGGTCCTTGGCTATAGTTCAGGTAGAAAACATGGGTTAATTCAGTGAAAGTTTCTTCTTTATTGGGAGTGTTCTGGGAACTCCGTGAGCCAGCAGCACTGTGGGATTTGAGCTTTTTGAGGCAGAGGGGTTGCTATAGGAGTTTTTAGAAGGGACCACATGGGTTTCACAGCAGTAAAGGCCCTGGTTTTTCACTATATAATAAGACATTATTTAGTGTGTGAAAGACGGATTTTGCTTTTTATGTGTGTGGTTTTTAAAAATTATTATTTTTTACGGGGCACCTGGGTGGCTCAGTGGGTTAAACCTCTGCCTTCGGCTCAGGTCATGATCTCAGGGTCCTGGGATCGAGCCCCGCATCGGGCTCTCTGCTCAGCAGGGAGCCTGCTTCCTCCTCTCTCTCTCTGCCTACCTCTCTGCCTACTTGTGATCTCTCTCAAATAAATAAATAAAATCTTAAAAAAATAAAAAAATAAAAATTATTATTTTTAGAACAAGGGACAGAGGGAGAGGGACAAGAGGACTCCACACTGAACACAGAACCCACAGCGGGCTCGATCTCACAACCCTAAGATCATGCGCTGAGCCGAAATGAAGAGTCAGACACTCAACCAGCTGAACCATCCAGGCCCTCCTTGCTCTTGTTTTTTGGTTGTTTTAAAAGGAGCTATTACAGCTGGTAGTGCAAAACTACTCTCGAGAATTGCTACTTTCCTTTTGAGTATCATCTCCTTAGCAGAACCTGCTCAGGCCCAGAGTTTAAAACAGTTTACAATAAGCCTGCCTCTGGAGTTCTTGTACACATCGACTTCCCAAGCTAGTTGTGAAGAATTGTCAAGATGATGTGCCCAAGTTGTTTAGCTTAGAGAAAGCCCTCCAAAGATGGCAGGTGCTGTTTTTCCTCTTCTCCTCTGGCTGATCTCCTAAGTTGGTGGCTAGGGCCCATGCAAGATTAAATTGTTCTGTCCTCACTGGAAGTTTGGTGGTTACAAGTTTTCCTAGCACATGTTTAGTTTGACCAAACTACAGAAATAACTGTAGGATTCCAAATTGGTCCATGATTTAAAATTGGGTGTGGAGGAAATTGGTCATAGAAAAACTGCCTTAAGAATTCCAGTTGCTTACACCCACTGAGATGGACATCTTTTGGCGGGGGGGGGGGGGGGGGGAGGGGATTATGTTGTTATTGCATAATAATATCGTGCCAGACAGAGTGCTAAATTCTTTTTCTTCCTTTCCTTTCCCTCCCACCCTCCCTCCCTCCCTTCTTTCCTTCCTTTTCTTCATTCCTTCCTTTCTTCCTTCTTTCCTTTCTTCCTTCCACCTTTCCCTTCCTTCCTTTTCCTCCTTTCCTGTCCTTCCCTCCTTCTCTCCCTTTCTTTCTTTCTCTCTTTTCTTTTCTTTCTGTTTCAAGTTTTTATTTAAATTCTAGGAATTCTCGGTAGTTATCATATAGTGTAATACTAGTTTCAAGGTAGAATTTAGTGATTCATCACTTACGTGTAACACCCAGTGCTCATCATCACAAGTGCCCTCCTTAGGACCCGTCATGCATCCAGCCGGTCCCCCACCCACCTCCCATCCAGTAACCCTTAGTTTGTTCTCTATAGTTAAGTAAATCCTTTCTTTACTAATCTTAACCACCCCATTACCCTGTTTATAGATGAGGATACTCAAACACAATGACATTAAGTAATTCAGTTTAGGACTGACTAGAGTTTGGATTGAACCCAGAGGTATGTGACCCCAGAGTCCTGCACAAAATCCTTAGTGCCCTCCTGCTTTGCTTGTGCCACCTCGGCCAATCGTTCATGCATTTATTCATTCATTCCGTAAATATTGTGTATGTCAGGTACTCTGCTAGGCCTTGGGAGATACTGTGGTGGACAAGAATGGGAGTTAGGGAGTTTGCATTCTAGTGGGAGGAACTTAAACCAGAAAATGAATGTGTGTGTTATTTATGTACATACACATACGTACCTTTAACAGTAATGTGTTCTGTGAAGAAGGACAGTCGTTACTTTAATAGTTAGGGAAAAAGTAACTAAAAAGTTACCTAAAATAGTAACTTTCTCCTTCATCTTGTTTTAGCCATTACTTTGTATTTTAATTTATATCACCTAAATTTAATATATACATGCTACCATGTTTGTAAGTTAGGAAGCATAACAGTATACCTGCAAACCTACCACCTAATCTCAGAGCTAAGCATTACCAATTCTGTTTCATCATCCTGTACCCCATTTACCTATCCTTTGAAGTAACCACTTCTTAAAATTTTTTGTTAAATTCTTCTATTGCCTTTTATAAAAATAGTATTAATCACTTACAGTTCTATCCATAGAACTATATTGTTTCATTTTGCTTATTTATTCTTCCTAATAAAAATAGTATTGGGCACCTGGGTGGCTCAGTCAGTTCTGTGTCTGCCTTCAGCTCAGGTCATGATCCCAGGGTCCTGGGATTGAGTCCCACATTGCATGGGGCTCCCTGCTCAGCAGGGAGTCTGCTTCTCCTTCTCCCTCTGCCCCTCCTCCCTGCTCTTGCACTCACATTCTCTCTTTCTCTCTCTCGCACACACTCTCTCTCAAATAAATAAATAAAACCTTAAAAAAAAAAAAAAACAACAGTATCATCATTCCACAATGCTGCATGTGGCTGTAGTTCATTCATTTTAACAGCTGAGTTATGGTCTATTGGGTGAATGTGCAAAACCTGTCAATTCACTGCCTTGTTGATGGATATTTGGATTATTTCCAGCATTTTACTCTTTGAATAGTGCTGCTAAAAACATTCTTTTGTGTGCCTCTTCATGCACATATAAGTTTCTCCATGACATTCCTGAGAGTGGAATTGCTAGGTCATTGTTCAACCTCACATGATAATACCAAATTGTTTTCTAAAGGGGTGGTACTAGTTTATATTCCCACCTAGAAGTAATTAAGAGTTCCAGTTGACCCACTGGGGATGAGGAGACATCTTCATTTTTGCCAGTCTAGTGGGAATGAGATAATGTTACATGTGGTCTTCACTGGCATTTCCCCAATAACGAATGAGATTGAGTCTCTGAGAAAATGATTTTTGAGGAAAAACCAGACTGAAATGAATGAGCAAGCCATGAAGACCATGGAAGTAGAACATTCCATGGCAACATTTCAGAAGTAGAGACTATCAAGGAGCAGCAAGAGATAGTTATGAAGAGAGAAAAGTGAGCCAGGGAAGATGAGCTAGGGAAGGCAGGCAGGCACTAGGTCTCCCAGGGCCTGGGAGCCCATGGTCAACACTGTTTTAAGCTTTATTGTAAGAGTTTGGGGAAGAAATGGGAGGGCTGTTAGAGGGGGAGGAACGTGGTTTGATTGATGCTTTAAAAAGATCCTCTTGGAGTACTTGGGTGGCTCAGTCAGTTAAGCATCCAACTCCTGAGTTCAGCTCAGGTTGTGATCTCAGGGTTGTGAGATTGAGTCCTTTGATGGGCTCCATTCTCAGTGAGGAGTCTGCTGAGATTCTCTCCCTTTCTTTCTGCCCCTTCCTCTACTCGTGCTCTTGCTCTCTCTCTCTCAAAGAAATAAATAAAATCTTTAAAAAATTTAAAAAAAAAAGATTCTTTTAACTTACATGTGAATAAACTCTGAGAGATGATGAGAACGGGACCATAGATGATAGTTGGAGGCATGCAGAAGGTAAAGTAAGAGATGAATCTGGCTTCAACCAGAATGTTGGTGGAGAAGTTGGTAAGAAGTTAGATTCAGGACACATGCTGAAGGTGAGGCCGGTAAAACCTGTTGATGGTTTGGATGCAGGTGTGAGAAGAGAAGAATTAAGAAT
The DNA here is from genome assembly GCF_922984935.1 of Meles meles. Taxonomy (NCBI): domain Eukaryota; kingdom Metazoa; phylum Chordata; class Mammalia; order Carnivora; family Mustelidae; genus Meles; species Meles meles. Next base: position 103,398,170 of record NC_060072.1, read on the forward strand.
GATCTCTTGGTTTGAGAGTGAATAATAGAGAGTGTAGGGTCATTAGCTGAAATGAGAAAGACGGTGGGAGAACATCACCACTAAGGAGCGCTTACATAATACATATATCTGTAAAGCTATTAATAATTCTCTTTCTCTAGAATGTAAACTATGTGAGGCCCATAAGACTCTATTTTGTATACCATTGTATTTTCAGGATCGAGTATGGTGCCTGGTACATAGACACCATTTAATGAACGTTTGTTGAATAAATCAGTAAAAGGGGAAGAGGAAGCCTTGTTCTATATCTGAGTCAATTTTTTAGGTCTTTCTAAGAGAAATATTTTATTGATTGTGATAGATTCTTTCAAACATGCTTGAAATATCCTAGTTCTGTTTTAGACTTCCTTATCAGTCACAATTTTGCATTTAGTGTTTACTGTAAATGAAATCAAGAATCAATTATTTCTAAGAAATTTTATTTCAAACTTAATCTCGTTGAAGAAATTTGTGGACATAAATTTGAACTCAATTGAGAATATTCTGTTCATCATTCCAGAGCAAATGCCCAGATGTAAAGGAGGATGGTTGAAAATAATAAGCATTGCAAAGCATTTACAGGTTACAAACCATTTTTGCATTAGTGATGCCCTGGAATGAGTGGAGTTTTTCTTTATGCAGCATGTAATTTCACCAGTAAAATCTTTCAAATATTCTCCATTATCTACACAATTAAAGTTTTAGTTCTTTATCAGAATAGACCAGGCCTCCATGATTTACCCCAGCCTACTTTTGTGGCATCAGCTCTTAATACTTCCCAAGTTATCCTTCACGTTCCAGCAACACCAGCCCATTTGTAGTTGCCCCAAGTTAGATCAAGTGCCCCTCCTCTGCACTCCTGTGATACTCTGGGCATATGTTGCACAGTACACATCAGTTTACTTGTCTCTCCAAACGAACTGTCAGCTCTTTGAGGGAAGACACGATGTCATTTTTTATGCTCAGCCCCAGTAGTACAGAGGCTGCTATAGAGTCAGAAAACTCAGTGAATGCTTCACAAGTAAATGAACATTCAATCACAGGAGTAGGTCTGTTTGATTACTAAAAGGGGCATACACCTTAAGACATCACTTGATCAGTACTTCACTGAAGACTTACTTGATAATCAAGAACTTCTATAGGTCTGTATCTACTCCTAGCATTTGTATCATTGAGATTAACCTTTGCTCTGGGTTGTGGGACTCAAGAGAGTTCCTGTTTAGGAAGCAGATAAAACAGAAAACCCAGAAATAAACCCACAATGACATGGTCAGTTAATCTTCAACAAAGGAGAAATGAATATACAATGGGAAAAACAGTCTCTTCTAAGAAATGTTGGGAAAACTGGACAATCATGTGCAAAACCATGAAACTGGACCATTGTCTTTTACCATACACAAAAATAAACTCAAAATGGATTAAAGACCTAAACATGATGCCTGAAACCATATAAATCTTTGAAGAGAGCACAGGCAGTACTTTCTCTGACATTGGCCATAGCAACATTTTTCTAGATAGATCTCCTGAGGCAAGAGAAATAAAAGTAAAAATAAACTATTGGACTACATCAAAGTAAAAAATTTCTGCACAGCAAAGGAAACAATCAACAAAACTAAAAGGCAACCTACCGAATGGGAGGAGATATTTGCAAATGGCATATCTGATAAAAGGTTAGTATCCTAAATATATAAAGAATTGATATAGCTCAACGCCTAAAAAATCCAACTACAAAATGGGTAGAAGACATGAATAGACATTTCTCCAAAGAATACATACAGATGGCCAACAGATACATGAAAAGATGCTCAACATCACTCATCATCAGGGAAATGCAAATCAAAATCACAATGAGATATCACCTCATACATGTCAGATTGGCTAAAATAAAAAATACAAGAAACAATTGTTGGTGAGGATGTGGAAAAAAAGGAACCCTCTTGCCCTGTTAAGAGGAATGCCAATTGGTGCAGCCACTCTGGAAAGCAGTATGGAGGTTCCTCAAAAAATTAAAAGTAGAACTACCCTGTGATCCAGTAATTGCTCTACTGGGTATTTAGCCCCAAAATACAAAAACACTGATTCAAAGGAATACATGTACCCCTATGTTTACAGCAGTATTATTTATGATAGCCTAATTATGGAAGCTGCCCAAGTCTCCATGGATAGATGAATGGATAGAGATGTGGAGTATATATGGAATGGAATATATACAGCCATAAAAAGAATGAAATTTTGCCATTTGCAATGACATGGGTAGAACTAGAGAGTATAGTGCTGAGTGAAATAAGTCAGAGAAAGATAAAATACAATATGGTCTCACCCATATATGGAATTTAAGAAACAAAACAAAGGAGCAAAGGGAAAAAAGGGAGAGAGACAAACCAAGAAACAGACTCTTAACTACAGAGAACAAACTGATCGCTGTTACCAGTTGGGAGCTGGGTCGGGGAATGGGTGAAGTAGGGGATGAGGATTGGAGAGTACACTTATCATGATGGGGAAAAAATAAAAACAAATCAACCAGGGTAACTCACAGTGTAACCATGTAATAGGAGAACATTTTCCTATTTTATCCTATTTTCTCCTCATCTGCTGCAGGACATCTGCACTGTGTGACTACTATAATTCATGAAGATTCACCTAGTTAAGTGTGAAATCATTATATTGGCCAATCCATAAACTAAAATGTTAATTCTATCCGTCAGAGGTAACACTGTTAATACGTAGTTCCCTACTCGTCTTTTATCTGGGCATATATAATTTTCCTAAAATGGGATCAAACTGTGCCACTTTTTGGGTAATCTACTTGTTTTCTCTTTATATATATTTACATATAGAGAGAGGTGTACAGATATATATTTTTATGTATATTTATTTATATTATATGGAGAGCTATATAGATATAGGTAATATCTATAGAGATATGTATAGATAGGTACATAGATACAAGTAATATTTATATAGATATATATTTATAGATATATATATATTTATATATACTTCTATCTATCTTATCTATGTTACTATATATTTTTCCATACTTATATCATTTTATAAAAGCTTCTAAATATTTTGTTCATAGTTTTGTATTTTAACTTTGTACAAAGTTATCTTTATGCAAGGGATGATTAGGATAAGGAAATAGTTCTCAATATTTTTACCAGTCATACCAAAGAAATATTACATGATTTCATATAAAGAAGAGAAGAATTTGAGATTATAGCTTCTCGGGTACATAATTATGATGGTATTTAATAGCTAGCCTCATTCTGTCTCTCTAATCAAAATTATGTACCTCCAAATGCCCATTTTTAAGTTCATTGCATAATATAATCAAGATAATTTCCTCCCTTATTAGACTAAGTAAGACACTTTGGTAACAGTCTCCTTTGAGTTTCTTAGTTTTATATAAGAAGTATACAAGATAGCTGTTAGAAGTTAATTTCAGGGAAAGTCACAAGAAATGACTATAGTTTGTACCTTTGGCTCTGAAGGAACTAAACTAATGGGTAACTTGAACACTCTAACCATGTAAGACAGACAATTTGATATGTGACCAAAAACTGTGAGCTCCTTTGTCTTCCCATTTTTGTTACCATGCTAATTTTACTTCAAGGTGCCTCAGTTTATTACAGTCTTCTGGTTAAGCCTCAGAGAAAGTAGGTATCATCTTTCTTTTAAGTTGGGTTTCCGTAGTTGCGTTGGGTTCCTATAAGGCACTCCCTGCCCCAGCCTAGTGCTACATGTGCTCAGGAGTTAAGTAGATCACAAATGAATTCTGTGTTAATTTTTCATGTGTTCCCCAATTAAATATTTTACTACTAAAATATTTAATGCCTTCTAATTTAGGCACCACACAAACACGACACAAACAGGGTTCCGAAGAAGCATCAGGATTTAAAAAAATGCCAATAGCTGATTTATTTTAGGATTGCGCCTCCAAATTTTTGTAATTGTTATCATAGCTAAAGAATACAGGACTGAGCAAAATCATACCGTAATGAACTTTGCTGCTTAGATGAGTCATGGCTTCCTTGACTGTATATTCTGGGCTCAGGCCACCTGTTGCCGAGCCCCAAGTAGGGAGCAGTTTGAGGAACTCACAGAGGGATCATCCCCTTGGGTGTTATTTGGTTGCTTTGCAGCTCGGTTCTTGAGAACCACTTTTTTGAGGATGTGAAACTTGTAAAATGTGTGAATGCCTCTAAGAGACTTCCAATCTTCAGGCACTGCCTTTCTAGTGCCTGGCACGTAGTACTAAGGCAGTAAGTATTTGCCAAATGAATGACTGAAATGAGGAATTAATTATTTTTAAACTTTTGTTTAAAAAATGAGATCACAGCTTGAGCCAAGCCATCCCATCTGGTTGAAGGCTATTTATAGCTTTTAAGTGGTATCATTGTGCCATCGTACCAGAGGGGTGACTGTCACCATACTTGATGTTATCCTGTGTGTCCGTAATGCTTGAAAGAACAGATGATTTAAAGTATGTGTGATTTGTTGCCTGGATCTTGATTTAGCAGCAGAAGCTCCTTCGGATTAAGTGGCCCGCCTTCTCCAGCCTAGAATCAAACAAAGATAAGCTGCTTTAGACGTGTATCAGACCAGCATTTATACATTCAGGGTGCCTCTGTTGCTGACATCACTCTCTCTCTTCATTATGGACTCCTTGCTTCCCATATCAACAACTTGGTCTCTCCTCAGGGCAGAGATGTGAATGCTAGACCTTCACATTTTTATTGCATGGTCATTTGGAAAAGTAAATGGAGGTACAGCATCTTAATTTTGATTAAGTCTTAAGTTATATTGGAAGAAAAAAATTGCTGATATTCGCACACATTAAAAAGCTTCATTGTTAAAATTATGCCAACTAAGATAAACCTGCAGTGTGGAAATTAAAATTTATAAGTGACCTCATCATATCATGTTCAGTAACCTAGAATTCAAACTTTCTGGGAAAGTGTTATAGCAAAGAAAAATTGAGGGAAGTGCTAACATTTACTGAGAATTTATGTTACCTAATTTTTACGGTCACCAACATGTTAGCATCAGAAATAGAAAATCCAAGGGTGCCTGGGTGGCACAGTTCCTTAAGTGGCCGACTCCCATGATTTCGGCTCAAGGGGTGATCTCAGGGTCCTGGGATTGAGCCCTGTGTCAGGCTCTGTACTTAGCAGAGAGTCTACTTGGAGATTCTCCCTCCCCCTGCTCTATTTCTTTCTGTCTGTCTGTCTCTCTCTCAAATAAGTAACTAAATAAATCTTGGAAAAAAAAAAGGTAGAAAATCGAGCAAGGAAGAAAAGGGAATGCAGGGAAGTAAAGAGAGGAAAGAAAAGAGTAGTTTTTTGTGTGAAATACTAGATGCATTAATAGGATGGTCCTGTGTGGCAAGTGGCAAATCAGTTTAAAACAAGTAGGACCACAGCTTGGCCGAAGTTTCAGAGGATTTCCGTTACAATTCTTTCTTCCAAATTTAATATTATTTCACATGCTAAAAATTATTGGTAAGTCATATTTACAGTACTTTGATATTGTATCAGGGCACACGGTTTTCTCTCCTTCACATCAACTATATAGCCTTTTTGGGTTTTGGTCCAAAATTACTTTTCTAATTTAATATCTCAACCAATAAGTAAGTGGATTTTTTAAAATATAAATAATAATAATAACTACGAGTTACTAAGCCAGAACTGTGTGTTAGGTACTTAGCTGTTTGATATCCTTCAATCTCCACAACACCTATGGGTAGGACATGAGTGCAGTTATCATTCCAGTTTCACACGTGAGGAAAATGAGGCTCAAAGAGGTTAAATTCCTTGGCTAAGGTCACCCAGGTCATAAGTGGTCCAGCTGGGATTCAGACCAACTTTGTCCCCCTCCTGAATCTGAGCTCTGCCTTCTTCCTGGGTACGACTTGCATCTCTTTTTGTTTGCAAATGTAACGTTATCCTGGTTTTCATAGAATTTAAGTATAAGACTTGCCAATAATATTAAAATTATTTCATTTGTTATATTGTTTATTAATGAGCCCAGACCTCTCTTCGAAAGTTTCATTGTGTTCACCAAGCATCTCCACCTGGATATTTTCCTAATACCTCATAGTCTTCATCTCTACACACTGCACTCTTCCTGCCCCCAAATATATTGTATAGTGATGGGGGGCTCAATGACTAAAGATATGTACATGTTTCATTTTTATGTCTCTGTTACTACTTTCTTCTGGAATTCTTGAATAGATTCTGCTCTTTTGGCTCAAGAGACCTTGGGTGGTTATCCATTCCAATTCTAGAGTTCTAGAACTTGCTTTCGGGAAGCAGTCCGTGCCCACCCCTGCAGCCCTGCAAGACCCACAGGAACAGGATCATTGTACCCTGATGCCTGTGTGGTCCTGGCTGGCCCATATGATGGGCTTGGGAAAAATGTGTTGACTGCCTGTATTGCTACTCTTATACTGTTGCTGACCAGTAGGCAGCATATTAGAGATCACATCCTCATATTTACACGGGAAACTACAGATTCCCCGGGTCTTACTCCACTCTTCCTTACCTCACGGCGACCCGGTCCTTTTGGCACAATGTTTATTTATGCCCTTCACACTTCCCATTCTGTTATTTATACTCTAAGTCTAGAATGAGAGCCTTCCTGCTGTCACTATTCATTTCTATAATTCTAAGACTCTACTGTCCAACAAAAGCCATATAAAGTTTATCTCCTTCATGAACTCATGCTCAGTCTCCTCAGACAGAGGTAATTGCTCTCATCTCAGTCTCCCAAACAATGTAACATTGGGAACACCATAATCTGCCTTTTATTTCTTTACTCAGAGAACCGGGGGATGGGCACCCATGAGATCCGCTGGTTTAAACGTGACTAACTTTCCTTACTGTTGCCTTATTATTGGGCTTTTCAGAGCCTGTGTGCATTTAATACGCTGAAATCCGTCACGAATCTTCAAGTGAGGGGTATATTTGTTGGGTGTTTGTTTGTTTTTCCTTTGTCTGCCTAGCAACACCAGTGTTGTCAAGTGCCACTCTTGATATGCAGCTATAGGACAAATACCTGTGGCGGGGGTGCTTACGTTGCATTTTCCTTTTCTTTTCTTTTTAAAATTGTATCAAATAGTGAACACTTGTCACATTCTAAACTCGAAGCATCCTTCTGGATGCTTTGCCCTATGAAGATAGCACCATGCTCTTCCCTAAAAGGCACTCTGGGATATGCCTTGCTGATGGGAGTGTAAAAAGGCACATCCACTTTGGAAAATAATTTGACCTTTTCTTATGAAGTGAAACGTATACCTGCCATATGATTCAGCATTTTCATTCCTCTGCGTTTAACCGCAAGAACACCTACAGCCTCAAAAAGACTTGAATGAGAATATTCCCAGCAGCCTTATTCATAACAACCCCCAATGGAAACAATGAATATAAGGTGTTCTTCAGTAGATCACTGAATAAATAAATTCTGGTGTGTCCATACTACCATAGTCCACAGAGAGAGAGAGAGAGAGAACTACTCGTACACATAACAACATGGATGAATATCGAAACCATGAAAGTGTTTTAACTTTTGGGTTGGGTGGTCCTTACATCGTGCCTACGGTTCAAAAGTCATTGAAGTGAGTGCCTAAGGTCTGTGCATTTTATTGTGGATGAATCATCTCAGGGAGATGGAGGCCAGCACAGCAGTTAAGAGCCTGGGACTTGGAGCCAGAGTGCCTGGATGCAAATCCTGGTTGTACCCCTTATTATCCCCGGGACCTTTGGTAAATGGCTTATGTAAGTGTTCGCTTTAGTTTCTTCCCCAGTCAAATGGGACTGAAATCAGTATCTACCTTATAAGGTTGTTGTGAGAATTAAATGAGTTAGATTGTCCGTTAGTAGTTTTTAAGTTCTTAGTAAGTAGAATTTTAAAATAAAACACTCTGACCTTCATGACAGTACCCCCAGGTTCTTATCCCTGGCTGTAGGTGAGAATCACCTGGGGAACGTTCTAAAAATAACAATACCTGGGCTCCATTCCAAAGGATACGGATATCATTGGTCTGGGGTGGGGTCTGGGGATTGGTCTGGGGATTGCAGTTTGGGGTTTTTTTTTTTAAGCTCCCCAGGTGATTCTAATATGCAGCTAAAGTTGAAAATTACTAGTTGTTTTCTTTTTTTTTTTTTACTATATTTTGACCAGTAATGCTTTAAGGTATTGAAATATTCCCAATTTCCAATAATTCTGGTGCTGTGGAACAGATTGGACTTTATTTTCTCCATTTCCGATAGTATCAGAAGCCTTTCCAGAGAAAGCAAAAAAGATTGGCTTAATAATGGACTTCCATAAAAATTATTGGTGCTTACTTCATTGGACTTATGTGGAGAAATAACAGAAAATCCTAACATCCACACGGGAGCCCTGAGACTTCTTCTTTTTATTCAGATCATTTTTTTTTTTCTTTTCCAGGGTGAAATATTGCCTATCTAAAATGTTCCAAGGCTGGGGAGAAGCACTCCATTAAGTTGAAATGATAAAGCATAGAAACTTTAAAACACCCAAGATGCAAATTGTGAGGCCTTTCTATTCAGAGCCCTCTAAATGTTAGGTGTCCCTGTCCTCTCTTTAGTTGTGAATGCAGACACTGTGGGAAGAACAAGAGTCCCTGATTAATATGAGGAAATAGGTTACATTAACTTTTTAGTCTCTCAGAAGGAGGAAGTCAAAGTACCTCACTTTTATGGGGAGTGACTGTGTGAATTGTTTACAATTGCATTAATGAGAAAGATGACTATATTCATTGAGATAAGGTGTAAATTCACAAGTGTCAAGAGTGTCACTAATGAAAAAGCCGCATATGGCACTAGAATAATAGACATTTTGAGTATTATATAATGCTATCTATACATTTGAAGATGAATATGGCCAGACGACTTTTTGCATAAATGCTTTCTGAGTTAAGAGTTTATAAAACTTTGTTTATATTTGTGTGCCTCTTATTGTTAATTAGCACCTAATGACTGCTTTATGTTTCTAACTTAATCCCAGTGTATTTGTATAATTGGTGTGTCTTCACCCTCCTACCACCATTTGTTTTTAAGTGAGAAATAACTGAGTCATATAAAGGAAATCTTTTATAATTATGGCAGTGTGTTTCTTCATGAATAATGAAGTAATGTTAGTAGTTTTATTTTTGTAGATTTTGGCCAATGATTCACATTTGTACTGTGTCTGGGTTGACTAAAAAAATCCACCATTAATGGGCAAGAGATAATAGAGTGTAGTGGAATAATATACTTGAAATGAGACCAGTGGCCCTTCCTTTCTTTTCTCATCTCATAACCACTCTGGGAGTTGGTTTCTACATATCTAAAATGGTTTTCTTTTCTTTTCTTTTTTTTTTTTTAAGATTTTGTTTATTTGAGAGAGAGAGAGAGCGCGCACAAGCGGAAGGGAGGGGCAGAGGCAGAAGAAGAAACAGAATCCCCGGTGAGCAGGGAGCTCACTGCAGGGTTCAGTCCCAGGGCTCTGGGATCATGACCTGAACTAAAAGCAGGTGCCTAAGTAACTAAGCCACACAGGTGCCCCTAATGTGGTTTTAATTTGAACAAAAGAAGGTGATGGCCAAAATACCATTGATTGGTGAAACCAGTCACTTGTTTTTCCTCTTTAATTTATTGTTTATTAACAATATTATTGTTATATTGTTTATTAACAATATTATTATATTGTTTATTAACAATATTATTGTTAATATTGTTAAATTAAATATCATTAAATTATCATTAATTTATTTTTTCCTCTTTAAATTATTGTTTAAGTATCATCAAAATGAATAATTTATGCATTGGATGTTATTGTTCCCATCATACCCAAGACATGATTCCAGGTACTACGGGTCTTACCAAGATGAATAAGGCAGAAATGCTATGAGTGTTCAAAAACTGGATATCATATTTTATTGAGGAAGGCTCAAGATCAAGGAATGTTTTACAAAGTAGAAGACATTTAATTAATACCTTAAAATAAGATAGATAAGATTTTTACATATTCAATGGAAAGTACATTCTAGGAGGAAGGAAGAGCATAAGCAAATGAATGAGAGCTGGAAAGCCAGGCCCAGCTCATGAGGTCTAGGTTAGGGTTTAGAGTATACATAGAACCATGTAGGGTTAGGTCTGAAATCAGAGAAGGCCAGACTATTGAATACCTTGAATGCTGTCAGTCCAGAGAGTTTGGATAAATGTCTACGTGTCGTTGGGAGATTTAACTGAAGACACTGGGATGGGGGCTAAAGAGATTTTAAGAAAAATTCTTAGGTGTTGTGAGTTTGAAAATAGTTGACTATGTCAAATCAGATATATGATTTATTCTTACCATATATAGTTTTGAGATTTGCCTTTAGAATCTCTGTACTTATTTTAGATTTGCAAAAAGCCCATGCAAAGGATAACATATGCAGATAACTATTTTCCAGCAGACCTTAAACATACAGAAATTAAATTTCAGTCTTTTGCTGGTGTGATTGGTGGTCATACCAGGAAGTATTTATCATGATTTCTTTCAATAAAAAATAAAATTCTTTCAGTGAATCTTTTGGATTGTGTTCCAAAGTCCTTGAAATATACTTCTAGGGACCTAATACACTAATGAATTTTTGTCGTGTCCTAGTTAGCATGAAGACCCAAGTAACTTGGTTTTATCATTGGTGTTTAAGATTGCACTTGCACTGTGCGTTCTTGGGTGTACAAGGGAGAAGGGCCTGCATTCTTTGCTCTTCTTCACTTCCCTGCGTTCTTTTGCATTTTCTCTTCCATTCTGATCTGAGCCTGGCTGAAGTAGATAATCACCTCGCAGCCAACCATGTGCCTGAGTTAACTGCCAGAAAGCATACTTACTTGCAGACAGCAGTTTGCTTTTCTTGGGAGACTGTGTTTTAGAAGAAGGTTTCATTCAGTGATACCCAAGGAATGCACAAATAGAGGGGTAATGCACGTACAGGTACAGACCTAGGTTATAAATGTTAGAGAAGGGAAAGGGATGGGGAAAAGGAAACTATTTTTCATTCAGTAAATTGGGATATAGCAATGTCTATATGAACTTGACCCCTAACTAGGATTAGAACATGCAAAAACAAAAACCTAGTTGACTCATGCTGAGAATATCCTATCTATTCAGTACTATTTAAGAGATATAGAAAAGGGGCACCTCTGGCCCAGTGGGTGAAGCATGCAATTCATGATCTTGGGGTCGTGAGTTCAGGCCCCACATTGGGTATAGAGCTGACTTAAAAAAAAAAAAAAAAAAAAGACGTAGAAAAGAAGACAACATTCTGCTGCACTTAGGGGTGAAAAGTCTCTCTGAAAAAAGCCATCGTTTTCTTTCATGCCTTATTGAAAAGGATGCACAAGTACACGAACAGTAAACTTTTTAGAACAAAAAGCTTGAATAGTTAGAGCTGGACTCTAATGTGGAGAAATTCATGGAGCTTATAAAACTTGAATAAGTAGCCCCAGGTTTAATGAGGCAGTCTTGCAACTTTAAGTGAACTAATGGTAATTTATAGACGTTCTTAGTGTTCTGTAGGATAAAATGGAAATGAATGGTGGTATAGTAATGTTAACAAAAGGAAAAGCTATCTACTGTAGATGTAAGTAATTCTGGCACATGGGGGAACACACCCAAGGGAAAAACCCTCACAGCCCTTTGAAATAACCTTTACGCAAAAGCAAAGCTTAAGGTGGAGAAGTTGTGTCCAAAGCCCTTAGAAATATTGTCTTTCTGCCCTAAGATAGAACCCTCATAAGGGTAGAAGTTTTAACCTGAGAAACGAGGAAGAGACTCTTTCTGCTTGCATCAGTTAATTATTGCCCACATGGAAGCCATGAACTTGACACGGCATAGAACTCTTTAGACTTCAGACGTTGTGCTGCTTCAGAGGTCTCCTGTCCATGACCTGTGGGTCAGTAAACAAAGGCCTGACCTCTTGACAGAGCTCTGCTCCCATATTGCCAGCTGCTTTTGAGTCCATTCCATGGAGTTGGCCTCCCAGGGACATTTCACCTGCCAGAAGTGGCTTCCCCATCTCTCTTCCCGCCTTCATTCCACCCATCCTAAGAGGGCCTGAAGCTACCCCACCACTTTCATTAAGTCCTTGGAATATGCACTGGCCCACTGGAATCCTTCCTACCTCTGAACTCCTAGGACTCTTCACTCTTCATTTTTTGCGTTGTTCATTAACTGCCTTGCAAAAATTCTTACATTTTGTCTATTCCTATACACTATTATTTCAAGTTTATGTTGCCCTTTAGGGCTCTGTAGTCTGTGATTGTTCCAGGATCTGAGTATAAGCCCTGCCATGTGCTCAGTATATAGGCTGACAGATTGCTTGGATGCCTTGAAGATACTTACTGCAATAAGTTAATAACACACAAGGGTAGAAGGGAGTTTGAGGGGTCGTCTCAGCCACAGTATGTCCCATTCCTCGTGGACTTTCTTAATGTTCTCTGTGTTTTCATGCATGTCTTGAGGAGGTCCTCCGACATCCCCCAGCACTGGTAACGTACCACATCACCACCCTTTTTTCCCATTGTTTTAATTTGAATTCCTTTTGTTTTGTTGCACACTTGTTTGTTCTTATTTAATGCACAAAGACGGAGAAGAGAAAGGCAAAAAGAAGATGGGCAGAGCAGATGCTTTGTCACTGGGGGCTGTTACTGGACAGAGTCTTCAGGTCCCTAGAAGCCCTCTCAGCAGGGTCTTTGGGTTCTTGCCTCTCCTCTGAACACCAGGAAAGCTGAGTATGCCTTTGTTCTTACGTACCACTCAATCACCAGCAGTTTGCACACAGCCTGGCACATGGTACGTATTCAGTAAATAAATACTTGTTAAATAAAAACAAGCCTGGAAGGATTTGAGCAATGGAAGGTTTATCACTTGGATTTCATGCCACATAGAATTGTGCCTTAATTTAAGAAAATCCTGTTGGTAAAATCAGAGAACAAAAACCAGAGAAATTATTAGTTTATTTTTTATCATATTGATGCCACACTTCCTTCAAATAGCTTCTTAGGTTCTTTGAAAATGTGATTTAAGTGTATAGAAACTTGCTTTACACAAAAGTGTTGGAGATCTTACCTCTTATAAAGGGAATTATTTGAGACCCATGCTTTCTTTTTTTTTTTTTTGTAATTTTATTTTATTTTATTTTTTTGCCGTTCCAAGATTCATTGTTTATGCACCACACCTAGTGCTCCATGCAATATGTGCCCTCCTTAATACCCACCACCAGGCTCACTCAACCCCCAACTCCCCTCCCCTCCAAAACCCTCAGTTTGTTTCTCCGAGTCCACAGTCTCTCATGCTTCATCTCCCCCTCCAATTTCCCCCAAATCCCTTCTCCTCTCCAGCTCTCAATGTCCTCCATGTTATTCCTTATGCTCCACAAGTAAGTGAAACCATATGATAATTGACTCTCTCTGCTTGATTTATTTCACTCAGCATAATCTCCTCCAGTCCCGTCCATGTTGATACGAAGATTGGGTATTTATCCTTTCTGATGGAGGCATAATACTCCATTGTATATATGGACCATATCTTCTTAATTCATTTGTCTGTTGAAGGGCATCTTGGCTCTTTCCACAGTTTGGCGATTGTGGCCATGGATGCTATGAACATTGGGGTACAGATGGCCCTTCTTTTCACTACATCTGTATCTTTGGGGTAAATACCCAGCGGTGCAATTGCAGGATCATAGGGTAGGTCTATTTTTAATTTCTTAAGGAATCTCCACATTGTTTTCCAAAGTGGCTGCACCAACTTGCATTCCCACCAACAGTGTAAGAGGGTTCGCCTTTCTCCACATCTTCTCCAACACTTATTGTTTACTGTCTTGTTGATTTTGGCCATTCTAAGTGGTATAAGGTGGTTTCTCAATGTGGTTTTTTTTTCTTTCTTTTTTTTTTTTTAAGATTTTATTTATTTATTTGAGAGACCATGAGAGGGGAGAAAATCAGAGGGAGAAGCAGACTCTCCAAGGAGCAGAGAGCCCGATGTGGGACTCGATCCCAGGACTCTGGGATCATGACCTGAGCTGAAGGCAGTCGCTTAACCAACTGAGCCACCCAGGTGCCCCTCTCAATGTGGTTTTGATTAGAATTTCCCTGATGGCTAGTGATAATGAACATTTTTTCATGTGTATGTTAGCCATTTGTATGTCTTCTTTGGAGAAGTGTCTGTTCATGTCTTCTGCCTATTTTTTGACATGATTATCTGTTTTGTGTGTGTTGAGTTTGAGGAGTTCTTTATAGATCTTGGATATCAGGCCTTTATCTGTACTGTCATTTACGAATATCTTCTCCAGTTCTGTGGGTTGCCTCTTTGTTTTGTTGGCTGTTTCCTTTGCTGTGCAGAGGCTTTTGATCTTGATGAAGTCCCAAAAGTTCATTTTCGCTTTTGTTTCCTTGCCTTTGGAGACATGTCTTGAAAGAAGTAACTGTGGCTAATGTCAAAGAGGTTACTGCCGATGTTCTCCTCTAGGACTTTGATAGATTCCTGCCTCACATTGAAGTCTTTTATCCATTTCGAGCTTATCTTTGTGTATGGTGAGAGAGAATGGTCGAGTTTCGTTCTTCTGCATGTGGCTGTCCAGTTTTCCCAGCACCATTCATTGAAGAGACTGTCTTTTTTCCACTGTGTATTTTTTCCTGCTTTGTCGAAGATTATTTGACCATAGAGTTGCGGGTCCATATCTGGGCTTTCTACTCTGTTACACTGGTCTATGTGTCTGTTTTTATGCCAGTACCATGCTGTCTTGGTGATCACAGCTCTGTAGTAAAGCTTGAAATCAGGCAACGTGATGCCTTCAGTTTTGTTTTTCATTTTCAACATTTCCTTAGCAATGCAGGGTCTCCTCTGGTTCCATACAAATTTTAGGATTGTTTGTTCCAGCTCTTTGAAAAATGCCAGTGGAATTTTGATTGGGATGGCATAGAAAGTATGGATTGCTCTAGGCAGTATAGACATTTTAACAATGTTTATTCTTTCGTTCCATGAACATGGAATGCTTTTCCATATTTTTGTGTCTTCTTCAATTTCTTTTGTGAGTGTTCTGTAGTTCCTCGAGTACAGATCCTTTACCTCTTTGGTTAGGTTTATTCCTAGGTATCTTATGGTTCTTGGTAAATGGAATCGATTCTCTAATTTCCCTTTCTATATTTTCATTGTTAGTGTATAAGAAAGCAACTGATTTCTGTACATTGATTTTGTATCCTGCCAACATTACTGAATTGCTATATGAGCTCTAGTAGTTTGGGGGTAGAGTCTTTTGGGTTTTCCATATAAAGTATCATGTCATCTGTGAAGAGAGAGAGTTTGACTTCTTCTTTGCCAATTCGAATACCTTTTATTTCTTTTTGTTGTCTGATTGCTGTTGCTAGGATTTCTAGTACTAAGTTGAACAACATGGCAAGAGTGGACATCCTTGTCTTGTT
Organism: Meles meles; assembly: GCF_922984935.1. Taxonomy (NCBI): domain Eukaryota; kingdom Metazoa; phylum Chordata; class Mammalia; order Carnivora; family Mustelidae; genus Meles; species Meles meles. Next base: position 103,413,661 of record NC_060072.1, read on the forward strand.
CCTGATCTCAAAGCGAAGGCTGTCAGCTTTTCCCCTGAGAATGATATTCGCTGTGGGTTTTTCATAGATAGATTTTATGAAGTTGAGGAATGTTCCCTCTATTCCTATACTTTGGAGCAATTTAATCAGGAACGGATGCTGTATCTTGTCAGATCCTTTTTCTGCATCAGTTGAGAGGACCATGTGGTTCTTCTCTTTTCTCTTATTGATTTGTTCTATCACATTGACTGATTGGTGAATGTTGAACCGCCCTTGCATCCCAGGGATAAATCCCACCTGGTCACAGTAGATAATCTTTTTAATGTACTGTTGGATCCTATTAGCTAGGATCTTGTTGAGAATCTTGGTATCTGGGCACCTGGGTGGCTCAGTTGGTTAAGCGACTGCCTTTGGCTCAGGTCATGATCCCGGAGTCCCAGAATCAAGTCCTGCATCAGGCTCTCAGCTCCATGGGGAGTCTGCTTCTCCTTCTGACCTTCTCCTCTCTCATGCTCTTTCTCTCTCTCTCAATCAAATAAATAAAATATTAAAAAAAAAAAAGAATCTTGGCATCTATATTCATCAGGGATATTGGTCTGAAATTCTCCTTTTTGATGGGTTCTTTGCCTGGTTTGGGGAACCAGGATAATGCTGGCTTTATAGAAAGAGTCTAGAAGTTTTCCTTCTGTTTCTGTTTTTTGAAACAGCTTCAGGAGAATAGATGTTATTTCTTCTTTGAATGTAGTAGAATTCTCCAGGGAATCCATCAGGTCCCGGGCTCTTGTATATTGGGAAGTTTTTGATCACTGCTTCAATCTCGGAGAACCATGCTTTCTAAATTTATATTTATCCTACCTAGTTTGGTGTCATATTTTTAATGGAAGACTAGCTTAATTGTAAGTATAAAGGAAATTGCTAAACATCAGAGAAATTACACAACACTTTCTTGTCTGAAAACAACACTTACAGAAAGCAGTATATCTTATTGCCAGGAAGTTTAATAAGCTTTCTGAAAAGTCTTAGTGAGAAAGAACATTTGAGAAATTAGTGGACATATTTTGGAATGTTGTTTTATTACATCTTCTTTCTTAATCCCCCAAAGAAAAAGAACAGCTTGTTTAAAACTTTCTTTGTGTGACTACAGAGTTTGAATCAGCGTGCAGTTTTTTTTTAAGATCCTTTAGCTATATGGAGAATGAAAGGACACACAGGGAATCCCAGCCCTCAGCAAGTTTGAATTTTTGTTGGGAAAGCCAGGAACATTTATACCAAACAAAGACATTACTCTCCTACATGAATAAATAGGAAAAAAGAAAAAAGGTAGAAGATAGTATTCTGAAATATTAATAATGGTTCTCTCTCATGAGACTAGGAGTGATTTTTATTTGTACATTTCTGAATTTTCTTCCATGAACATATATTATTGGTATATGAATTTTCTTCCATGAACGTTTATTACTTGTATAATTTTAAAAATTTATCTTTAACTGCTTAACACTATGCAGCAAGTACGCTGCAGGAGAGGTCGGAATAGAAAGGGCTAGAATAATCCAGAGGAACTCAGCTGGGCTTGAGGATACACAGAAGAATTGGGGCCTGTGCTGGGCCTTAAAGAGTAGGCAGGACCACAGTATCCATGATATCTTGAACTTCTATGTTACTTCTGCATCAGACTGGTTGCCTCCTCAGTAAATGTTCTCCGTTTCTTTGTTGAAAGAGTCTCAGTTTTGTTTCCAGTTGTTAGGTCGTGATCATATAATGGTTAGTACTCTGCGTTGTGTTTCCAGTTGTTAAGGGATTATTTGGTTTAAGGTTGTACACGTGACCCAGTCTTGCCCAAGGAGATGGTGAAGGGAAGTGTGCTCAGGTGCTTTTGGGAATGTTTCTTTGGACACTGAAAGAGATGATCCTTTATTATATGTGGACTTTATCTGGTCTGGTATGACACCTGGAGCTCCTCCCTAAGAGGAACCTTTTCCGCAGCCATAAGAAGAACCAGATGAAGGACAGTAGAATATAGACAGCAAAGGAACCAGGGTCACGGACACCATTACTTAACAACTATGCCTTGGGCAAACTGGTTTCCTTTTCTCTACTTATAGGCTTATAATTTAACTAATTTCCTTATCACTTAAAGCCGTTTGGATTGGGCTGAAAGCATTCTCACTAATACAATAATTCTGCAATGTGTTAACCTGTTCATAACCAATATTGACTTTAATCTGAACAACATCTCAGTGAGATGGATAAGACAATGTATTAGTCAGAGTTCCCAAGAGAAACAAAACTCACAGGGTGTATGTGTGGTGTGTGTGTGTGTGTGTGTGTGTGTGTGCACATGTACACATGCATGCATGTACACAGAGAGAATGATTGATTGATTGATTGATTTTAAGGAACTGGTTCCATAGAGGCCAAGTGAGTCAGAGATCTGATGGCAAGGGCTGGCTGGTGCAGGAAATAGTTGCAGGTTGTGTCCAAAGGTGGTCAGTAATGGCAGAATTCCTTCTTGCTGGGGGTGGTGGAGGGGGGCAAGGTATCAGCCTTTGTTCTTTTAGGGCCTTCAAGTGATTGGATGAGGCCCACCCACACTATGCCTTACTCAGAATCTGCTGATAAAACTGCTAACCTCATCCAGAAAACACCTTCACAAAAACATCCAGAATAATATTTGGCCATGGCCCAGCCAAATGGACACATAAAACTGACCAGCATTACTCCCACATATCAATGATGAACCTGAAATGAAGAGGATACAACTTGCCTGAAGGTTCGAATCCAAGTTTACCAATTTTAAATCTTCCTGTGAATGAAGAGTCACAGTGGTTATGCTCCATCAGTTCTGGACTGAATGCCTGCTCTACACCAGGCAGAGTTCTGGAGGCCCAGGATCCAAAGTGGAGGAAGGGGAGGAAAAGGCAACCAGGAAAGAGTGAGAATGTGCTCAGTATTTGGCTGATAGGGTCTCGTATGAGTACTTGGGTGGAGATTGCCTTTTGGTAGTTGGTGATTACCAGATCAGGAAGTTAGGTTAGGACTAGATTGTGGGAACCTAAGAATTCAACACCAAAGAGTTCATTCTTTTCTAAACTCTATTTCTGCTTTATTTATATGGAAAAATGCGTAAAAAGTACATACATCAAATGACAATTGATTAATCTTTTTTGTTTTAGAGAAAAGCAGTTCTGTGATTAGATGCAATGGACAAGAAGGATTTTAGCTTTATCCATGTGATGTGCTTTTTTTAAACAATTATAAGACATGTTTATGTTAATTATTAATTACCATGATAATTAGAGTGGAATAAAATTCTAGTTGATCATTCTTTACATAGCATAAAAAGCTGCGATGTCGATGACAGGGTCCCAGAATCATATAGAACAAAAAAAGAAGAAAAATTTTAAAAGCCCTTTCATCTTGGTGACAATTTCTAAATTGTTACATACAATTGTATGTATAATCTACCATAAAACTTGAAATAAAGGAGATGCAAAACCATCAAGAACATTTTATTTTAGATGTGGATAATTTAGCATTATCCATACCTCAAAAGAAATTTATTATTATTTTATGCATTACTTAGTTCAAATCAAACTTGTCTGTGACATCTGGGCCCCATATGGTCGATTAATTAAAGCAGAGATGCTGAATTTGGATAGTCTGATATTCTCTTCAAAGGCTGATCTCCCTTAGGACTAAGACAGGAAAATCCTGACATTTTGATTTCTATGTGTACAGGGATCTTTAGCATGAGAACAATGTACAGCCTTTTGTAGCTTCTTAATGAGACGTGTAGCACGTTATATTGACAATAGGAGCTTGCCTTAAACTGTTCTCCCTCCCTAATAAGTAATAAAATGAGTGCACTCTGTTTTTCCCAGGGTTAAGTCCCCCCTGCATACGGTGTGTGGGAACAGCACATTGATTCCAGAAGTACCCCTCGGTACGGTTAGCCTGGAGTGTCCAGTGATCTCCCCACACAGCCGTGGTTGCCCTAGATTACCAGGTCAGCCAAAAAATAAGTTGCGTGTTTTGCACATTAGCACACCACACACGTGGACCAAGTGACATGTAATAGTCTCCAGAAAGGGATGCTGAGTACTTTCCACAGAGACGAGTGCCCCAGGAGGACAGAGAGCAAGCACCCTTCCCGAGAACGCCTCCGTAAAGGAACCAGGACAGTGGAGAGATGCAGGAGAGATGGGAGGTGGGAGTCACAGGGCCTCGTGAAGACCCGTAATTTGACAAGTGTCTGCATGCCTAAGCTGGCTTGGTGCCTTCCCTGTTTCTAAATTTAAATGCTTACATTTTAGTCAGTTCACATTTCACTTCTCTCTGAGCCACATAAATTATGTAGGGACCTTTAAGAGCCCTTGCGGAGGGGAAGAGCAGGTGCTACCCTAGTTCGAGGTGGGTTCTTCCAAGCTTGAAAAGGTGTCTGATGTGCTCACCTGTCACCTGTTACTGCTGAGCCAGAATGTGTTCTTTCGTCTGCCTGCTTGTGTCCCGAAGCTTGAGAAAAAAACCTTACCCCATCCTTATGGGAAGTAGAGTAGAAAAGAATACTTGATTGCTTTTTCTGTTCCTCTTTTTTTTTTTTTTTTAATTCCTTCCTATGTATTATTGTCCAGATAAAAATGAAGCCTTGGGCAATTGAACAGCTGGAAGTTGTTGTAAGTTTTGATGTTATTTGTAAAGGGATGGAAATAGAAACAAAATTTTCACCACAGTCTTCTGTGAAATTCCTGTAGAAATGTCTTTAGTTTTTTTTTTTTTTGTCTGAAATGTCTTTAGTTTGAATGAAAAGGCGCCTTAAAGCCTAAGGTTTGCAAACGCACTTCTCAATTTAATCTGAGCAAAAGATCATATTTTTGATTTATGAAGGTCTGAACTGAGTTTCTAATTTGTATACCAACAGTGCTTGCTCAGGAGGAAGTTTATTCTACAGGAAGGAGTATGAATGCCAATCTCCAGACTGGTCTCGGGCTGTTGCTGTGACCATGTTAAGGAGAGCAGTAACACTTGACCTTTGCTCAGGGAAGCACACGGCGTTCCTGGGAAGGGCAAATGTTATAGAAGATATCTGTCATATTGTTTTTGTTGTTCCAGAAGAGGTTTCAGGGAGTTTTCAAGGATCCATAAAATACAAGAGAACATATATATTAAATGGAAGAGCTGGAAGAAAGGAGGAAGAAAGATGGCAGAAGAGGGAGATAGAGATGAGTTCAGAAGTGTGCCCCCACACTGCCTGGGATGCTCCGTTAACTGGCCGGGCTCGGGCTTCCCAGGAAGGTTCGGTTCCTCCTCTGGAGAGGGAAGCCTGCTCTGTGAAACACCTCACAGCAACCATGAAGTGAAAAACATGTTTTTTCTCAGGAGAAATGTAATTATTCCTCGTGTTAAGATAGCTATTTTCTCCCAAGGGTTTTCATAGTTAGAGAAGCTGTAATTAGGGTAACCGCCTGACATTGTGGCCCTGGGAAGGTAGCTTCGTGGCTCCAAACTTTTACTTCCTTTCTATAAAATGAAGAGATGGAACTAAAAGACCTGGGAAGCCCCTGCAACTCTTAAATCCAGTGATGTGCTCTCTTCCGGCGGAATCCGTTTTTCTTCCAGAAAGCGAAACGTTCTTTTTTCTTTCTGCCTCCTATTTCTTCTTACTGAATTTAGACACTCTCCTTCCACCCTCCTCTCCCACCCCCCTTTTGCTGTTGCCCACCAGGAGAGCCTATCAAATGTCTTTCTCAGACGGCTGCTTATCTATTTTCCTACTTTAAAAAAAAAAGTGCTGAGCAGAAGAGCTGTGACCCTGGAGTGCTGAGCGTCCGGGGAGGAAGGGGGTGGGCGGTGTGTCACCGGGGTGGGGAAGCACTGTCTGGAGTGCAGGTCGGCCAGGAAACAGGAAGCAGTTTTCATACTTCCTTCACTTGGCGCTTGAGTATTCTGCGTGGAGGCTCGGCTTTTTGTGCATAAGAGAGGCCACTAGGAGCACTGTCTCTGGGAGTGCCACTGAATGGCTAATTGTTCCTAATTGTATTCTTCTGTGTACAGCCGACCACTAACTACAGCATCAGCTTAAAAACAGTGTTTAGGGAAATTGTTTGTGCCTCCGTTTGTGTCTAACATTCCAGTGTTTTCATGGCTGGAGGCAGCATGCCGCGGAGTGTCCCCGTGAAGGCTCACAAGGACACCTGCTTTAGTCTGCAGGTGGCCCGGCCCCTGTGAATTATGCACCGTTGACATACGGAGAATGGAGGCTACCCTAAGGGAGCGCTAGACCCACTGTCATCGCGATAGTTGTGCCTGACCTCCCCGAGACTTGAGAAGAGGCAGTGTTCCTCGAGATGGGGGCTGTGATTATGTTCATCCTCGTGTTCCCTAGAGACTGTTGAGCCTAATGGCTTCTGAACCGCAGTGATGCTTTCCTATCATTGAGTGTTGCTGGTCTAGGAAAGATAAGTTTATTGTGGTAAGTAAGATATTTGAGGCAGAGTTAGTGCCTGATAAATAGATCTTGAATTATAAGGCTTCCTTTCCGTCAAATGCCTTTTCTCCTACTTTTTGCACTTTTGCAGTTTGGTATGGCTGCTGAGATTAACTAGAATCCCTTGTCCTTCTGTTTGAATGAAAAACAGAATGGCTGTCACTATGCCAAAAGGTGCAGTAATTACTTTTTTTAAACTGGAGACCTGGGTGTTAGGGCTTTCATGGTTAAAAAAAATGCTAGCTGGGTCCATTGGATTTGGCTGTCAGCTCAGCCAGTGACTTGTCTTGAGAATGTCTGTGCTTTTCGGCAGTTAATACGATAAGCTATGTACATAAAAGATGAAGCTCATGGTGTTCTCTAAAATCATAATTGGGATTTTATTTTAGAGTCTTACCCAGAGTTCATCAAATCTGGCCTTTAACAATAAAATGTATGAACATTCTTTACTAAATCTTCAATGCTGCCCAGTGTTTTCGGAGAGAAGGATTTACAGGCCCTTTTCTCAATACACCAACAAAAGGTAAAAGAATTCACTCTGTTGAGTGGAAAACCCTTTCCAGCATATTAGCCTTTTTCTTGCCTAATATCTTTAATTTTGCTGAAAATAATTAAATGCTATTCTCTAGCGTAGTGATGCCAGCGAGCCTGGGTTCCACTGAATGGAATGACCCCACCTGGCTGTGATCGCTGAGCTTTTCTGTTTGCTTTTCTTAGGAAATGTACTAGGGTGTTATCTTTCCTTGTTGGCACTTCTTTACTCTTTCCATATTTAACCTACTGCCTCCATTATGGGTTTGTAAATCAGAGCTCTGAGTGTATTAGAATTCCCTATAAAATAAGAGTAAGTTCATGTTAATAGTAACCTGAGGGAACTCCTCTGAAGAACCTGAAATCCTCTACGTTTATAACCATGCCAACAATTCTGCAAACTTCTCCCCTTCTCAACTCCCTTCATTTGCACTCAAGTAAGAAAAAATTAAAGGTGGTCTCATTGAAAAGGTTCTCTGTGGACATCAAACTGATGACCCGATAATTCTAGCAGTCCTTGAGACCGTCATTTACACTATAAGGAAGGTACATTTAAAAAAAAAAAGATATTATTTATTTATTTGACACACAGAGATCACAAGTAGGCAGAGAGGCAGGCAGAGAGAGGAGGAAGCAGGCTCCCTGCTGTGTAGAGCGCCTGATGCGGGGCTTGATCCCAGGACCCGGGGATCATGACCCGAGCCAAACGCAGAGGCTTTAACCCACTGAGCCACCCAGGTGCCCCCACCTTTTTTTTTTTTTAATTAGAGAGAGTGAACAGGTATACGTGAGTGTGTGTAAGCAGGGTTTGGAGGATATGGAGGGATAGAGAGAAAGAGAATCACAAGCAGTGCAGAGCCTGACATGGGGCTTGATCTTATAGCCCTGAGATCATGACCTGAGCCGGAATCAAGAGTTGGGCCTTTAATCGACTGAGCCACCCAGGCCTCCCAGGAAACTACCTTCTGATAGTTCCTTAGTTAAATAGAAAGAACATATCTGAGAATAACCATACACAATATGACTTACATAGACCTTTCAAGCACTTAAGTTAATGGCATATCTAAATAAAGCATATAATATAAATATAAATTAAAATTTTATTGCCTTTAGTTCTAAGCCATCTCGAAGTATGTAGAAGATCTGGTAATAGTTTGTTAGGTAAGATGGCAGTCTTTTTCTTCTTGTTCGTTCCTTCTGCTTCCTGGTCAGATGCTATTGTCCCTTTTCCAGCTCGAGTCGGTCCGTGGTGATTTTGCTGGTTAGCCCAACGGGTCTGGATCTTCAGAAGCCTTTTCCCTACTTTGCGATGCATGTCATAGTTCGTCTCTAGCTGCTTCAGCAAACATCTTAATGAACTATTGTCGCTGTCACCGAAACCTGCCACTGAGCACTACAGTGCACACTGCTGTTGCTTGTCGCTTCTCCTCTCCCCTGCCCTCTGCACTGCTCCACACCGCCTTCCATCTGTCTCTTCTCCCAGTGCCATCTCCCAATATGCACTCGTTCCATTGTTCATCATTGGTCATTGTTTTTAGCACAATGCCTGACATATAAAAGTGCTCATTAGATAGACAGATATTTTTAATGAATGGATATATCCAAAAATTATTTTAGTTAGCTTCCAGTAAAAGCATTAAAATTAGAAACAAGGAAAGGAGCCCTTCAAAGTAACTAGGGGAGTGGGGGATGGGGAGAATTTTACGTACCAGAAAATCTAGGCTAAGTCTAGTTACTACAAATGAGTCCCAAATTTAACTCTGTGTGTTTTGAAGGTTTCAGAAAAGGAAGCACAGTAAGTTGTGCATCACTCATTGTCTGGTGGAAGGAAGCATGCCAGTGCATTAGGAGAAACAGTTTTTTTCTTAGCACTCATTTCTGTATATATGGTTGTTCATTCAACAAAACAACTGAGAGTCTCATGGTAATTTTACAATGATCTGCAGAAAATTTTTTCTCGGTTTAAAAAAATGTATTGGGCATCTCATATGTGGAAGGCACTGTGCCAGGAATGCTTCCTACAAAGGTGAACAAGAAATACGTAGTCTCTATCATCAAAGAAAAGTCTTATTTTTTTTCCACTGAGTTAATAGGAATAATTAGCATTCATTGAGTTGTTAGCTGTGTCTCAGGCCCCTGTCTAAGTGCATTCTGTATTAGCCTGTTAATTCTAAGAACATTTGTATTCTTTCTCCATTTTATAGTTGGAGAAACCGAGGCAAAGTGAAGTGAAAGAATTTGTCCAAGATTCAGCAGCCTAGGGGGTCCTGGGGAGCTCAGTTCGTTGAGCATCTGCCTTCAGTTTGGGTCATGATCCCGGGGTCCTGGGATCCAGCCCTTCCACAGGCTCCCTGCTCAGTGGGGAGTCTGCTTCTCCCTCTCCCTCTGCCCTTCCCCCGCCCCCTGCCCCTTATGCACTCTCTTTTTCTCTCTCTCTTTTTTTTCCAAATAAATAAATAAAATCTTTTAAAAAAAAAGTTTTAGTAGCCTGTAAGTGTTAAGAGTCAGGATTTGAACCCAAGTAAGGCTGACTGGCTCTCGAGCCCTCACTTTTAACAAGCTTCTCTAGGGGTGTAACAAAAGGAAAAGGAATGGGTTTATGGGGGCTGGAGGTGGGTAGAGGTGATTGGTTTCAAATATGTTAAGTTTGTGTTGCCTGAAAGTATCCAAATAGAGATGTCCATTAGGCTATGGGATGTACAGGTCTGCAGTTGGGCAGAGATCTGAGCCAACATTTAGGGGATTTTAGGTGTCTGCAGCATATGCGTGGTATACGAAGTCATAGGGAGAAAGTCTATGAAATATAGGAGATGAATACATTTTTTAAATCTACTCTCAGGATTAAGGTCCAACATGTAGTAAATTTTAGTTCAGTAAAGATAACACCACAGGGAGTTCACATAATGTTGATAAAGGTATTTAACTCTCAGATGACTGGAAGTGTGTATGCATGCTAGGTGCTAGGATTGAACTCAGCTAATAAGGAGGAATGGGCAGTAGTAAACTTTTGGTAGTAGCCAGCTGTGTGCTGGGGCATATGTGGTAGATCAGGTCTCACAGCTCTGTCCAGGAAGGTGCTGTTATCTCCCCATTTTACAGTTGAGGAAACTGAGGCCCAGGGAATTAAGTAATGTGCTAAGGTTTGCACAGTAATGAGGGGTACAGTTTTAAGCCAGAGCTTTGTGACTGCCCAGTGCTTCTGCCCCCCTGCCGCACAAGGCTGGGTGTAGGAAGAGCAGCGGGGTAAGAGCTTTGCTAGGGAAGTGGATCTGGCTCTCCCCACCATCATGCAGCCTGACATACAGTTGAAGATTCGTAGTTGCCTTTGATAGTGCCTGGAAGAATAACCCAATCTGAAAAGCTGTCAGGGACTAGTGAGTGTTACCAGCATTCTGTCGCTCATAAAAGAACCCTAGAACAGCTGCTGTGATGGAAGATTTGTCTGGGAGCGGGGCAGGAACCAAGGTGCATGCTGGGTGAGCAAGCAGCAGAGTACCTCCAGCTCCTTCACCTGTCCCCCAGCTGCTGCCCCCCTTCCCGGGCAGCAAGCACCATTTCCTAGGTAAGTTGCCCCTAACCATCCCCTCCACTCCCTGACTGTGCCGTGATGTGGACAGGTCACTCATCCACTCCTCAGTTACTCAGGCAGAAACGATGACTTCCTGGCAGAGCCCTCAGGAAGCCCCCCCACCCCAGCCCCAGGAAACAAAACAAACAGAACTCTTCCTAGTCCCCTGTTTTTGACATCCTCTTTCTGCCCACCCCTCCCCCACCAAGAGCAGAAATTAGGATTCAACACTTTTACTTTTAACTCTTTATTGACTTTAATATTAATGGGTGATTCTTCTTGGGAGAGAAGTGCTTCTCTGTCTGTCTCTGTTCCTCTCTCTCCCTCTTCCCCTTCTGATCCTTTCTGGTGTCCCACTAAATTCCTAACAGCCATCTTCTCCCCAGTTCCTGTACTGCTGCTCCACATCTCAGCTGAGTTGGCTTATAGACCCCACACCTTCCAAGTGTTACCATCATCATTACTTTAGGGACATCTAAATGCTGTAGGACGTTGCCCCTGTGTAGTATGCACACGCTTGCTCTTGTGGGCTTTGTTGTGTGTGTGCGTTATAATCGTCATTTATTTTCTCTGTTGAAAATGGTGCTTTCTGGAATGCTCTTCCCTTACCCTGACCAACTTATAAAAATTCTTCCTTTTAGTCTAGATTGCTTCCACAAGCCCTCGCCTGTATCTCAGTTTTCTTGCTTCTGCTTTGGGGAGGTGTCTTGGGTCTGACCGTAGGGAGTCAGATGGAAGTTGGAGTGCAGGTTGTTTATTGGGTAGAGCTTTGGGATTAGCACCTCTTCTGGAGGTTGTGCTGATCCCACAGCGGGCTCTGGAGTTGGGATGATCCTGAGGGATGGCGGCAGAATCTTAGGTGAGGTGGCTCCCTTTAACCAGGACAGGAACTAGGGAGGAGCTGAGCTGTGAACTATCCCAGCCAACACTCCTGGCAGGAGTGAGCACTTCAGTTTCAGAGCAGAGAGCTGGGCAGAATCCCAGCATCCCCTGCAACAGCTTTTCTGTCCAGTCACCGCACCCTGATCTCTTCAGGCTCTGACGTCCCTTCTGCAGAAAGCATCTTGGCAACATAAGGAGCCTTTTCAACTAAAAATACTTCCCATCTTCTTTTGCCCTAAACTGCATCATGAACTGGAGATCTTTGTAATGAACAAAAGTAAGTAATTTGTAAGGAACTTTTGTAATGAACAAAAGTAATGAATGGAAGTAAGCCAACATAATAATGGGGAGTATCTGGTTTCCATTCTCTCCTTTACACTACCATTGTCACTATCCTAACTTTGCCCTTAATTACCTCTGGATTCATGGAATGGCTTTTTTCCTCCCATCTTTTAAAAAATAACTACTTACAGTTTTATTGCCATACGATTGGCATACAATAAACTGCACATATTTAATGTGTACAATTTGATGAGTTCTGACATAGGCATATGCCTATGAAATTTATATTAAAAGAGCGAACATTTCTACCACCATCTCGCCTAAATTTTGCCATGCTCCTTTGTTACTCTTCCTTGAGTCCCTTCCAGCCCACCACTCCAGGCAACCACTGATCTGCTTTCTCCCTCTAGTTTGTGTTTTCCAGAGTCTTATATAAATGGAATCATGTAGTCTTTTTTTGGTTTTGGTTTTGGTTTTGGTTTTTTTTGAGGGAGAGTCCAGCTGCTTTCACATGGCCCAGCTTTCACGTGGTCCATGTGGTGGTGTGTGTCCGTGGCTTCCTTCTGTTGTTGTGTAGATGGATACATCATAAGTTGTTCTCCACTGACCTAGCTGATGGACATTTGAATTGTTTCCACTGTTGACTGCAGATAAAGGTGCCATGAGCATATGCATACAAGTCTATACGTCATGATGTGAACGTCCACTTTCATTCTCTTGAGTACTTAGCTGGATCCCATGGTAGGTCTCTGTTCAACTTGATAAACTGCCACACTGTCTCCCAAAGTGGTATAGTAAGTACCATTTTACAGTCTCACTGTAGTTAGAGAGTAACACCATCACCAACATTTGGTATTGTGGGTCTTTTAAGTTTTCGTCAGTCTGATAGTGCGTCATGATATCTCATTTTGGTTTTATTTTGGATTTCTTTCACCTGAAGGTCACTAAAATGTTTCTTGTTTTTTTCTTTTGAAAGGTGTATTTTTAGCTCCTACATTTAAGTCAGTGGCCCATTTTGAGTTAATGCAGTATATGGTGTTCAGTAAGGGTTTCATTTTTTTATATGTGGATTCCTGTTGTTCTAGTACTCTTTGTGGAAGAAAAAAATCTTCCTTTACCTATTGAACCTTACAGCAAATCAGCTGACTATATATGTGTAGCTCTATTTTTAGACTCTCTCCTTTCTCCTGATCTATACATCTGTATGCTGATACCACACTTCAGATTACTATAACTTTATAAGAAGTCTCAAAATCACATAGTATAAGGACTTCAACTTATTTTTTCCAAAATTGTTTTGGTTATCCTAGGTCCTTTATGTTTTCCCACTAGTTTTCATTCTAGTTTTAGAATGAGCTTATGACACCAGCTGGAACCTCTAGTTCTGTGTTGAACAGAGCAGTGAGAATGGCAAGAGGTCCTAATTTTAGGGAATAAGCGTACAATCCTTTACTGTTAGATATAGTATTAGCTATAAATTATTAGTAGATGCTCTTCATCAGGATGAAGAATTTTCTTTCTGTTCCTAGTTTGCTGAGAGTTTTTTTTTTTTAAGATTTTATTCATTTATTTGACAGACAGAAATCACAAGTAGGCATAGAGGCAGGCAGAGAGAGAGAGAGAGAGGAGGAAGCAGGCTCCCTGCTGAGCAGAGAGCCCGATGCGGGGCTTGATCCCAGGACCCTGGGATCATGACCTGAGCTGAAGGCAGAGGCTTTAACCCACTGAGCCACCCAGGTGCCCCTGCTGAGAGTTTTTATCATGAATGGATTTTGATGCTGTCAGATGATTTCTGCATCTATTAAGATGATTGTATGTTTGATTATATGTTTTCTCTACTTTATTCTGCAGACATCACTTTAGCAATATGAGAAATCATTTCAGCTGAAAATACCACCTGGCTTCTTTTGCCCTAAACTTAATGAAATGGAGGTCTCCATGATGTAAAACCAAGAATCACTAACACAATGGAAAAAACCTAGATTCCATTTTCTCCTTTAGTTACCATTGTCACCATCTTAATTTGGGCCTGAATTACCTCAATTTACATGAGTAGACTAGTTCCTAACTGAGAGCAATACCTTTCCCTTTCTGTCTTGGTCTAAGAAAATTTTTCCTAAAGAATGGTTCTGGTCATGGTGTTAGCTCTGTTCTCATAACAAAAACCACCGCCAGCCCCTTGTTAGCCTTAGGATAAGATTCATCTACTTGGTAGGGAGGTCATTGTCTCCCACAATCCATCTCTCTCTAAGGAGAGCCCATTCCTGCCCTTCTTCTTGATCCAATCTGTATATGTCATTTCCCATGACTGCATTCTTATACTTAGGACACTTATCACACTGTATGTTTTTTTTTTTCTATATCTGTTTATACTTCATATTTCTCCTAAGCTGATAGGCTCCTGAGGATACAAGGCACGTGGTGTGTGTTTTCGTATACCTGTAAGTGCCTCCCTTAAATAGTCCCTCCACTTCCATAAGTACACTTGAATTGTGCCAGCTTCTGAGTGAGTGCTTTTTCCCATTGGTTTTTAGGGAACGTGGAGTCTTGGATCAGATATTTTCATTTGAAAGGATAGAATGTATTTTAGAAATGTGTTGGATCACATACATGGAATTTTATGACTTTGAAGCAGTTTTTCAGTTTGCAAAATACTTAGAGTTACAATTTATTTTTCTGGCCATTACCAGAGTAGTCTAATTATTCTTTGGGGGAAAAAAGAAGAAAGGAATCCAAACTAACACACACACACACACACACACACACATATTCCCTTCACCCTGATACTGATTGAACCTAATAGCTCTTGTTTTGAATTTCATAATTCTAGAAGAGTTAAACTTGAAAATGTATCTCTAAACAATGGAGCCTCTGTTTTCCACCAAAAGGCAGTGATTGTGTTGAGCATTTTAACTGGTTATCAGACCTCAGGCTGCCGGTTTGAAGAGTGAACTTTGGCAATAGGAACTTGGCTCTCAGCACTGTTCTGCAGCTGGCTAGAATGTGAATAAACTTCCTATTGAAAGAGAGACATATCTTCTCAAAGGAGGAGAGGAATAAAGCCCTCAACCTACTAACCCTTCTCCTTTCTGTCTGCCTGCCCTAGCCTCTACTTACCTTTTTTGAGAGCATCTTCAAGTATTTGAGATGTTTTTCGATTGATTCTCAAAAGCTCAGGAAAGAACTAGACAGCTACTGCTCCCTTGTTATCCTCATCCTAGAGATTCATCCTTTATAAAATCCCCTACATCAAGAGTATGGTTTGCTTTGTGACTTCTCCCTCATTAAGGAATTGTGCAAATACCGCAAGCCTTTGTGCTCTGTGGAGCTCAGGTCTTTCTCTTTGACTTTTATTAGGCTTCATCTCTGTTTCCTGGCAGGATAATGGCTTTCATGTACACTGTATGCTTCCTTAGGTGGCCCCATGTCATCAGCTCATGACACACAGGAGGCTTTCTCCTACAGCGCTACTCTGGGACATTATCCTGTTAGTCTCAAAAAGGATTTAACTCCTTTCTGAATCCCTCTATGTGTCCCTTCACCCCAGAGGCATCTTAACCAAAATCTTTGAGTTTTCAATTGAGGTGGTGATAAAAGCTGTATAAATCTTTACATTCCATAGAATTTTTTGACATTCTATGAATGTAGCAGAAACATTTGGGATATGTTGCATGCCTTGCCTGGGATTTATCGTTTCAAACAGTGAGCCATTCTTGGATGGTCTCTTAAACAGCGTTGTCTCCTCTAGAATGATCTGCTTGCCTCTCCTGCATCCCATGCACCTCATTTCTGCATTAGGGGCCCTGCATCTGTGTTTTCTTACCCTTTCATGATTATTGCTCTCATGGCACTTACCTTATTTATGACAGCTGTCTTATTGATGTTTTTTTTATTAGGTTAGCCTTAGAGGTCCGAGAGGAACCCATTCACATTCTTCTTTTTTTAAAATCTCAGGTGTCTTTTTTCTTTTTTTTTTAAGTTTTTATTTATTTATTTGACAGAGAGAGATCACAAGGAGACAGGCAGAGAGAGAAAGGGAAGTAGGCTTCCTGCTGAGCAGAGAGCCCGATGTGGGACTCGATCCCAGGACTCTGAGGTCATGACCTGAGCCGAAGGCAGAGGCTTAAGCCACTGAGCCACCCGGGTGCCCTAAATCTCAGGTGTCTTATCTGAGTACCTGACACATGATACATATTTAATTCATGTTTCTGAATTAACCACTTCATATGCACAGATGCCTGCCTGGCTCAGTCAATGGAGTGTGCAACTCTTGGTCTCAGGATTGTGAGTTCAAGCCCCACTCTGGGTATAGAGATTACTTAAAAATAAAATCTTTTAAAATTTTTTTTTAAAATTATGTATGTTTCAGCAGCCACAGCAGTGAACCTGATCTGGAAAACAGAATTTTGTTTTTCAAATCAGTGTAGTATTCTAGCCTCAATTTTGGCAGATATTTTTAAGAGTATTGTACATCTGATTTATAAAAGCAGATTAAACTTGAAAGCTTCTCTCACCATTGCTCTTCATTTCATTGGCATTTTGATTTATTTTTTGCCTGACTTTCAGAATGTTTATGCTGACAGTATGAAGATGAATTTTCTTAACTTCCAGACACTTTAGTTCCTGAGGCATCCTCCTAATTTCCTCACTTAAAGGTTCTTGCTGTTGGGGGAAGGGGGATCTGTTTTTTGGACTTGGTAATTGATAAGCTTATGTAACCATTTATAGATTATTAACTTTTATCTCTCAGAGAATATATCTTTACTTTACTCAGTGGATCCAGCATTTTTTTTTTTTTTTATGACTTAAGTATAGTTTAGCCAACTTCCCTATAGGTAACGGAGAATATAGGAGAGGGGCAGGTGCTCACGTATCACTTGTGCTGAAAGTGACTTGTTGGCCTAGATGTTGTAGCATCTTTTTTTTTTTTTCCATTTTATTTATTTTTTCAGCGTAACAGTATTCATTGTTTTTGCACAACACCCAGTGCTCCATGCAAAACGTGCCCTCCCCATTACCCACCACCTGTTCCCCCAACCTCCCACCCCTGACCCTTCAAAACCCTCACGTTGTTTTTCAGAGTCCATAGTCTCTTATGTTGTAGCATCTTTATCACCTAGGACATGTGACAACTTTACGGTTTGTGTCCACACTTTCTCCTGTCTCTCTTATACACACACACACACACACACACACACACGAGTATGCTTCCTGTTGTCCTGGTAAACCAAAATTGGTGAATCAAGATGGAGAAATAGAACCATACTCCTGAGCCTGCCTTCTAATTTCCGGATGAAAAAAAGAAGCATAATGCATTTAGAACACCATGGAAGTTAGCCCTAGAGTGATCAACACAGGGGAGCACAAACAGTTTGTTTTACTTGACTTGGGGGATAGAAATGTACCAGTGGAGCCTTTACGAAGAGCCCCAACATGGGATATTAGAATATTGGGTAAAGCCAAAGTAAGTGTTCATCTGGAGAGGAGGATGGAGGGCAGGAAGAAGAGAATAAAGGTGCTATCAGTTTTAAAACAATTTGCATATATCATCTCATTTAATCTTTATAACAACCTTGATGGCAGCTTTTGTTACCATTTTACAGAAGAAAAACCCAGGCACTAAGAGGAGAAGTTGGATGACTAGTTAGTGGCTGGGGTGGGGTACAAACCTAGGTCTCTGTGGCTGCAAGGCCAGTATTTCCTTCTGTTACCCCAGACTGCCCAAGGTTCATTGTTAGTGGCTGTTTATAGTGCAGTCACACCATCTCAGGAAGTGGAAAGGAGGGATGCTCCTGTCAGTAGTGATGTCTGCCACAGAGCTGAGGTAGACCAAGGGGGAGCCACACGCAGAGACTTTGACATCATACACTTTCTCTTTAAACTTCGGTTTCTCCATCTCTATAGAGAGGGCAAAGATATGTTATTGCTTTGTGAAGCCTTTGCCTTATGCTTACATGGGTCTTCATTTAAGTTTCTTGAGTTAGTTTATACCCTTCATCTGGGAGAGGACAAGCTATAAAGTTAAAGGGAATGGTTCCTCCCAGACCTTTGTCCTCACAGCTGCCATCCCAGCATTTATTAAAAATAATATGAACTTGGCTTATGTCAACACTTCCAGCAATGGAACTGTAGTTCACGGTGTGAATGCATTTAGGGGCTCTTCCATTGGCTTATTTCTGAGCCTGATAACTATCACTGACCAATCCTTCTTATGTACTTATATGTGAAAAAATTACATTTTTTCATTGTCTAAATTTTTTTGTCTTATAAGACATTTCACTAATTTTTTTTTCTTTTAAGATTTTGAGTAATCTCTATACCCAGTGTGGGGCTAGAACTTATAACCCCAAGATTAAAAGTCATGTGCTCTACTGACTGAGCCAGCCAAGTGCCCCCTACTAATTCTTTTTAATATTTTGCACACATATTCCCTTGTTAGCACAGACCCCTCCCCCACGCGTTGGTTTGATGTTCTATAAAATTTTGCAAAAAGAGTTTCTCCTGTCTTTTTTCAACAAGCTGTGGTTTGAGAGTAGCACCACATTAAATGGGCTCCCCACCTCGAAAAAAAGAAGGTAGTTCTATATACCAGGAAGATATCTTAAAGGGTCAATATATTAACGTCACAAGGTATTTAACATTTTAGCATTTTTTTAATTTAATTACTTTTCCTGTAAAGCTTTTCTTGGCCTAGCAGTTTGTCAACTCATTTTCTATCCTTTGCTCTATTTAGTTGAGCTTTCAACCCCCGCACCTTTTCATTAAAAACAAAAAGCAATACACAGTGTTAGTAGAGGCAATTTGGTATAATGGAAAGATTTCTGGGCCCCACGGATGTAGGCTTGCACCTCAGCCCTGCTGTTGCCCAGTTTGTGGGGCACTGAGTAATTCATACCTTCTTGGAGCACCCATAAAATTATGACGGTAACTGCTCTCATGGTTGTTTTAAGTAAGCGAGGCAGTATATATCATGTCAATAAATGTTGGTACTTTTTCCTCCTTTTTCTTTCTCTTCTTTCTAAGTATTGAATTTAGCTAGACATAACACCCCAAATACAGCCCCGTGTAAAGGGCTAAATAAGTACCTAGTAAATTGAGTCAGTTAAAATGTAACATTTAGAAAAACTCCATTAAGATATAAAATAAAAGCAGCTCATAGAAAGGACGACTGTCCTGTTTATTGGGTTTTCTTTTTTTGGAGTGGTACCCGAAACTGAGTTGTCTTTGAGGTAAAACAGTGAACTACTGGGGCGCCTGTGTGGCTTAGTGGATTAAGCCACTGCCTTCGGCTTAGGTCATGGTCTCAGGGTCCTGGGATCGAGCCCCGCATCAGGCTCTCTGCTCCACAGGGAGCCTGCTCCCTCCTCTCTCTCTGCCTGCCTCTCTGCCTGCCTCTCTGCCTACTTGTGATCTCTCTCTATCTGTCAAATAAATAAATAAATAAAATCTTTAAAAAAAACAAAAAACAAAAAACAGTGAACTACTTATGGACATCTGAGTTGGGGTAAGAAAAAAAAGAACTTAGAATACTGGCAAATGCATTTCTTTTGGATGCATTTATTTAAAATCATTTGAAGATGTACAGTTCTGATTATAAATCATTGCCCTAAAAGCACTTTTTGTTTTCTCTCTAAAGAAGACAGAGGATGAGCTAAGATGGGGGCCCTCTTTAAAAAGACGCCGTCCGGCAGTGAGCCTATGCTTGGGAGTTTGTTATGACTGAGCCACCGAGCCACCGATTGTGTAATGTGACTTGGACACTTTACTGAGGTCTCTTAGCTCCATTTGCATGACATAGAAGTGATTCATACTCTTAGGCAACCCAAGTTTGTGAGAAATGGGAACCACTGAAAATGGTATGATATTTTGCAAACATATAATATGGCTTGAAATTTTTGGTAATGGTGTTTAATTATAGTCCAGGAGATTAACCAGAAATCTCTCTTGAATACCAGAAAACTTCAGTTGTTGAAGTTCTTTATAAAATGTAGAATTCAACTAATCAGCAAATATTTGAGTGCCTACTATGTGGCAGGCAGTGTTCTGAGGAGAGTGTAGTAAACAAAATAGGCAGATAATCGGGCACCTGGATGGCTCTGTCCATAGAGCATGTGACCCCTGATCCCAGGCTTATAAGTGTGAGCCCCACATTGGGTGTAGACATTACTTAAAAATAAAATTTTAGGGGCGCCTGGGTGGCTCAGTGGGTTAAGCCGCTGCCTTGGGCTCAGGTCATGATCTCGGGGTCCTGGGATCGAGTCCCGCATCGGGCTCTCTGCTCGGCAGGGAGCCGGCTTCCCTCTCTCTCTCTCTCTGCCTGCCTCTCTATCTACTTGTGATCTCTCTCTGTCAAATAAATAAAATAAAATCTTAAAAAAAAAATAAAATAAAATTTTAACTGGAAAAAAAAATAAGAAAGAAAAAAATTGGGGCACCTGGCTGGCTCAGTTGGAGTAGCATGGAACTCTTTTTTTTTTTTTTAAGATTTTATTTATTTATTTGACAGAGATCACAAGTAGGCAGAGAGGCAGGCAGAGAGAGAGGAAGGAAGCAGGCTCCCTGCTGAGCAGAGAGCCCAATGTGGGGCTTGATCCCAGGACTCTGGAATCATGACCTGAGCCGAAGGCAGAGGCTTTAACCCACTGAGCCACCCAGGCGCCCCGAGCATGGAACTCTTGATCTTGGGGTTACGAGTTAAAGCCCCACGTTAGGTGTAGAGATTATTTAAAAAAATTTTTTTCAAGAAAGATGTAGTTCTGCTTTCATGGGGGCTCCAGAGGGAGGAAAGCAAACAATAAATACATAAATATGTAAATTATATTGTGTGTAAGTGGTGGTAAGTGCTACAGAGAAAAATTAGTAGGAGGGTTGGTACATTTTTAGTTATGATAATCGGTAAAGAACTCACTAAGAAGGTAAAGTTGGGGCTGAGATAAGGAGGAGAAGAGGCAACCTCTTTGGGACATCTGTGGGAAGAGCCTTCCAGTTGAAGGAACAGCTAGTACAAAGGCCCTGAGGTCAAGCATGCCTGGCATGCTAGAGTAGAGACACAAGATGGAGAGTTGTAGAGAAAGAACCCCTTATGAAATTGTTAGGGCAGTGGATGAGACAGGTGTTGGCTTTAACCTATATGGGATAGATCTTGAGTAGAGAAGGGACATGGTTTTATTTTGTTCGAAATAATCACTTTGGCTTTGTGTGTGTGTGTGTGTTTAAGATTTTATTTACTTACTGGAGAGAGACAGAGCAGTAAGAGAGAGCAGAAGCAGGGGGAGGGGCATAGGGAGAAGCAGACTCTCCACTGAGCAGGGAGCCCCAACACAGGGCTCAATCCCAGGACCCTGGGATCACAACCTGAGCCGAAGGCAGAAGCTTAACCAACTGAGCCACCCAGGCGCCCCTGGCTTTGTGTTTAAAGTGGACTCCATAGAGGAAGGTGTGTAGAGGGGCTACTTTCCTGCTTTAACAAAATACAATTATAGTAAACAATGTTGTTTTTTTGTTATTTTAGTGAAGTGTCTTTCAGAATCGGTAAGTGACTTTTTTTTTAATCGCAGTGCCTTGTGATCATCAGTCTGAAACCCAGTTTTCATTAAGCATTTGTTTGTTCAAGTTTTTATATTAGCCCTGGAGATCATCATGGATGTGGCATCAGGAGAAGATACAAGAGTAGAGTCTGACTGACTGCAAAAATTCCTGGAAGGTTTTTAAAAAACAAAAAACAAAAACAACTGAATTTTACCAGCTCTTCACATTCAGATTTACCATTTCTAAAAGTGCAAGAAAAAATAAAATGAAATTGAAGGTCTTTTTTATTAGGTTTAGTCAGTCAAGATTCCATGATTTATTTGCAGATTAGAAGAGCTTATTTTTTTAACTTGTTTTTTAAACTGAAGCAATTTTTTTAAGCAAGATGTTCATCCTTCGTGTGCAGCAGTAGCGCTGTCAACTTCACAGGCCTTTGCTGAATCTTCACTTTGTGTCAGACCCGGTGCTCTGTATGGAAGATATCCAGGTGATTGAGATGTAGTTGCTATCTCTGGGGCTCAGAATGCAGAAGAGACATGTGGATATTAATTTCAACCCACAGTGGCTTTACTGTGGGTCCTCACAGAGATCCAAGTGAAGGTTAATGGTAGTATCAGAGACAGTTCTCTAATTGGGAAGATCTCAGATGGCAAATAAAAAATACCATTGTGTGACATTTGTAGAGTTTCATGGGCCAAAAACACGAAGACATTTTTCACTATATAAATTGTCATTAGAAATTTGATCCATTATGTAAGATTCCATCAGATTTTTAAAGATATAGGTGCATAAATTGGTCGAGGAGTCATCAGTGTCAGTCACAACCAAGGCTTGAAAATTCAATTCTCACTCTCATTAACTCATTTAAAAAGAAGAAAAGGATAGCTCAAGATCATCAGATGCTTGATAGTAGAGAAGCATGTACATATACAACGTATACTGGAAGAGAAGTAGGAAAATTACAAATAGTTAAAACACAGATGTTTATAGTAGCTCTATTCATAATTGCCAAAACTTGGAAGCAAAGATGTCCTTCAGAGGTAAATGGGTAAAGTATGGTACCTCCAGAGAATGGAATATTATTCAGCACTAAAAAGAGATGAGTTCTATCAAGCCAGAAAAACACATGGAGGAAACTTAAGTGGATATTTCTAAGTGAAGAAGCCAATCTGAAAAGGTTACATCCTATGTGATTCCAACTATATGACATTCTGGAAAAGGCAAACTATGGAGACAGTGGAGAGATGAGTGGTTGCCAGGGCTTGAGAGGGGAGATGAAGGCTGAGCACAGGATTTCAGGGCAATAAAAACACTGTTTATGATTCTGTAATGGTGGCTACTTGTCATTATTCATTTGTCCAGACCCACAGAATGTACAGCACTAAGATGAACACAATTATAAACTATGGATTTTGGATGATCATGATATGTCATTGTAGGTTCATTGATGATAACAAATGTATCATTCTTATGAGTGATGTTGGCAATGGGGGAAGCTATACACGTTTGCAGGTAGGAGGATATGGGAAATTTCCTGTACCTTCTGCTCAGTTTTGCTGTGAATCTAAAACTGCTCTAAGAAACTAGCGTCTTTAAAAAATTATGTCTTGGGGCGCCTGGGTGGCTCAGTGGATTAAGCCGCTGCCTTCGGCTCAGGTCATGATCTCAGGGTCCTGGGATCGAGCCCCGCATCGGGTTCTCTGCTCCGCAGGGAGCCTGCTTCCTCCTCACTCTCTGCCTGCCTCTCTGCCTACTTGTGATCTCTCTCTCTGTCAAATAAATTTAAAAAAAAAAAATTGCTTTAAAAAAAAAATTATGTCTTGATACTACAAAATATAAGGGAGCTCCTGCTATCTGGCCCAAGGTTATGGGCATGCTCCCTTAACTGATAGAATATAAGTTTGTCTTTCAGGGATCACTAAGGAACAACATTTCTTTGGTAACAGCTTTAATATTTGTCCTTTTGTGACTGGCCTCTCTCATGTAGCATGTTTTCACAGTTCATCCATGTACCAATACTTCATTCCTTTCTATTTCCAAATAATACTCCATTAGGTTGGATACACAACATTTTATGTACCCATTCATCAGTCAGTGGACATTGGGGTGGTTTTCCCTTTAGAGTTATGAATAATGCTGCTATGAACATCTGAAGGCACAATATTTTGCCAGGTCACGTCGTCACTGAGGATTATGGACAAACAGGATTATGGACAAACAGGGCCCTACTTTGATGGGCCTCACCATCACCCTCATTGGTCCAGGCGAGGAGCGGGTCATCAGGCAAGTTGGTGCTGGTGACCTCCTTAGGCACCTTGCTCCTTGGCAAACGCAGTTTGTCGGTTTGCTGCTCAGGTTCAAGCCTAAAGCAGGAGACCGCCACAAACAAGAATGAATGCCGCAGCCAGACCAGAGAGCCGGCACCTGTGCCATGAGAGAACATCCAGAAGTACCTGACCTTGGAACGACGATGGAAGGGAGCGACCAGAGTCAGTGCCTACTGCAGCCTGGCCTGGGAAGGGGCCCGTGTGTAACTCAGCTTTCCCATCTGCGATGTTCTGGGATACTTGGTGTCTGCGTAACTTTTGTACAAAGTAGATGTGTGCCCACTCCTGCCCCCTCCGCACCTCCAATTTCATAATGAGAAAGAGAAACCATATGGGAACTGAGAGTGAGCATATGGGTGTGAGGAAAAACATACGGGCGGATGGAGACAGGGCTGCAGTACCCGTCTGCTTGTCTTTGTCTGCTGGCTTCTTAATGTGTTACCCCATCAATTTTCTTCTTGGAAGGCTTACTTTTTTTTTTCTTTTTTCTTTCTTTCTTTTTTTTTTTTTTTTTTTTGCCTATGCATGATTTAATCTTGAGTGAGCCATGCTGTAAAAAATCTCCCAAAATGGTTCCTTGGTTGGAATTGCATCTCCATCCATGTTGACTCAATGAGCACTGAGTTGGGGATAATTAATAAATGCTGTGGCCAGGGGGAACCCCAAATGGACACTGGGAATGCCGCCACCAGAGGAATCAAGAGAGCAGTCTTGGTGAGCGACAGGTAAAACAGCATGGCGCTCAGTGGTGTTCTCACGGCCCTTGGACTTCTTCTCTGAAACATTGAAGAGCTCCAGAGAGCTATGGCCCGGTCATCTGTGCTACCCTCCTCCACGCATACGGCGTCTCAGCTATTTCGAGCCATGCCTTCGCCTAATCCTTGGCCTAATCCTTGGCCTAATCCTCGTCACTCCCCAGAAGACTTAGGAATCAGAGCTCTCTCACAGGAAAACTCTCCGCCACCACTTAACTCCTAATTACAAAATTGTCTCTTTAGCGCCATGGGCGGGTTTTTATAGTGACCATTAACTACGATTGATTGTCCTTGTTGAACAACTTGACTTTTATGAGCAACTCCACTGGGCGTTTGATAAGGCAAAGTAGAGTCCAGAGGATATCATTTTTAAAATACTGTTTGTGCACAGCAAAGATTAGCATTTAATTTGCTGTCCTTTGGTAATTGGGGTTTGCAAACAGGACGTCAGTTGGACAAATAGTGTCCCTTTGGCTTACTTTGGCAGCCTGTATCTTAAGTTGTTTACCTGCTTTCTGCAGTGTTCTCTAAAAAAACCGCAACTATGAATTTGAGTCCTGTCCTAAAAATTGTACACCACACCTTAGT
Source organism: Meles meles (assembly GCF_922984935.1). Classification (NCBI taxonomy): domain Eukaryota; kingdom Metazoa; phylum Chordata; class Mammalia; order Carnivora; family Mustelidae; genus Meles; species Meles meles. The sequence goes on from NC_060072.1 coordinate 103,438,585, forward strand.
ACAGACCTTATCAATAGAATAATAATTTTTTATCATTTCTTTATATGTAAGCTCCAGTATCCCCTTCTCAAACTTTTTTTTCTCTATGTGTCAGATTAATGGTATATCTATTCATGAATCTGTCCCATTTATCTCAAACATTTATTGAAGGTGGGTAATTGCTCTCTTGAATGTGTATGAAATGTCTTGCCCCAGGAAGGTAATACAAACAAATGTATTGTACTTTATATAGTCCGTCTTCCCACTTTGTCATTTACAGGATGGGATGTATTTTTCATTACCAGACGATGGGGATTAATTCGCCAATTCAGGCAAAACATGACCCTAGCAGGATCCAAAATTTGACATGGAGAATCTGTTTAATTTTATCTGTGCCAAAATGCCAGATACCATCTATCCTAATCCTATGGCCAGTTCCAAACAAACAAAAAAAAAGTTACTGTATTTTTCTAGCAAAACAAGTTTCTGAAATTATCGCTGAGAAAACAAGTTCTGATTACCAAAATCTAATTTGCAACATACATAGTCCTTCAGGGACATAGCTTGTTCATAAATTGAGGACACCTGTATATTTAATTTTTTTCTAACTCAATACTGATATCAGGGAAGCTGGTTAAGCTTGGAGTATTTTATAATGTTCCTTAAAACAGTAGTGGAGCCTGATGGGTTCTTTAAAGCTGGGATAGAAAAACTAAGGAAATTCAGTTCAGCTGGCATTTATCCTGAAGATTTAAATCCATGTCATTAGATTATCCACAGTTATTCTCTGAGGATTTGCTGATATATTTCTTTCTGTATTTGAAATTCCTACTTGTGTGGGGTTTTTTTTAAAATTCATTTGGAGAGCCTTATTAGAATTATTTATAACAAACAGTATGTTTTTCTGGTTATGATTCTTTTATATAAGGCTTTCAGTTAATAATGATTACCCTTATTGATTATCTACTTTGTACTGGTCATGAAATCGGATATCGTTTAACCTTGTAGCAACCGTATACCATATAATATGCATCATTAGCTCTTTAAAGATGCTGTGCAACTAGTGTTCAGAGACCTAAGAAAGCTCTTCAAAGGTCACAGAGCTAGTATGATGGCAGAGGCATATTTGAACCCAGCTCATTGAGATATCAAAGCCTTGCAAACAGGCTTTAATCACCATACTACATTCAGATGAATCCACCAGATTGATCTTTTGGTTTTGAAACTCGCAAGTTCCTTACACTATACCTTTAAAAGGAGCAAACAAAAACAAAACTCCTGAGCCCTGATCGACATGCCTTGGCACTGAGCTGAAATTGACCAAAAACAACCCCCAGAACAAAAAACATCTGGAGGCCAGATTGACCCTCTTGCCTTTTTGTACAACATCATGCATTTGCATCTTTGAGCAACTGTTGAAAGTCCTACATGTGCCTGCATGACGGATCAGCTTTTTGTAACACCTCATATTGTGAAAAATCCTCTTGTGTTTTGGTCCATGAGTGAAATCAATTTAAGTTCACATCGATCGATAGGACAATGACACAAATACTCTAAATCACCAACTGGACTAACGGAACACTAAATATTAAAGTTCTCCCTTTTCCTTCCCACCAGCATCCCTTCAGGTCAAGGTTACTTTCTGGAGGTCCTGTGGGTTTTACATCTTTACTACTTCTCAGCCTCATATTTTCTTCTCTTTTCCCACCTCCACTGACTAGTTTTAGGCATCTTCTCACCCCACCTCTGCCCTTGCCTTCCATTGAGTGGCTTCCTTTGGTCTCCCTGCCTCACTCTGACTTCTTTCCAGTTACTCTGCTATGAGAATGATCTTTTCATATCCCCTTCCTGACGGAAGTCTTCCTCTGGCTCTCTTGTTTTGCTCTCCTTATCTCCATAGCACTCAGTAACCTGTGGTAGACTGAGTAATGGTCCATCAAAGATAACCTTATTTCCAGAACCTGTGAATATTACCCCACATGATAAAAAAGGACTCTGCCCGTGTGATTAAGTATCCTGAAACGGGAAGTGGGTATCCACAAGAGCCACGGTTCTGTTATTTTACTAATCATTATTTAGGTATTAAAAATCGTGTGTCTCTGTACATGCAGACACACACCCAATTTTACAATCAGAGGTGTTATGTTCTAGTTGAAGAGAACTTTTATAGTAAAACAGTGTGTGCCTCTCAAACAGTGCAGAATTACCACATATTGTAAATTTTCTCCTTGACGTATGCTTTGCAGTTAGGGGTTGGAAACTGGTAGATTCTCTAATCCCCATTTTGCTTTTAAAACCACTGTAGAGAACCACGCTGCCCAGTATGGCAGCCACTAGTCATATGTGGCCATTCAGCATTTGAAAAGTGAATAGTCCAAGTTGCAATGTGTTGTAAGGGTAAATACACACCAGATTTTCAAGACTTAATACAAGAAATTGCAAAATATCTCATTAACAGTTTTGTGTTGATTACATATTGAACTTAAAATATTTTGATATGTTGGACTAAATAAAATATATTTTAAATTAATTTCATCTGTTTCTTTTTCTTTAGCTACTAGAAAATTTAAAATTACATACGGGGCCTACTTTTGTGGTTCATGTTCTGTTTCTACCTGCTAACTTTCTGAGGTTTCTTGTCTACACTTTGGGTGTATCACTTGTGTGTATAAAAATATAGGGGAAGGAGCATATTCACCAACAGCCACAGATTCATGTCCATCCTGTATAATATTTAACTGTATAGGAGCCACTGAAGAGGGAAGAATCAATAGCCTTCTGTTCAGTAGATTACTAAAGGTTTTTTTGAAATATGACTATTGGAGACTTTAGAATTTGATCCCCATTGCATAATTTTCTTCTTTTTAGGTATTTTTCTCAGAACTGAACATTTAAGATAGTGAGTGTCATCCTTGCAGAATAAGGCATAATTTTTCAGGATCATTGGGGAAAATTTTTAATGAGAACCATCTTTTTAAAATTTTTTTACAATAGTACTGCTCTTTATTTTTATTTTTTAAATTTAAATTCAGTTAATTAAAATTTGCTGTATTAATAGTTTCAGAGGTAGAGGTGAGTGATTCATCAGTCTTATATAATACCCAGTGCTGTCCTTAATGTCTATCACCCAGTTACACCTTCCTCCCCACCCCCCTCCCCTCCAGCAACCCTGTTTATTTCCTGTGATTAAGGGTCTATTATGGTTCATCTCCCTCTCCAAGTTTGTCTTGTTTTACTTCTCCCTCCCTTCCCCTATGATCCTCTGTTTTGTTTCTTAAATTCCACATATGAGGGGCGCCTGGGTGGCTCAGTGGATTAAGCCGCTGCCTTCGGCTCAGGTCATGATTTCAGGGTCCTGGGATCGAGCCCCGCATCGGGCTCCCTGCTCTGTGGGAAGCCTGCTTCCTCCTCTCTCTCTGCCTGCCTCTCTGCCTACTTGTGATCTCTCTCTCTCTGTCAAATAAATAAATAAAATCTAAAAAAAAAAAAAAATTCCTCATATGATAATTGTCTTTCTCTGATTGGCTTATTTCACTTAACATAATACTCTCTAGTTCCATCCATGTCATCACAAATGGCAAGATTTCATATTTTTTTTGATGGCTGAGTAATACTTCATGGTATGTATTTACCACATCTTTATCTATTTATCTAGATAGATGTCAATGGACATCTGGGCTCTTTCCATAGTTTGGCCATTGTGAACATTTCTGTTACAAACATTGGGATGCCTGTGCCCATTTGGATCACTGTATTGTATCTTTGGTGTAAAACCAGTGCAATTGCTGGGTCATAAGGTAGCTCTATTTTCAACTTTTTGAGGAACTTCCATACTGTTACCCAGAATGGCTGCACCAGCTTGCATTCCCACCAACTGTATAAGAGGGCTCGCCTTTCTCTGCATCTTCGCCAACATCTGTTGTTTCCTGACCTGTTAATTTTAGCCATTCTAACTGATGTGAGATGGTATCTCATTGTGGTTTTGATTTGTATTTCCCTGATGCCGAGTGATGTGGAGCACTTTTATATGTATCTGTTGGCCATTTGGATGACTTCTTTGTAGAAATGTCTGTTCATGTCCTCTGTCCATTTCTTGATTGGATTATTTGTTCTTTGGGTATTGAGTTTGATAAGTTTTTATAGATTTTGGATACTAGCTCTAATAAGACATTTGCAGATATCATCTCCCATTCTATAGGTTGTCTTTCGGTTTTGTCACCTATTTCCTTTGTTGTGCAAGAACTTTTTATCTTGATAAAGCCCCAAAAGCTCATGTTTGCCTTTGTTTCCTTTGCCTTTGGAGACATGTCCAGCAAAATGTTGCTGTGGCCAAGGCCACAGAGGTTACGCCTGTGGAGAACATCTTTGAAAGAATTGTGAACCCTGAAAAATTTTTCAGATGAAATCACCTGATATGTCTAAAAAAATGCTGAAATACACAAAATAATTGGTTTGGTTTTTTTTAACCAACAGGTTTGTCAGAATAACTTAAACATTATTTTCTCTTTAAGTTGGTTTTGTAGGGGCGCCTGGGTGGCTCAGTAGTTAAACGTCTGCCCTCAGCTCAGGTCATGACCTGGATCGAGCCCCACATCAGGCTCCCTGCTTGGCGGGAAGCCTGCTTCTCCCTCTCCCACTCCCCCTGCTTATGTTCCTTCTCTCGCTGTGTCTCTTTCTGTCATATAAATAAATAAAAGCTTAAAAAGGAATAAAAAATAAATAAATCGATTTTATAAAGAAAATCATGTAATTAGAAATCATGTAATTAGAAATAGCAAAAGTTGCTGAAACAACTTTATATTTTAGTATTTGTCCCTGGTGGGAGTGGAACAGAAGCTGTTGGAGGTGGGAGAAGTAAAGGCTTTTAAGGAACATTCTTTTCATGTAGCTAACAGCATTGACTGGAGTCAGACTGTCTGGATTCGGAACCTAACTTTACCTACTGGCCAAGTGACCATGGGCAAGTTTACTTGTCTGTAAAATCGAGATAGTAATAACACAAAAATTAAATGAGTTGGTTCATATGAAACAGAACAATGCCTGGCATAATTTGCACTCATCACTTGTAGCTATAGTAATTCATTTTTATAATTGTCGTTGCCTTTATTAGATACCTTACATATGAATGGAAAATTCAAAATTTCTAAACCCTTTGTCATTTATAACCTTCATCCTCTGACAATAGTGTGAGTCCATGGTGGAGAGAGAGGGAAGGGAGTATTTCTTATACCTGTTCTAGAATCATGGAGTCACTTGAGCCCAGAAGCAGGTCAGTAACCTACCCAAGGTCACACAGGTTATTTAGTGACAGAGCTGGGAGTCTCATCCAAGTCTCTAAATTCCCTGTTGTTCCTTCCCAGTAGTCTGATAAGCAGGACTATTAAAACTCAGAGTAAGTTTCACTGTGGTATACATTAAGACTATGCAACTCCCTAATTACATTTTGGGTTTTCCCTCTTTGAATTATACCCCAGGAACAGCTCACCAGTGAGTGCTTATGGGTGGCTAAAGAGTGTTATTTTTGTTTCTTTTTTTTTTTTTTAAGGTTTTATGTATTCATTTGAGAGGGAGAGCATGAGAGTGGGGAGGATCAGAGGGAGAAGCAGACTCCTTGTGGAGCAGGGTCCCCAACACAGGACCTGATCCCTGGACTCCAGGACCATGACTCAAGCTGAAGCAGCCGCCCAACCAACTGAGACACCCAGGCACCCCGAGAGTGTGTTTTGTTAGTGTAAAATCCTGGAAAACTCTAAATTTAAACATCACATAGCAGGAGTTATATTGTATTAAAATGATGGTGTCCTCATCTAACTCATATTTAAAGTCCAGCTCTATCCCTCTTCACTATGGAACTTTGAGTCACTTTTGTCCTTTCGTAAAATGAGAGTCATACTACTTTACTGCCCAAATAAGGATCTGGATTGTTTGTGTTCGTTTAAGTGTTTTCAGATAGAGACTCTGTATCTCACTTACTTTTAGCCTGCTGCTTGGGGAGAACATACAGGCTTTGGAATCTGACAAAGACAGATTGAAACCTAGCTCTGTCACTTAGTGCTTTGAGGCCTTGGACTAGTCACCTGATCTTTATGAGTCTTAGTTTTCTTATCTGCAAAACAGGGATATTGGAATGTATTTTGCAGGACTGTTGTAAGGATTCGAGGTAACCTAATAAAGAACGTGGCCTGAGGAAAGGACCAGTGATGATGGTTACTGAGGCTCCAGAATTTCTCCCTGTACACAGATGGAGTCATAGTTTGTGCACCAGAAATGGCATTGAATAAACTATGAAAGGTTGGAAAGTCAAAATGGAAATAATCTAGAGCTTTCTGTATTAGAAAAATATTTAGAATATATAGCAAAATATTATCAAAATTAGCTTCCTCATGATAGAAAATCAAGTGGGTTTTTTAAAGTTACGTCTTCTAACATTTTACAGTATATATATGTCTGCTTTTGTAGCAATAAATGGTTATTTTTTAAAACACAAAAAATAATTGTACCATATTAATAGGTGTGTTCCCGAGATGGCTGATTACCCGCCTTCCTTCTACTTTTCTAATCTGCTAAAATGAATATGTTTGCATGAATAAGAGAAAAATTAAAAGTGTATTCTTAATAGGCATAATCACCGCCCTCAAACAGAATCAGCAGTGGATTAGAACTCACAAAAATGTGGATTTCTTGAGAAATATGTGAAGATATTTTAGGACCAATGATGTAAAAATGATATATTTTTTAAATATTTTATTTATTTGAGAGAAAGAGAGTGAGAGAGGGCACGAGAGGGGAGAAGGTCAGAGGGAGAAGCAGACTCCCCATGGAGCTGGGAGCCCGATGTGGGACTGGATCCTGGACTCCAGAATCATGACCTGAGCCGAAGGCAGTTGCTTAACCAAATGAGCCACCCAGGCACCCTGAAAGTGATATCAATAACAATAAGTACCATTTGTTGATGTAAGGCTCTATTTGAATTCTTTTTAAACATTATCTAATTTATGCCTCATAACAATTGGGTATTGGTTTCAGTTGAAGTTTAAGTTTCTATACATTACTTAATGTCAGGACTCAGAACTTCAAAGGAAAAAAAATTTTTTTTGATTATACTAACAGAGGACATTTTCACTTCTCCTCAGCAAGGGAAACAAAGCTTTGCACAAGATTTATGACTGAGTTCTCATTGGACTGGGACCTCTCAGCTGTTAGCTGTCATGCAGACCTTAAACTACCATATAGTAAATTCTCTTTCTCACATTTCTCTTAATTGGGCAACTTGTGGGTGGAGGGGAGATGGGGGTGGAATTGACTGAATATCTTTTTCTTGAATTAGGCTTAAGGGACAGCATAGCAGAAAAAGGATACAGGTAGCAGTAAGGGAAGAGGTTTATTAAGTACTCATACTGAACCCTGGTTTTGTACCTCTTCAGGTATGGGAGGTTCTGGGTGAGTAAATCTCCTTCAAAAGTAGGTAACAAACCTGGTACCTGTCTTCCTTTTAGCCTTTGGTTCCCAGAGTGATCAGGAAGAGATGTTAGGTTGATTTTGAAGGAAGTCTCAAATCTGAGGGTTCATACCTATTTCCCTGCTGAATATTAAACCTTTTCTTTCTTTTACATATTGCTGTATTCACTTCTCATTAATTGTCTTACATCTTAGACTTTTTGGTTGGTTGGCTTTGTTTTGTCTCTTGGGTGTACTTACTCATGCAAAGTACCCTTTTGGAAGTTTGAAATGTAATTTTAAAAGTATTTTTATGAGTCCTTTGCAGAGGGGGAGGGATGTCCCAGCTTATTCATCTTTATATAAAAGCAACTAGTATGAGTCCTATCATTGGCATTTTGATACATTTTTGTCAGACGAATGGATGAGTTCTTGTTTTAGTTCAAGGAGACTTCTCTAAGTGTTGGAGTTTCCAGATGGTAGTACAGGCTGCTCTTGGGAGACAGTGAATTCCGAGCAGGCATGGACTTGGGAGAATTTGATCACCAGACAGCAGATAGGGCCAAATGATTTCTAAGGCTTATTGTAAACTTGAGATTCTGTAATTCTTCTATTCTCTAACATGTGTCCAAAGAAGAGAGATACAGAAAGTAAATTGGAACACATTATTCAGTAAAGCCTTTAATACAGAGATGGTTAACGGAATTTGTACCAGCCCTGGGAGAAGTGCTTTTCTCAGATTTCTTGAGTCAGCACGAACAGTTCTTGAAAAAGAGTTCCAATAAGATTGGACTTCAGATCATCTTCCAGATTCAGGTTGAGCCCCAGGAGAGAATGGTGAGAAGGAGAAATTGTTCTAGTATTTTCAGTTCCAAGAAAGTAGTGTGAGGGCCCCTGGGTGGCTCAGTTGATTAAGTGACTTCCTTCAGCTCCGGTCATGATCCTGGGGTCTTGGGAAAGAGTCCTGCATCAGCCTCCCTGCCGAGCAGGGAGTCTGCTTCTCCCTCTGACCCTCCCCCATCTCATGCTCACTCCCTCGCTCTCTCTCACTCTCTCTCAAATAAATAAAATCTTTTTTAAAAAAGAAAAGTAGTGTGAGTTTTAGAGTAAGTCAAGCCATTGTCATCCAGTTTACAAATAAATTCACTTAAAAGCTGAGAAGTAACATTACTTACTAAATGTCACCTAGTTTTGATTGGTTTTCCATACACTATTTACACTGCTGCCTCATTTCTGAGGTCCCATCAAATTATCGTTAATCTCAATTTTGTTTCTCTTGTTACATTTGTGACAATTGAAGAAGGTGTAAGTTTATCCAAAAAGCTTAGAATTTCTCTCTGTCAGAGAGTACAAATGGTAGTCTAGAGGCAAAATCTGGCACAGAGTTGGGTTTTGTTAGGCCTGTACTGTTTTATTTTAATAGAATTAATTGCTGATATTTAAGAATTTGGAAATTTTGCCCCGAAATCCAAATTTCAGGCTTCTCTCAAAAAACAAAATCAGATTTAGCTTAACCTCCATCAAGCTTCCTATGTAGCAAGTGCTACCTGGATCTTGGTGGCTAGACAAGCCATGGTCATTACCTTCTCTTGTTATTTTATGCCCTGTCCACCTCCCTCATTTATGGGACTTATCTGGCTTCTGAGAGCATTGGAGTTTTTGACCCTGGCTCTGTATATAATGTTTGCATGCAGATCTTAAGACTCTAAGTAGCTATTCTTTATGTCCACCTCAAGAGGAGACTGCTAAACAATGTAAAGTATTTCACTGGATTTGGGCAGAATGTTCTGCCTTTGGGATGATCCCAGCCAGCCAATCCTGTAACCAGGCTGAAGAAGAAAAATCATGTCCATCCTGTGCTGTGCTGCCGGCATCCAGGAGAGCCCTAGTCTAGGAGACCAGGACTGAAGTGCCCCGGAGATGGTTGCTTGCCTAAATTCAGGGTTACTTGGCACCTGCACTGGGGAAGAATCCAGTGGCATGGCAGAAGGCTCGATGCCATCCATTCAGACAGCTTTCTCAATGCCGGCAGCTAAGAGAACATCAGCTTTGCTTGTGAGTAGTGTGGGTTCTCACCAGAGACCTCTAAATTTAAAAGGAGCGGGGCGGGGGGAACATTGTGCTGTGGCTCAAAGTGGAAAGTTTTGGTCTTGCTGAATTGATCTCATTTTTACATAAAAGGAAGATGGTACAAAAATTCCGAGCACTTCTGCCTGTTTTTAGTGGCCTTTCCACTCTATCCCTAAGGTGCCAAGATAATTAAAAATGTTCCAGGGCTGCAAAAATTAATCATGAAAATAGAATGAATACAAAGAATTTTTACCCTTTGGTCTCAGAGCTACACGTGAATCAGGGTCCTGTGAAAGATGATCCTGGTTGAGTCCCATGCTCGTCCATTGAGCTTAAAGTTCCATTAAACGTGAAGTTATACATTCATGACCAATTCTGATTTTTACCTAGGTTTCTAAAGGCTTAAAAGGGGATGCTCTTATGATTCTGAACAACCTGCGCTTTGGTCCTAATAAGAAAAAGGAGTTATGCTTGACCTTGAAATTTTATTCTCGTGCTCGCCTAAGACTAAAGCCAGATATCCAAAATTTGTTAAAAGCAGAATGTACTTTTGAAAAGGCTCGGAGCCTGAGGACAAGCCTGAGTAGATTAAAGTGCTCTCAGTCCCTCCAGTGCCCAAGACTGAGTCAGTGACTTCCTGAAGACCTTCTTCACTTACTTTACAGTTATTTCGTTTTCTTCACTTGCCCCCTTTCCTCACACCCCCCTCCTCATTTTTCCTCTCTTACTTCTCTCCCTCTCCTCAATTCTTTTCTCCTTAAGCTGTCTCTCTTTATCTCTTCTTGCTCTCACCTTTCCCTCTTTTCCCTAAGTCTGTCAGTTCATTGTCTTTCATTTCTGTCGTTTTGTGACCCTTGCCTCTACATTAGACACAGGGGTCAGAAAGTGGAGGCGGAACAGAAGAGTATCCCCCAATCGTCAGAAGACAAAGCAGGCCAGTCCACACAGTTGACAGAGTCTCATTCAGGGAGACTCATCCCTTGCTGAGGGAGGTTTGGGCGGTCAGTGATCCAGCTGCATGGTTATTATCCACAAGTGCAGACCTTAGCCCACAGATTTTGTAGAGCAAGCAAGGGGTCATGTGGAGCATTGTAGTGAGATCCACGGTTCCTTCACATGCTCCTCGAAGGGTTTGCATGCACCTAATTGACAGATAACCTGTAATTAGATCTTGTGGCCCTACCTGTGCATCAGGAAGGGGAAAGACTTTGTTGCCTCTCACAGAGTCATGGGAGGTCAAAACGTGCCTCTCCTAGCCTGGCCTTGGTGGGCATTTCTCAAGTATGTGAAGTAACGTCCAGGGGTCCTGGAACACACGCTTCCATGGAAGGTGATCCGGCAAACATGGACAAGATGGCGGGCCAAAGTTGGAGTCACTGTTGTCCGTGCTCCCACCGCAGAGTGCTGTTTAACAGAGTGAAACTGAACAGAAGTAGTACACAGTTTGGGCAGAGACGTGGGGAGGAAAGTTTCAAGTAAAAGCCCGTGTCTAGGTCATAGATGAGTAGCTAGGAAAGAGGTGGAGAGAAGCTCCCTGGTACTGGGGATTCGGAGGAAGGGCAGTGTTTCACAACACACACTTGGCTCTTCCCACATTGATCCTATTTAAAAATCAATCTCTTCCAGGTAAGAGCAGCTACAGGAATAAGTGGACCTGGCAGAGGCCATAAAACTTAGACAGTATCTGAGATCTTACAAAGAGCATATCAAGAGGTATAATATTGGGAAATCCTAGCAGTTTTACCTTAGTATTTCTGTACTGCTTTTTGTTGTGAAGATTAAACGATACAATGTCTTTTAAGAAGTGTACTTTTCAAAGTAAATTATAAGATGAATGGACCCCAAACAAGACAAGAAAGGTAGAAGCTAGGTATTTTAAATAATTCGTCATTTTAAGCTACTTTTTAAATTTAAAACTTAAATCTAATTAAAGTAAAATAGAAGTCGGGCGCCTGGGTGGCTCAGTGGGTTAAGCCTCTGCCTTCAGCTCAGGTCATGATCTCAGGGTCCTGGGATCGAGTCCCGCATCAGGCTCTCTGCTTGGCAGGGAGCCTGCTTCCCCCTCTCTCTCTGCCTGCGCCTCTGTCTACTTATGATTGCTTTCTCTCTCTGTCAAATAAATAAATAAAATATTTTTTAAAAAAGTAAAATAGAAGTCAACTCTGATCATGTAGGTACTTATAAATCCTTCCATTCCATATCCTCAGTATTGTATTGAATGTGGGTGACATTGTTCTCCCTTGTCTAAATTAACATAACATAATTTTTAAAAATCTGTTGTCAAGGATTTGGCAGGAAATGTCATTTTCTGGTAGTTTCATCAGTTAGAACATAGTTATACAGCTATCTTTTCTAATGTGAATAATATGCATTTGTTTTTAACTTACTAAATATATAAATTGAAACATTCCCAACAGTAAGTGAATGAGGAACTGAATAAAAATAGCATCCCTTACCCTTTTAGAGGATTTTTTTTAAAAAGATTTTCTTGTTTGAGAGAGAGAGAACACATAAGCATAGGGGGAAGGGGCAAATGGAGAGGGAGAGAGACTCCTGCAGACTCTCCATTGAGTGTGGAGCCCCACATGGGGCTCGATCCCACGACCCCAAGATCATGACCTGAGACAAACTCAAGAGTTGGATACTTAGCTGACTAAGTCCCCTGGTGCCCCTAGAGTATTTACTTTTAAATCCTCCTAATAATTGATGAGCTAAGTACCCTGGTGCCCCTAGAGTATTTACTTTTAAATCCTCCTAATAATTGATGTGCTCCTTATCACCGAGCAATATGGAACAAACTGCCATCCGTGTAATGCCCTGAACTTTCCAGATAGTCCTGTGCCTTGGGCTTTGCCCAGGCTGCTCCTTTTGCCCATAGTACCCTTCCTGTACCCACCCTCAACTTGGCACTTTCCTACTTGTCTGCCAACTCCAGTTTCCGTGGGCAGTTTGCTGCTCGTTCCTGTGTGTTCTCCCAGCACATGCTTCCATTACAGGACTTACTGCATCGCACTGTAAATGATGATCATTATAACAATAACAGTTATTTGTTTTCATGTCTGTAGACTAGGAGCTCACCTGAGAGGCCCTGGGGCACAACGTAGTTGTTTTGTTTCCCCAGAGCTCAGCACCTGGAGGGTGCTCAGTAAATGTTTGTCGGATGACTAGCGGAAGCCTTTCTTTTCTCACTTGCTTGCTTGTTAAGTGGACATTGCTGAGTGAACCTGTTGAATTCCATTTTTGCAGATTATGTGGGTATAAGTTGGATGTGTCTGCGGGACCAGAAATATCATTTTATTACAGAGTTTGGCTCATATCTGAGGATAAAACAAAAGAATGTAATTTTTGATACAAAGGTAGTCTATCAAATTAGACATTTTATTTGGTACTTTGAAGGGATACTGTAATGAAGAGAATTAATGTTTCTGACATTTGAAAAGATTTATTTATTTTTTTATTTGAGAAAGAGAGTGAGCGCACACAGTGGAGAGGGGCAGAGGGAGGAGAGAGAATCTGAAGCAGACTCCCCACTGCATACACAGCCCATCGCAGGGGGTCGGGTCGATCTCACAGTCCAGTGATCACCACCTGAGCCGAAATCAAGAGTTGGACACTCAGCCGACTGAGCCACCCAGGAGCCCTCTGTTTTCTACAAGCCAGTTTTAACGAGCTGGTTGCTGTTCAGTATTTACTTAGACCTGAAAAATCTTGAAAGATACACATATTAGTATACGCACACGCACGTGCGTGTGCGTGTGTGTGTGTGTGTGTTTTAATGGTATCTCTTTTAAGGCTTTTATAGCCTGAAGCTTGAATGTCATTTGTTCTATGATCGAGAACTGTGACTGTCAGTAAATGTAAACTTTATGTTGAGGAGCACAAGCACTTGACCACTTTCTGCTTGCCTTGTATCATCGCCTCCTGGGCCAGAGTTCCAGCTCCTTGGAGCCAGAGGTCATTGGAGCTCTCACTTACTGAACTGTAGTTAAGTCAGTGTAAGATGTAAAGTCGCCAATAGCAATCCAATGGAAGTCTGTGGTAGAGACTTGAAGAAAATTAAGTGAAATGATTAGTGTTTCTTTTGGCATTTTCCTAGATGAAGGTATCCTCTGTCGTAGAAGTAGACATATAAAATTCCTTTAACTGGGAGATGATTAAAATATGAGAGTCAGTGGTTTTAACTAGAGTCTTCTCCACTATTGACCAAATAGGGTGTAGACCTTGTGGGGCTGGATGCCAGAAGGACCTGATGGAGCAAAGAAAGAGGAGGTAGTGATGCGACAGTGACCTTGGGGAGAGGGAAATGGAAAGACCATTTTATGAATTAGCAGAATTTGAGTCCTGAGTCCATAATGTACATAACTAAGCCGCCTGACAACTTGCGATCTTTACTAAAACATTCACCAGAGATAGTTACTGAGCATCTATTATGTGCTCTATGGAAATTTAAAGATATGATATTTGTATTTGGGGATTTATAATCTGTGTAGTTCAAAGCTTTACAGTACTTTTAACATATTAGCAATTTATAACAATTCACAGTTTAAAACAACAACTTAAATAAGCACAATTTAAGAACAGCAGTAGTTGACCTAAATTCAGTTTCCCATAAAGTTACAACATTCAGGAAATACTAGGGAATTAGTATTAGTCACTTAACTAGTTTTTATAAAATATTTGAGTTTTTCAGGGGAGGAAGAGGTTCTTTTGGCTTTCTTAACTAAGTAAATACTAGGAATGTAATCATTGCTTTTCTAAATGATGCTAGCTAGATTCTTGGTAGTTAAATTTTATTTGATACATTAAGTTATATACAGTGTCTGTATACATTCAAACAAATTACTTAGAAGGCCAACCTGGATCACTTGGGCTTGCTTTATATAATTATGCACTAATGTGTAATTGTTGAACATTATAATTTTGTATCATAAACATTGGAGTCAGACAAACCTGAATGGAAATCCAAGATTTAGTACTTAATAATTGTATGACTTTGGACAAAATAACCTCTCTCTACTTTAATATCCTCATCTACTTAATGGAGGCACTACATAATATGATTGCTGTAAAAATTAAATGAGCTAAGCTGTATGAAGTACCTGTCACAGAATCTGAAACTAGTAGGAACTCAATAAATATTCTCCTGGTATTTACCATGTAAATGGTAAAATGCTTGGGAGGCTATACTGTACACTTCAAAATTATAATTACTGCAATGAAGAGAAGAGTCTTAATTTGAAAAAGGCTCAGTTTGGGGGGCCTGACTGTTTCCATCAGTAAAGATGTAACTCTTGAACCTCGCAATTGTGAGTTTGAGCCCAGTGTTGGGTGTAGAAATTATTACTTAAAAATCTTTTTAAAAGGTGGGAGGGGGGGAACACCTCAATTTGAAAGTAACTCAGTACAAAAAATTTGAACTACTTTAAAAGTTTTCATTCTTGGGGCGTCTGGGTGGCTCAGTGGGTTGGAGCCTCTGCCTTCGGCTCGGGTCATGATCTTGGGGTCCTGGGATCGAGCCCCGCCTTGGGCTCTCTGCTTAGAGGGGAGCCTGCTTCCCCCTCTCTCTCTGCCTGCCTCTCTGCCTACTTGTGATCTCTGTCTGTGTCAAATAAATAAACAAAATCTTAAAAAAAAAAAAAAAGTTTTTCATTCTTGAGGGGTGCCTGGGTGGCTCAATGGGTTAAGCCTCTGCCTTTGATTCAGGGTCTTGGGATGGAGCCTCACATCAGGCTCTCTGCTCAGCAGGGAGCCTGCTTCCTACTCTTTCTCACTGCCTGCCTCTCTGCCTGCTTGTGAACTTTCTGTCAAATAAATAGATAAAATCTTAAAAAAAAAAAAAAGTTTTTCATTCTTAAAACTTACTCCAAAAATTGTGCAAGCTTTTCTATTTATTCCATGAGACTTCATCTTGAATTATATCAGGTAAGAATGTCAACGTTTTGAGAATGCCTTGAACCTTTGAAAGTTCAGCAACACAAGCCATTCCAAAATATAAATCTTAGATCAATGGTTTTCACACATGGTCTTTTTCTGGTAGTAAAAATCAATCTACTAATACAGTCTGAAATGTCCTTGCTTAATTATGGGGAAGTTAATGAAATCTTACCTCTTGTGCACTCCAAATACAGGCATGACGATGAATCATTCAGCTCTGTACTTCCTTAAACTGGCCTTTCCTGCAATGTATTACACTATAGTTGATCCCCTTAAGTTACTGCCTTTTATCCTGGCTAACTGGCTTTCATGGGGGGAGGGGGGTGCAAATTTGTTTTCCATACTTCACCTGAAAAAGGTTATCTAGGCCAAAATGTAATATTTGGCTTTCAAAAGCTATGAAAACTGAAGCTTTTATACTAAGCTTTTATCCTAAAATAATACTGAGGTTAATGTCCTTTCAAATGAAGATGTTGTAATGACAACTCAGAGAAGGATGTGCAGCCTCTCTTTAAGTGTCAGAAATGTTGTGAAATTGACTTTACTTTTATATCCAAAACAATGAAGATTAACTCTACCAAGAGGACAGTTAACCTTGTTTTATTCCAAAAGGTTTTATCATAATTCTACTCCCCCACAAATATGCTAGCCATCTCTAGAGTTCTAGGATGAGATCGTGGTTTTCAGCTTAGAATGGAAGCAACTTGATTTCATATATGTGTATGCTATTTTTTGCTTAAATTGTTGGTGATCTCATAATTTAAAAGTAGAAAGACTAGGGAGAGGCAGTAACCTGGAAGGTTACATTTGGTCCAGCCATCCAAAGCTTCCTTCCCTAGAGTCTAACTCTTCTGGGCCAGAATATCAAAAATATCATTTTTACTTTAAGAAACTACATTTCCATGCCCCAAATTTGCACAGCCTTCAAAATCCTGCCTATCCTTTGAAAGCAGTACAGGGTCAATGCCCTCTGAAGCTGTCACTGATGATAATCCCAATTGGCCCATGATCGTTTCTTTTCTGAAAGTCCTTTAGGCTATGTAGTCAATATTATCAAATCTAGAATATCTTTCTTCTTTTTTCATTACATGTTTTATGATAATTGGCCAATGCAGTGCTTTACAAGATGAGAAAGTCTTTTCATTTCTTGTTAAAACCTTTCATTTTCTTTGGAAGGGGGAATAAGACATCTATAATTAGCCGTCATTCTGCAGTTGAGGAGTCCAAAGAAATAGTTCCTCCTCCAAGGTCACACTCCCAACTGCAACTAGAGTCTTGCCTCCTCTGTATTCTGTCCCGTATGTGCATTGTGCTTAAGTTCTGTCTTCTCATCAAGCCTGCTAATTCTTCAAAAACCTCTTCTGATGAGAACTCCACATTTCAGATTCCACCTATGAGAAACTTGGTTGCTAATGTCCTCAGATCCTAGAGGAGCTTTGTCCTAGAGATGAGCCACATTTCTAATTTTAGATTTTTTAATAGTTATTTTTAAAAAGTGAAAGGAAACAGATGAACAGGTGAAGTTAATGTTAATCATGTCTTTTCTGTAAGCCAATGTCTAGAGTTTTTTCCCAGTGTCCACATTTTTAAAAGTCAGCATTAACAATTATCAATGAGACATTTTTACATCGTTCCTTTTTCCTAATAAGATGTTGAAATCTCATGTGTATTTTTACCCTGACGGCACATCTCAGTTTGGACTAGCCACATTGGAAGCTCTCAGTGTGACTAATGGCTCCATATTGGCCAGCACAGCTCTACAGGTTTCTCCACAATGTGGTTGAAAATCAGCTTCTGCTTTCTGATAGCAAATTAAATGGAAATACTCATTAGTTCCACACCAGATGACAGAAATGAGTGATTCATGACTAATTAAAATAATGGGCTTAGGCAGGGGAGAACATGGATACCATTCATTCTTGTGAGAGTTTTATTTTTGGTTTGTTTTGCCTAGTAATTCATAATTCAAACAGGGAATCATACAGTTTACAAAAGAAATTCTGATTTCTTAAGGTGTAAGCTGCTTAGCATTTCATTTATTTAATTAGTTATTTGTGTGATTTTCTGAAATGCAAGTCTGATTATGTATCTTCCTTAAGCAGAATTGTTCAGTTCTTTGCTTGTGTTTCCTGAAGTAACCCAGTGAAAAGATTCGCCTGGGTATGTAATAAAAATCCCCCATTCCAGGTCCTGCCAGACCAACAAGATAAAAAAAGCCAGCCAAGGGGATTGGACACAGGTATTTTTAATAAGCACCCTGGGTGGTTTTTATCATCAAACCAGTCTGGGAAATTGACCCAAGATAGAAAATCTTACTCCTTAGTTCTCTGCAAGGGGCTGCCCTAGGCTCATGACCAGACCCCCTAGAAGTCCAGGGTTGGGTTTCCACAGCAGAGACGCCCTTGGAATAAGTCTCCTTGTTCTCTCCCTCCTCCTGCAGATGAGTTTGCTATTCCTTTAGCCAGAGTACCCTTACCCCTATGTGTATCAGCAAACTGCTAGGTCAATCTCAAGGTTACCTCCTCAGTGCTTGCCCCTTTGCCCAAGCATGGAAGCTTCCCCGCACACCTCCATTGCTCTTTGACACACATACGTAAAGACCTTGAAGGTCACTGGCTCTCACTGTCTGCACTGTCTGTCTTCTTACTGAGGATGGGGCTCAGGACTTTCCGCCTATTCTTTATAGTGCCTAGTAAGGAGCCTGGCACAGAGAAGTGGTCAGTGAATATCTTTGTAACGAAAGCCTGCAGATGCTAGTAATAATAGCATCTTTACATTTTACCAGGTGGTTTGCAGATGGCGACGTGCTTTTCATTTCTACTCATTTAATCTTCCCCAGTCTTGGGAGGGGGGACTGTTATTTCACAAGGTGAAAATTGAGAGGTTAAGTCATTTGTCCCATTTCTCATGATTTTTTTAAAAAGATTTATTTATTTATTTGAGAGATGAAAGAACATGTGCAAGTCGGCAAGGGAAAGAGGGAGAGGGAGAGAGAGAATCTCAAGCAGACTCCCCACTGAGCTCAGAGCACCAGGTGGGGCTCAATCCCAAGCCCCTGAGATCATGACAAGCCAAAATCAAGAGTGGGACACTTAACCCTGAGCCATCCAGGCACCTTTCCCGTGATTTGTAATACTACCACTAGAACTCCTGTCTATATCCATACTGATGTCACCTAATTTCTGTGTGAAGTATAAGAGAAGCATAAATCTTGGATTTCTACTGAAATGGAGAAATGGTCTTTGCTTATGTCTGTGGATTTTTAAAAATTTTATTTATTTATTTGACAGACAGAGATCACAAGTGGGCAGAGAGGCAAGCACAGAAGGTGGCAGGGGGTGAGGGGAAGCAGGCTCCTCGCTGAGCAGGGAGCCCGATGCAGGGCTCGATCCCAGGACCCTGACATCATGACCTGAGCCGAAGGCAGAGGCTTAATCCACTGAGCCACCCAGCTGCCCCTGTGGATTTTTTTTTCTCCAAATTTCTAGCATAAAAAATGTATTTCACCGAAGTTTGCACCTGGTATTTAGCTAATTGGCAACTGAAAGATTGTATAAGTATTCATGTAAACAGTAAGCTTGTGAATAATTGACAGAACCGGTTAGAATATCACTGGGTTCTTCTCTGAGACATTCCATTGGCTCTCACCTATCATTTGGGAAAATACCTTTTATTCATTGGGTAAAGGTACTGATAAATTTTAACAGAATGTATACTTTTTTAATTATCAAAAGGAAAAATCTGACCAAACAAGATATGAAATAATTGAGATGGTTTGCGACAACTTAGAAATTTTGTTGCATTTCTATCTGCTGGGCGATCATGAGTGTCACACCCAATCTATCGATTTTATATGCTAGTGCCAGTCCTTTAGTAACGTATTAGAGAAGCAGCCCTGTCTCATGGACTCAATCTTTCCCCGAACTATGCATCATTCTGTGGTCTCACACAAATTTATTTCCGAGGATTAGGACTTCCCTTTCTTTATCAGCTATAGGAAGAAATGTCTCTGTTTCCTCCTTCCCAAGGCAATTTTGTTTTACTTAGTATTGTCAGCAGATTTTTATAGCTTAGAGGAACTGTTTCAATTTTGTTTAACAGATTGAGTAGTTTGAAAGCATACTTTTTGTGTACTATTGTTGGATTGTTAATGTTGATTCTGTGGTGGCACTCTTAGATCAGAAATGAAATGTCTTTTTTTAAAAAACAGCAAATTTTAGTCCTACTAAAATGGCCATTATTATTTAGTAGGTCCTGACCTAGATTTAAATAATGGCTACTTAGAACCTCCTCAGAGATGGTATTTTTCTGCCTAAAAGAGATTGTGCTATTTGGGAGTCATGGTAATAAGCCCCTCCTAATGTTCTATTAGGTAAATCTTTTCTATACCATTAGAAATTGTGACAATTAACACAACAATGATGCTCACAGTTAGTAAATTTACTACTCTGGCTTACAAACAAATTCAGGGTGAAGTAAAAATACTGAAGCAAGAACCACCATGAAGACATCATTTTAAAGTACTTACCCTTATGTTGTCAAATTTGATTAACTACTAAAAAGTGCTAGGCATGGAAATACGAGTTATTTTGTAGTACTATTATCATCATTCTTAGGAATGTCTCCACAACCAAAATTTCATGGAATTGTGATACAGCAGTATATCTTTTTTTTTGTATAACAGCTGTAAGTCACAGATCATTTAACTCACCCACTGAAAGTGTACAATTTAGTGTTTTTTAGTATGTTCACGGGTTTGTAACCATCACCACCGTCACTTCTAGAACATTTTCATCATCCCATAAAGAAACCCTACACCCCTTAGCAATCCCCTCCCATTTCCCCTCAACTCTTCCAGCCCTAGTAACAACTCAGCTCTGTGGTTTAGTCTCTTCTAGACATCTCGTTATCAGTTTCCCTTCATGACTGATTTCATTCACTAAGGTTATGTTTTCAGGTTTCATATATGTTGTAGCACAAATCAGTACTTCATTCCTTTTTATGAAGCCTGAGTAAAATTCTATGGCTAGACCACATTTTGTTTATCTGTTCAATTGATGGACAAGTGTGTTGTTCTACTTTCCAGCTATTATAAATAATATGGCTCTAAACATTTGTATATAAATTTTTGTGTTTTCATTTTTCTTGGGTATGTACCTAGGTAGAAGTGGATTTGCTGTCTGTGTTAACTCTATGTTTAACCTTTGGAAGAACTTCCAAATTGTTTTCCAGAATAGCTGTGCCATTTTGCATTCCCACCAGCAGCAAACAAGGGTTCCAGTTTCTCCACGTCATTACCAACTCTTGTTATTATCTGTCTTTTTTATTATAAACATCCACACAGGTGTGAAGGAGTGTCTCATTTACTTTTGATTTGCCTCTTCCTGATGGCTAATGATGTTGAGACACATTTCATTTGCTGTTGGCCATCTGTAGATCTTTTGCAGAGAAAATGTCTGTTTAGATTCTTTACCCATTTTAAAAATTGGATTACTTGTGTTTCGTTGTTGAGTTGTAAGAGTTCTTTATATATTCTAGGTATAAGTTCCTTATTAGATACATAATTTTCAAATATTTCTCTCAATCTATGAATCATCTTTCCACTTTTTTGGTGGTTATAGCTGCTTATACAGGACATTGTGTCTTCCAGGCTCTTCCACAGTCTACCACTGTCCACTCCCCTTTCCCTAGCTTCCTGGCACATTTCTTCATTACAACACTGATGTACTGATACTATCAACTTGGGATTTGTATTTCCTACCAGAAGGAGTTGTGCATCATAAATCTTTGTAACTCCTGCCTAACACAAAATAGGGGCTCAATAATGGCTTGGTTAACTAAATTAAAATGAAGCAGAGTCTCAAAAAAATGATCCAGGTCGGTACTAGATACATGAAAGCTAATAGAGTCCTGAAAGAGTGTCTTTAAAGAAGGTGGTTGGGAAGTTGCAATCCCTTCTACAGAAATAAGACTCACACTTTTTCGAGAAATCACTCTTTAATGTGATGCTTTCACCAGTTCCAGCCCTCATGATTCTTTGGTACCTGGGAGGACAGTGGTGCTATGTCCTGTAGCCCCCTGTGGTCCCATTAAGGATTGACAGGGTGTGGGACGCGGTACATCACTGACTTCTTTGATCTGTTCTGAGCGGTGAGCCAGAATTTATGTGACTGTTTATTTTACTCGTTTATTAAAAAATCTTTTCAGTTCTTCAGTGCCATATAAGGTTAGATCACGCCTAGTGAGGTCATGTTAATAAAGCTTTACCATACGTGCAGTGAAGTGAGCTCCTCTGACATTGTGCTGCATTGTGGCTCTGGAACCCAAAGGTTTTCGCTTCCTAATAAGGCATGTCTTATGGTAGTACCTTTATACTGATATTTTTTTTTCCTTATGTTCTTTTTTGGTGACCTTTTCCTCATTTGTCCCCAACTTGTCTAAATTAAAGAGGTGACCAAGTGAATTCTCCTTCAGTTTTTGGAGCATGTTTTATTTTCTTACAACAATACCCTAGATTCTGTCCCTTACATTTTCCTTCTTGAAAATGCTGTTACTGTCCTGTTTTGATGGGGAAATTACAGATAATATGAAGTAACAGTTACTGCCTGCAAAAAGAAGATGAGTTTTTTTTAACTGTTTAAATATAGTCCTCCTTCTCAAAATCCCCTAGCTCTTGATTTTTTTAAAGATTTTTTTAAAAAAGATTTTTAATTTAATTACTAAATAAATAAAATAAATTTTATTTATTTATTTGACAGAGAGAGAAATCACAAGTAGGCAGACGTAGGCAAAGAGGCAGGCAGATAGAAAGGGAGAAGCCCGCTCCCTGCTGAGCAGAGAGCCCAATGCGAGGCTCGATCCCAGGACCCTGGGATCATGACCTGAGCCGAAGGTGGAGGCTTAACCCGCTGAGCCACCCAGGTGCCCCTAGCTCTTGATTTTAAACACTGAAGGAAGCAAGTAAGAGAAAAATCTAAGAATGAGACTGAAGAAGGAAGCCCACAGAATTTTTGTGTAGTTCTATTGAGATCTGTACTCTCGGCCACTTTTATTTCTTATTTGGCACTAACACTACTTAAAAGAGAGAAAAAAAAAAAAAACCTAGTTGACAGCCTAAGACAATTGATTTATTTTCTCTTAGCACAGCAAGATGTGCTAAAATTACTAAATCTTAAAAGACTTACTGAGATTCCTGAATGAGAAATATCCCCACCCTTGATTTCTTTTTTCTTCATGAAACAAAAATAGTTCTGTATTTGTGGGGAAAAGAGTTTGGCAGACATGGTGATTATAATACTGTATTGAAAAACACTTACTTTGATTGACTAAAAACCAGATGCTGTTCCTGGTAGTTAAAAGCCTGTAATAATGTTTTCACTCTAGTGATCACCACACTTCTATGTGATTAATAATGGCTCCCCCAATCTAGAGGTAGAGAAACCAAGGAGAGGACACTTGAGAAATGCTTCCTATGCTCCCCAGAGCATTGTTGCCTGGAACATGACCTTACTGAGGGCCTCGTTTCATAGTTATTTGGGCCTTTTTTGTCAGGATAAAGTATTTAATCTCCTTCAATCTCAGTTCCTTTTTTTGTAAAATGAGGATAATACTCCTACCTACTACAGTAGGGTGTAGAATAGTGTTTGATTATTGCTAGCCATTATTACATTGAGCACGTTTTCTGACTCCCCATTGAGAATTTGACTACCCTGCTGTTAATGAGCTTGATTAAACATGGCCAAGTGTATGCATACATATTGTGAGCTCAGTCTTTCCCTATTAAAGAATAATAGGAAGGAATTGAGGAGATGTTATTTGGACATTGATTTCTCTCTCTCCTTTTTAAAGATTTTATTTTTAAGGAATCTGTATACCCAGATGCACCCAGATGTGGGGCTCGAACTCATAACCCCAAGATCAACTCTTGAATGGAGAGTTACATGCTCCATGGACTGAGCCAGCCAGGCGCTCCTGGACATTGATTTCTATCAACTGTACTCAATGAGATTCAGCCCTCACTTTTAGGGAATACACACTGACTCTGGGAAGGATGAAATAAAGTTTTCCAGTATGAATCTGCTTGTCTGGAGGTGAACCCTGGGTCTCAGACAAGAATAAGTCCGTCGTTATTGCTGTATCTCATTTTCCAGAACGCAACGTTTTCATTGTGATAGTCATTTACAGATAGTTTTGCATGATACTCCTTTGCTTTTGTGTTTTCCCTAGATCAGTCAAAGACTGATACCTTCCAAATGTATT
This sequence comes from Meles meles, assembly GCF_922984935.1. NCBI lineage: Eukaryota > Metazoa > Chordata > Mammalia > Carnivora > Mustelidae > Meles > Meles meles. The sequence continues at coordinate 103,462,264 of NC_060072.1, forward strand.
AAAATCATCAAAGGATTCTCTTCAGGATTACATGTGTCAATAGAGCTGTTAGTTTGAACGGTGTGTAAAAAGTGAAGGCCAAGCGAAGAGCCTTTGATGTTGTGACTAGAATAATGAAGTGCAGTCTGAGGACTCCATTTATGAATGGATTATTTGGATATAGAAAGAAATTATTTTTAGGCACGGCATTCCTATAAACCCAGAAGCTACATGTTTTACAAACTAGAAATTTATGCACTAAATACAAATTACCAGATGTCAGTTTCTGTATGTGCCAACTGGCAAATATGCGGTGGTTCAGAAGTCTGGAAGAAATGATGCTCGCATCTTTGCCATTCCAACTCAGAAGGGATAGTTGAGGGAAAATGCTGTTGAAAAAATTACGATGTACACAGCACCTCAAAGATGTCACGTGTCATGAGTTGTTATCTCCAAGGCTTTAATTTTTTTGCCCTCATGACTCCATGCATGTTTGTGGCATTGCAAATGTAACCCATGTTTCTGTTCTAATTTCTGAAATTCTTTCCTGGGACTTGTCTCATTCTTTTAAAGGGTCAGCAGATTATGTAAAGAACCAATCTAGACCGAGCAATCTCGTAAAGGTCCAATACAGCGCTAAATATGTAGTAGAGTTCGTTACCTTTATCTTGCACATACCAGCACACCTCACTGATTTTCACAAAACCATCCAATGGATTCTCTTCTTTCCTTAGAAATTCGAGCTCAGCTGGTAGAACAGCAGAAATGCCTGGAACAGCAAACAGAGATGAGAGTTCAGCTTCTCCAGGACCTGCAGGATTTCTTCCGGAAAAAAGCTGAAATTGAGACGGAATATTCTCGGAACCTAGAGAAGTTAGCAGAAAGGTTCATGGCAAAGACAAGAAGCACTAAGGATCATCAACAGTACAAGTAAGAGAGACTTGATTCAAATTCGTCTTTCCAAGGTGAAAGCCTACCTTCTTAACACCTGCTTGGTTTTAGAATTTTCCATCTTTGAGAAGCTGTTGATTAGTATACCCATATGTAAAAGGCAACTCTTTGCATTTATAATTTATGAGCATCAATGTATCACATTTTAAAAGTGATCTCTTGATATTTTTTCTTTCCAGTAAATGTATATTTGTGGATAACTTTATAAATAAGAAGAAAAGGTGTGTGTTTATAAAATTTCTGATTACAGAAAAGTGGGAGTCACTCTCTACCAGATAGGTGTTTCAGTGGGCACATTTAAGATGGCTGCTTCTTCAAGCAAAGACCTCAGGATTTCTGTAGTGATTTTGTATGAAAATAAGCAGTAGGGGTTGCTTATGTTTAGGTCCCTACCCCCCAGTCATATTTGTGGTCACTGCAGTTGAGACTGACTTAAAACAAAGATCTTTAGGAAAATAATCTGACCAAATGCAGTTAAACCTTGAATTAATTAAAAAAAACAACTTTGAATTAAATGTACTTCCTTTGTTTAAAAAATACATACAGATTTTCTGATAATGAAATTTGCTTTGTAATTTAGATCCTAGAGACAGACAAGTAGGCAGACAACTTTAATGGAGAATCCAAGTACTGTGACAGGATAAGTGCAGACAGACCCCATGGAAATCCATTTAGTAATGGAGGTGGGGAAGGGAAGGTCAGAGAAAGGTCTTGGAGGAAGTGACATGTAAGTGAAACATGAATGACTAGTTGGCAAGTTGAGGGGCCCAGAGCAGGAGGTTCCAGGCAAGGGGAACATCCTGCATCAGGGAGTAGAAGGGAAGGGGTATAAGGCAGTTTTGTGGAACAGAAGCAGTTGGGTGGGAGCAAGTAGTGAGGTAGCGAGCAGTGTGACTCCAGATGAAATTGTGCTATAGGTCCACGAGGCCTGTAGATCACACTTGGCAGTTTGGACTTTGTTCTGAGAGCATGAGAAGCCTTTAGAGAGTTTTAATTAGAAGACTGGCCAGCTCAGACCTGAACTTTATTTTTATTTTATTTTTAAAGATTTTATTTATTTAATTTGACAGAGGGAGCAAGACAGCACAAGCAGGGGGAGTGGCAGGCAGAGGGAGAAGGAGAAGCAGGCTCCCCGCTGAGCAGGGAGCCCGATGTGGGGCTCAATCCCAGGACCCTGGGATCATGAACGAAGCCGATGGCAGACACTTAACCAACTGAGCCAGCCAGGCACCCCTTAGACCTGCATTTTAGAATGATGACGAAGACCACAGATAGGATTATGGACTGGAAGAAACCATAGTGGAGGGAGGGAGACCATTCATGGAGCTCACAGTAATGGCATCCACTAGCAACACCACAGGGAGAAAGAAATAGACTTGTGTAGGAGATAATTAAAAGGCAACACAATCTTCCGGAAATATAGTAGACTAGGTAATCTGAAAAGTATTTCTTCTATAAAACTCCCAGAAATGCTGATTAAAATATGATAGACATCATTTTGAATGTGTAACTGAACTCATAGGAAAGTAAGGGAAATTTCCAGGGGCCAAAAAAGGAAGAGGAAACTGAAAACTCAAATGGACATTTATATCCACGCTTTAGTCCCATGTGGGGACTAAAGGTGAGGCCTGTGCAAGGTAAGGAGGTGGGACTGGAGGTTTCCTACCGGCAACCCTTTTGCGCTGCACTCCAGTGTAAAATCGGGACCAGCACAACGACCATCTCAGTGCATTGGTAAAACAGAAAACCACCGACCCCCTGCAACAACAAGGCCTGTCTGCTCAGCCTGAGCTGCAGACTGGAGTGGGTGTCAGAGAGGCCCGTCTTTTTTTTTTTTTTTTTTTTTTTAAGATTTTATTTATTTGACACACAGAGAGAGATCACAAGTAGGCAGAGAGGCAGGCAGAGAGAGAGAGGAGGAAGCAGGCTTCCTGCTGAGCAGAGAGCCCGATGCGGGGCTTGATCCCAGGACCCTGAGATCATGACCTGAGCCGAAGGCAGCGGCTTAACCCACTGAGCCACCCAGGCGCCCCGAGAGGCCCGTCTTTGTCTTCACCACTGGCTTTGCTGTTTTCTTTTATACCCTTCTGTGGCCTTGGATCCTACATAAAAAGTAGGGTGGGCAGTATCCCCAGGGTACTTTTGCAGAAGGAAATGCAGAATAATTCTAGATAGGGAATACTTTTTTTTTTTTTTTAATGGCAACCTCTCATGTTGGTCCAACATAGAAATAAATCTTAGTGATGGTTTCCAGGGTGGACAGATGTCCAATGTACTTGACAGAGACTAGAGCTGGAAAGGAGACTGAAGCCAGTACTCTATTATAGTAACTGTCCCTTTTTAAAGTAAGAAATAGCCCATTCACCCATTCAGTAAATATTTTTGAGTATCTTCTGTGCACTTGGTAATCGGTTGCGAACTGGGTATGGGCCCATGCACCTCAGTCTGATCCCTTAGGGCTTCAGCTGCCCCTTTTTCTTTCTCCCAGTTTGTGGACATGTTTTTGTCAAAAGGTAAACTGTTTGGAATTTTCTTTGACTTGGGTAAGTTTATTGAATATGGGAACAAAGCTAAGATGAATAATGAGTCTACAGAAAGGACAAATCAAGGGTAGGAAGAAAATGAAGGACAGACTTCACGAAAGAGCCAGACCTGGTTCAAATACTGTCTTACCTGTGTGGTTTTGGTCAAGTTGCTTACCCTTTCTGAGCCTTGGCTTTCTAACTTGTACAATGAGATTTTGTGACCATTAAATGGGAAACGTGATGAAGTGCTTGATGTGACTAATAGGTGGCATGGGTTATGTACTCAGTGTTTCCTCTCCTCTCCACCAGATGAATGTTAAGTCTTGGGCACAGCACTCAGCTTTGAGATGTTCATTATGTAGAACTGTCCTTAGCTTAGAGTTACCTCTGACAGAAGACCAAGGCTTAGATCAGCCTTCCTCCTACTCAAAGACTCTGATACCAGCTTTGGTCTTAACAGCAAATCAGCGTGCCTCGCTCAGCCTCACTTCTCTCACGGATAGAGGGGAGACAAAGAATTTCTGCCTTGAATTGTAGTGGTAAGGATTATGTAGAGTTACTGTGTGTAAAGTCTTTAGAACATCCGCTAGATAAAAATAGCGAACTTTGTAGAGCACTTATTATGGATCTAAGGTATTATAGTAAGCATTAAAATATACATATATTAACTGAAATAATCCTCATAAGAATCTTATAAATACTGTTATTTTACCCACTCTCCAAATGAAGTTACAGACGCAGAGAAAAACTTAAATAATTTGGCCAAGATCACGTAGCTAGTAAGTGTAGCTCAGGGACTTGAACTCGAACAGTACAGATCCGTATTCTGTGCTTTGTGTAGTATTCCTTAGAGTAGCTGATCCGTGCCCGACAATATTGATACTGGTATTTTGGTATTGTTATCACTTATTAAGGCAATATTATGTGTTTATTCAGTGAGTGAAATAACGTTTATTTAATGCTTACCATGGGGAAGGCACTCAGGATACAAAGACGTAGGAGATGTTGTCAAAGTAAGAAATGTTCTCAAAGAATATGGGTTACTTCAGCATAAAGGACACACGTAAAAGTCAGTATAACAAGGTGATCTTTATCTCTCAGGCTGACTGGATAGAGAATGTCAATAGAAAGGCTGTTGTCTGTCATAGAACCAGTGCCCCTTGCTTGATGGCTTTGAGAAAAAAAGGACTTCCCTAGGTTGGGGCTGTAGTTCTGTTGTGCCAGGAGGCTTTTCTAGTGTGAGCCAGGGCTAGGACCCCGGAAGAGGACTTCCCCCTGCACCTGTTCCTGCTTCCACTTCCGTCCTCTACTTCCTCTTCCTTCTGTAGAGCGTTTGGACTTGATTCAGTGTCAAATTCTGAATCTGAGGAACATATAGGCAGAAAGAGCTGACTTAATGATTTCTTTCCTAACTTAATTAATATTCAGAGTCATAAATGATCGTGAGTCGTAGAATAACATGTCTGCTACAGATGGCTCTAGTGTCCCTGAGTTAGCTTAAGCCTCTGGTGCCTTTTCTTCATTTTTCAGTTAGACTTCAAAAAACAAAAAGCATTATACTTTTTCCTTTTTTTTTTTTTTTTGAAATAGTAACATCCCAGTTAGTTACTGGTTTTGTTTGGAGGTTTTCTTTAAGATTTTTTACAAGTCGTCTTTTGTGGTTTATATTCACTTTTAGGTTTATTATCTAGAATAAAACAAGGTAGGAGCACCTGGCTGGCTCCATTGGTAGAGCATTGCTGCTCTTGATCCTGGGGTCATGAGTTCGAGCCCCACGCTGGGTGTAGAGCCTACTTAAAAAGATGAATTAAGAGGCGCCTGGGTGGCTCAGTGGGTTAAAGCCTCTGCCTTCGGCTCAGGTCATGATCCCAGGGTCCTGGGATCAAGCCCTGCATCGGGCTCTCTGCTCGGCAGGGAGCCTGCCTCCCCCTCTCTCTGTGCCTGCCTCTCTGCCTACTTGTGATTTCTGTCTGTCAAATAAATAAAAAATCTTTAAAAAAAAAAAAAGATGAATTAAAATAAAAATATTAGAATAAAACAAAGTGTGTTTACAAATGTGAAATAGTTTAGTGACAGGTTATAAGCCAGTAAACTTCTTGGTTCTGTTCACGAGCCTCCCAAAAATGTTGTCAAGTTGTAATTCCCAGGAACACGTTTTGGGAAGCTGGTGTTTATGTATCAGGGGACTAATAAATAATCCTCAAATGTATGTTCCATGGAAAGCATACCTAGCCAAATCTCTTTTCCAGCAGCAGACTGGACGTTCAAAGCAGACTTTGTGTGTAGCGGCAAACCACAGACTGTGAGACAATAGTCAGTAGATTTTTATGTAAATGTAAACTACTTTCTTCACAATGGGGTGTTTAAAGCTGAAAGCCTGCCTGATGACTGTGTATATTAGGGTCCCATTGGTCCATGTCAGGAGTATGGGTTTTGACTGGTGTTCTTGGTCCAATTTTTTCCGTCCGAGACTAGGGAATTGCTAGCTTTCAGCCATCACAGCGTGGAAGGCTCTTCTGCTGTCTGCTGAGTAGCCCTCTCTGAGCAACACCCAGAGTAGGAAGAAGAGCGACAATACCCATCTGTTGTGGCTCCTCATGTGCCTTGGTGACTTCCCTCAGCTGCTTGGGACAGCTTCGAAATTGATGGTAATGCCATTTTTTTTTTTTTTTTCACTTCTCAGGAAAGACCAGAACTTGTTGTCTCCAGTGAACTGCTGGTATCTGCTTCTGAACCAAGTGAGAAGAGAGAGCAAAGACCATGCAACCTTGAGTGACATCTACCTGAACAATGTGATTATGCGGTTCATGCAGATAAGTGAGGACTCGACCAGGATGTTTAAAAAGGTACTTTCCATCTCAGTCCTGCCGCAGTGTACTTTCCCATAACCTGTGCCCCTAAGCACGACTGAGAAGGGTCTGGTGGCTTCGTTCCTTAATTGTACTCCATGAGTTTTAGCTAAAAGAAGGAATATTTTAAAGACACAGAATAAAAAGTTTAGCCTGAGCAGGCATACATACAGAGTTGTAAATTGCTGAATCTGTGACCTGAACAATGTGAGCAAAATTGTGAAATGAGATGTACCTGCAGATTGCCCGTCTGTCCTTAGGAACGCATTGCCTGCAGTTGTGAAAAATCAAACCAAAGGGGAAAAGCCTTAGAGTCTGTGTTTGGGGCTTACACATGATCAGACACTTGTGAAGGACAGGATAACCAGATGCGTTGCTCTCTTGGGAAAATGTTATCATGGTTTTTTTCTTTGCTCTCAGCAGACTAGCAGTGGAGGTGGTGAGAGGATGACATGAAGACAATCCCAGAGGGCACAGAAAATTCAGGCTCTTACATGCCAGAGAGCTTCCGCCTTCCCAAATCCATTTACAAAATAGGAGCTGGGCTTTTAAGCCTTCTTATCATTGTTACTACTCTCAGCCAGCTCTCAGTAATTTTATTTTGTTGAGAACAGTCACAGAATTGGACCATATCCTGTTGTGGGGAATGCAGCTACATGCCCAGTAAGACTGGCTTTCAGTTTTTATGTTTATAGGACAAGGGTTCTCCCCACCTATCCTCAGCTTTGTGCTAGTAGCATGTGGTGCCTATACCCATAATTACTCTGGTCAGGAAGTAAACATTAGTTTCAGAAAGTGGGGGGGGAGCCCTACCTTGTAGATTAATGACATATTTATGTTTCAAAGGGGCCCTTGGAAACAAAGATGTAGTGTTAGGCCTGCCAGCTGGAAAACCTCTCAGCTGTGTTTGATGTGTCCACGTTGGGTTCTCTTTCTGACCCAGAAACAGAATTTAGCAAACTCCAGGTCCTCTTTTGCTATGTGAAATAGGAAAAAAATATAAATGTTTCAAACAAAGGAGGAACTTAAAACAATTTGAAAGAACCTATTAAGACAAGAACAGGTAGAGAAATGCCCAATGTATCTTAAAAACTAGAAATTTGAAAAATAGTTTATAGAACCATGACAATGATTTTCTCAGATGTCAGCCCTTTCGGCCAAAGCCTCATTTAGTTCATTGGGGTTTTTGAACATCTATGATTAGGAGATGGTGTTACGTCTTGGAAAGGCTACACAGAGGATGAAAAACCAGTCCTCATGCTCAAGAAGGTCACGTTCTATCCAAATTTGGATGGTGCTATGTGATGCTTCTAGGCGTGGGAAGGCTGGCCTCCATTCAGCCAAGGCGTCTCAGCCAGCACCTCAGTTGAATTCATTTATGTATCTATTCAACAGAACATCTTTAAAATGCCTGGGGAAGCAGAGTTAAAAGACACGTCCCTGCTTGCATGGAACTCATTATAGTAATTAGCATTTACCAAGCTAAAGGGACACACAACCTGCTGTGGGAGCTCAGAGCTGAAGATCTTAACCTTTTTGGAGGGGTCAGGAAATTCTTCACAGAAGAGGGAGGATTGGAGTGAGACCTGTAGGAGAAGGAGGTGGTCATCAAGCAGCAAAGACAACTGTTCCAGGGAAAGCACTAATATGGTGTGTTCAGGAAAGGGTTTGATGTCCCTGGGCCAGGGTCACGTGGGAGTTGAGTGCTGGGATGTGAGGCTAGGAAGGATGGTTGTTATAGAAAGGGGCTTTGTATGTCTTACCAAGATGTGAGGATTTGTATTTTGCAAATAAAAGTCCAGGGCTTGATACAGTTGGTAGAAACCTGGGACACAGAGTCAAAGAGATTTGGGGTTGAATGCCAGCTCTTCTGGCTTCCTTGCTTTGCGATCTTGGGAGATGATTCAAGAGATTCAAAGAGTGCGCTCCACTCTTGCAGGGGGTGGGTAAGGCAGGTGGGGCAGAGGGAGAGAAGCTGAACCTTGGACTGCTCTGGAGCTAGAATGGTCCTTTGGAATTGTGTCCTGTCCAGATGAGGAGGCCTCGCCTTTGTTTTGCAGTCATTGGATTTGAGCTACCCTTGGGGAGGGTCTAAGTAGTGTTAGGGTGAAGCAGCTCCTTTTGGTGGAGGGTCGCTCCCAAGGACAATTCTCAGAGAGGGATCAGCTGTGAGTTTCACCAGCCGATATTCCCAGTTGTTGGGGAAATAAGCTCTTGGCTCTTAAAGAGTCTGGGGAATGTACAGTAAACACACAAGTGTGTGTGTGTACATACACACACACACACACACACACACGCTGCCTGTTTGCTACCTAGAAGTTTTCTTCCTTCCAGATTTCCTGGGACTCAGAAGAAGTCTAATTCTTGGGATGCTGTTTATAGGGGACTAGTGGTTGCTTTGGCATTTAGTGGGGTAAACAGTCTTCTAACCATTGCTGACCAGCTGGAGAGTTAACAGTCATTACAATTACAGGTGTCGAATTCTACCTTTCTCAAGCAAACCCAGAACACTACATCCCACACTTTTCCACATATTGTTGCCGGAAAAAGAAAGTATAAGAGGAAGAAGGCAAAAGGGAAAGATTGGAGCTTATTGAGAAGCCAAACCAGCCCGCTAGGACACATTTGTCATCTCAAAGAACAGGAAGCTAAATCCATACCTATCAAGTCCGGAGAACTTTAGGTCCCTTTAGATTAAAAAGCAAGACTAGTCTCTTCTGCCCATTATTTTTTTTTCTTTTTTTCATTACCAAACCTTTCTCTTCAGTCCAGCTCTTCTTCCATTATGATGGTTCCAGAAGCGTATTTTCTATCAGAATGGAAAGAAATCATCAGAGCTAGTCTGAAGTGACCTTTAGAACTATTATGGAGTCCTTAGCACAATGCTTGTCTTTTTTTGGGAGAGGATTTTGAGACTTCCTCATTTTTTAAAAGTATCCCTATGTCTGTATGGAGATCAAGTGAGATAAATGCTGGGTACCTGACAGGTTCTGCCTCTTACACAGCTGTATTGTATTCTGTCTAGCCAGCAGTAGAAAATCCTTTTACCCAAACTGTTCTGTCAAATAAAGAGTCTGGAGCAGGTAATTCTAGGAATGTTTTTGTGCCCAAATGGACATAACAATCAGGAAGATACTTAGAAAAATATCTGTCTAATTCCATGCATAGGTATAAGGAATAGCTTTAAAAAACTTAAATTTTAATCACATCAGAAATAGTTGTGATTTTCAGCAGGTAGAAATGGTGAAAACTGTTTTAAAAAAACAATATTCAATTACTCATATATTGATTATTTCAGATTTAAGCCTCTCAAACTGTAAATGAACCCTGTTGGTCAGAATTTCATGTAGTAGTTCATCTTTTAGGCTCTGAAATCAGATACTTTCAGTCATGATTCTTGGCTTTGTCACTAGCACGACCTGTGTGGACTTGGGAGTATTTGTAAACATTTCAGGTCTTCGTTTCTGCATCCATAAAGTAGGTATAGTGACCTATTTTGGGTAATTGTATGGAGGATTCATGAGTCATCCATGAGAAACCACTTAGCCAGGTGTCTGGACTTCCTAGGTAATTTTTAACTATTATCTTTACTATAGTCTGTATTATAAACCCTTATTCTGTACCATTATACTAAATGTTTCCTCAAGCCATTATAATCAGTGTGTCCTCATTCTAAGGAGAATATATGTGATGACCCCATCCAGATCATTGCATATTGTTGGTTTATCACTTCCTAGGATCTTCCAAACCATATTTTTTAAGCACACTCTGGGAAGTGTCCTCCCAGTGTCCTTGATTGTAGCCAGATTAAAATTTTGGTTCTTACATTTCCTCAGTGAATGGGAAATCGGGGAATAACCCAGTATATACCTGTGTTGTTCAACAACCCCTCACCTCCACTCTGGGCCTCCGAAATACCCACCCCCAGGTGTTTCCAATGGAGAGTCTTAACTTTGAGGCTTCACTGAGGCCTTTTTAGGAGGAAGTTGGGAATTGGAGCCTCCTTGTACACGTGGGTTTGTGTCATTATCAGCCCTTGTTTCTTTCCCGAAGAACAGGAGGTTTCTTTCTCTGTTCTCCAGCTGTGCCTCCCAAGGTGATGAGATTTTGCTGCCTTCTTTCCATTACTCAGGCTGAAAGAGAGCGTCCTGCATCTGCTTGGGTACTGTAGCCAGAAAATGTGCGGCTCATATGCCGCACAGAACAATGTAATTAATGCCAGCAGGCAGAAGTGCAGGAAAGGACACAGCCAGCTTGCAGTAATCACTTTATTTAAGCACCTTATCACATGATCTTATTTCCCAATTTTAAGAATGTTAAAAGAAGTGTATCATTTAAAGGGAGCCCAGTAAAATGGTAGCCATTGAATATGCTAAATTATCTTGGTGTTTTTGTTTTTTTTAAGATTTTATTTATTTATTTGACAGAGAGAGATCACAAGTAGGCAAAGAGGCAGGCAGAGAGAGACGGAGAAGAGGCTCCCTACTGAGCAGAGTGCCCGATGCGGGACTCGATCCTAGGACCCTGGGATCATGACCTGAGCCAAAGGCAGAGGCTTTAACCTACTGAGCCACCCAGGCACCTTATTTTGGTGTGTTTTAAATGATCTTCAACTCTGTCATTTCCCCATGGATTGTTTCCAAAGTATTCATGTTTTTGTCCTTCTTTGGTTTGCATAAATATGCATCAAGTATCAGTTTATTTCTATAATGACTTCTGTATACTACTACCACTTACTTAATTTTAACTGTGCACCAAGCACTGTGCTCTGCATTTTTCAGACATTTGCTCACATGTGCTGCCCGTGAACAGGTATTATAATTCACATTTCACAGAGGAGGAAATAAAAGACTCAAAGATATAAATTGTAGAGCCAGGCTGGTGGGTAGGTATTTTGTCTTTGCCCACATGTCTTAGCTCATAGTTACTGTGGCTCTGTTGGTACTGTGGTAACTGGAGATGTTATTCAGTGCATAGGTAAGACACTTCGTAGAACTGGGACACTCTAGTCTTGGCCCAGTATATTCATTTCTTATGAAAATCCTGAAGAATGACAGTTTTGGGGGAGGCAGTAAAATCTGTCCATCATCCAGTTATAGGCAGGGTTTCAAAGCAGCAGAGACTGGTTCCAGGCCACTGAGAATTTCTTCATTTTGGCATAAATGCTGTAGGTTATCTGATTCAGACTCACAGGAATTAAATTAACCTACTTTTGGGTATCGTTGATTGTGTGGCCCAACCTGAAGGAAGGAGAGATTACTAGTAAAATTTGAAAATTTGTAGTCATTTTCTATTTTGGTCAAGGCCAAATCCTATTCTACTTAAATACCCCAGTATGAAAAGAAAGAAAACAAAAACATTTCCTAGGGAAAAAATGTTGCATTTTCAATTAGACCATTGAAAACATTCAGAGACATTAATATGTCAATAAAAGATACCAGTCTCCAACACATCTCTAACACTCTAACCTTTTTTAAAGAAAAGTTCCATAAGTTTTTTAAAAATCTGAAAACCACCCATCTGTATATGAGTCTCTTTTTTAATATAAAAATATATATTCATTGTAGAAATTTAGAAAACATTAAGAAATGGAAAAAATTCTCCATATTAACACTACCTGTGATTGATATCTTGGGCTGTATTTTTTCAGTATTCGCATATAGAAACATATTTGTGTAGTATACAAACATACATATGTGTGTATTTTTACAAAATTTGAGAGTTTGTTGGATATAGCTTGGGACCTTGTCTTTTTCATGTAAAGTTTGTTAGCATTTCCCATGTCTGGAAATAATCTTTTAAAACAGGATACTTCATGCCTACATAGTGTTTCACTCTCTGCATGGCCATGTTCTTTTCCTGTCGTTGGACACTTCAAACTTCTGCACATCTATGGTGTTTTTTCTTATGCTGTGTTCCTTGGAGTAGAATTATTCGGTCAGAGAGTGGTATTAGAATGTCATGCTTTGGATAAAATTTCTATCTTTCCCCTTTTTGGAGTAAAGATGGTCGTCGCTGTGATTTACCAATGAGTAATCCATTTCCTGAAAAATAAATTTCCTGTTTTATTAGCAGAGAGCTACCACATGTAATTTAGGATGCTGATGCAGTGGTAGTAAATAATATAACAAGAGGAACTTTTTTCAGAGCATTTCAGTGCGGTGTAGCAGAAGAATTAAATGGTATGCTCATGGCATCAGGGGGCAGTTTAATTATTGATGGGACCAGGACAAATAAGTGTGAATAGTTCAAGCAGACACTACTGTCTGGTTCTCTTGAGTTTTATTAACTATAGCTAGCTCATTTTTCTGGAAATAAGTCAGAATTAAACTGATGTCTTACAATGATAGAATTTTCTGAAATATAGAAGATGTTTTTAATTTTAATTATAAGCAACTTACAAGTTGCTTATTGGTGTGGCTAGCACAGAGTACTTAAAATTAGCAGTTGTCAGTGCTGGAGTGCATTGACCTCGTCGCCTTTATTAAAAGGACGTGTGTGGTTGGCCTGGCTATAAATTTAGCATGTGAGTTACTAGATAAGAGCACTCGCCATAAATTCAGAAGCTTTATTAAAGATTTTTAAAGAGGACACTAAACAGGTGATCCACGTATGTCTCCTTGGAAAGTGACAGAATTCAAAACATGACGTGAGCAACCTTGGACATTCTGTCGTGCAGCAGGGTGTGGTGGTCTTGGTGCTCTCGAGTTAGAGGCTGAGCCCATACTTACATTGAGAACAGTTGCTGAAAAAGCCCTTGAAACTTACTTGTGGTTAAAAAAAAAAAAAAACTGGGAGTGTGTAGACCAAAATTGTTTTAAATGAATATTTCTAAGTTACCTTTTTTCCTTCTCTTTGCTTATCTGTGATTTCTGATTTTTGTACAATGAACCTATTTTATAAGACACACGAGAAAAGAATTATTGTAAACTAAAACTTAAGGAAACTTGGCCCAGAGTACATGAGTCAGTGTTTACTGTTTAAAAAAAAAAAGAAAAGAAAAGAAAAAAGTGGGGATATATAAACAGTAACTAATTCCACTCCAAAGGCTGTTTGTTAATGAAGAGTTGGCCTGTTCTTCAGGCACACTTGAAATTTGTGCGTTGAACATATGGAATTCAAATGATTAAAATGAAGAGACATGGGTGCCTGGGTGGCTCAGTCATTAAGCATCTGCCTTTGGCTCGGGTCGTGATCCCAGAGTTTTGGGATCAAGTCCCACGTTGGGCTCCCTGCTTGGCGGGAAGCCTGCTTCTCCCGCTTCCACTCCCCCTGCTTGTGTTCCCTCTCTTGCTGTCTCTCTACCAAATACATAAATAAAATCTTTTAAATAAATAAAAAATAAAATGAAGAGACATAATACCAGGGAACTTCTGAGCAAGGTGGCAGGTTGTACATGGACCCCCAACTAACTGTCTTACCTTCCAAATTATCTTAGAAATGACTGATCCAATACATAACTAGGAAAAATATTACAATCCTTTTACCTTCAAGCAGATCTCATTACTTCTTTCCTCACTCTCTTGGCTCCCATCTGATTCTGAGTGACAGTCTGCACCCCCACCTCCCTCCTCGCACTATATTTTTCTCTGAAGCACTTATCTCTTTCTGACATACTATATGTTTACTTAATATGTATTCACTTCATTTCCTCTTGATTTAAATGTAAGTTCCTGAGGCAAGTGTCCTTGTATCATTCATGAAACACTGACTAGCACATAGCAGGTGCTCAGTTAGTATTTATCAAATGAATAAATAATGAATATTCACATTTATACTAGAAACCAGAGATGAGTGTCACCTACATAACAGAAATGTCAAGGCATTTCAACGAGATCCAGTATCGACAGCTAGATTTAAGCAACACTTGTGTGCGGTCTACTTCCCAAGAGCGAGAAATCAGAGGAAAATCACATGGGAAGTTTGTGGCAGAGTGGGAGAACTGAAGTACAAGCTTTCTGGTCAGAGGTCTCAGAAGGGGTGACCCAAGGAACGAAAAAGCACCAGGGAGATGACAGAGGCGGTGAAGATTAAAAGAACAGTGGCATGAAGTCCTCCTTTTTTAAAAGATCTCATTTTCTAGCACTCTCTACATGCAGTGTGGGGCTCTAACTCACAACCCCAAGATCAAGAGTCATACACTCCACCAACTGAGCCAGCCAGGTGTCCCCCATGAAGTTCTTTATGAACTCCTCAGCTTACCCCTGCGCTGGATATGCTTAGGTCTGATTTTAAGCAGTATACCTACCAAAGATTTGGAGAACTGAGCCAAGGGATAGACCACTGTCTGGCTTCCAGACTGAACACCGGATGGCACATGGACAGGACACATGTTTTCAACATCTTTGTAACAGAACTGACATTGAAACCACAACCTATAGAAGGCTGGTCAGAATTTGCATTCTGAATCCCAACAAGGTTGATTTCCTGATAAAAGAAAAATAAGAACATTTTCCATATGGTTTAAATAAGACTCCAGATCTCGTAACATAATATTCAGAATATCTGGAATACAGTCCAAATTTACTCAGCATGTAAAGAACCAGGAAAACTGCATGGGAAAAGATAATCAACAGATGATTCTGAATTGATGCAGATGTTGGAATTATCTACCAAAGACTTTTAAAGAAATCATGATAAAAATGTTTCAAGAAGTAAGAGCAACCATTCTTGAAGTGAAGGGAAAGATAGAAAGTAACCAAAATTTTAAGAAATCACTAAATTGATTCAATAGCAGAATGGAGGTAACAGAGGGAAGAGTCATATTAATTTCTGTTCATCTTGAAGACAAATTCATAGAAGTTGTCCAGTCTGAACAACAAGGAAAAAATTGGGGCAGGGGAAGATCAGTGCTTCATGGACCTTTGGGACAATACCAACCATCTGACATTTGTATCAGCAGACAGCAGAGTCCCTAAAGGAGAGGAAAAGGAGTTTATGCAGAAAAAGCATTTGAAATAATAATTGCAAGAGAACTTTCAAGGTATCATCAAAAGGATGAATCTTTAAAACTCAGTACCCAGATACATCATAATCAAACTGAAAACCAAGGGAAAAAAATATTAGAAGCAGCCAGAGGAAAAAATGAGATCTTATTTATGGGAGAACAAGAATTGAATGACTAGATTTCCCTATGCACTACATGCCAGTAGCACCTTACCATTTGTGACAACCAAAAGTGTTTTCAGATATTACCAAATGTCCCTGGGCAGGAGGAGCTGGCTCGAGTTGAGAACAATTGATTCTTACTGAGTTCTCCATTCTCCCAAGCACATTTTTTTTTTAAAAGAAATGTTCCAGTTTGATTTTTCAATTTCAGGTTTACAACTATAGATTAAATGAACAAACGTGGAGTAGGTCAAAAGGTACCCAGCGTCTCACCTCCCATAAAGAGGGGTAAAAAAATAGCATTCAGAAATACCAGTCAGTTACTTATAAAGATCAGCAGCCCTATGGTTCTGAATCCTTACCATTCTTCTCATCCCAGAAGGAAATTGCAGCCTTAAGTAAAGAACTGATGAGGAGAGAACATTCTTACCATATGTCGAGGTGTCTGCAGTTGAGATCAACAAAGTCTAAAGCAACCTGAAAACAGTATTCTGGTCGCTAGCCAAAGCTTCTTACCATTTGAAGACTATGTTTAATTTCACATGGTAGGTTTCTAGAAGATTTCTAGCAGCTGTAGGAAATGCCATATTGGGGGATATTGCACATAGAGTAAATATTTGAATTAAGAAACACTGGTGATACCTGAATTATAGCAACCCAAAAATACGCATTTGAAAACAGAACTATGGCTGTCAGATTGATGTCAATGGAAAAAAATTACTCATTATTAGAGAAACAATTAAATAGAGTCAAGCAGAAATTTTGCCACCTAAATACATTGTCAGATGAACCTAGAAAGTTATGAAAACAAAAAATGTTGAAGGTGAATATGTGAACTATTTAGATTGGGAAAAAATAGTAATGTTTAATAATTGATAGTTTGTAAATACATGCACTATTTTATTTTCTAAACTTTGATAGTTTTAAGTGACCATAGAATCATAATTGGCTTAGTGCACTGGTTTGAATAAGCATGCCCATAAAAATTTCACCTCCTTGGTTCTTAAGATGGAGATAGCAGGGGTCTACTAAAATAATATTTTTATTATTTTTCAAGGTCTCATAATTCCACTGAACAGTTATGACAAATCCATTGTAACTTCTAGTTTTCTTTCTCCTTTCTTTTTTTTTTTTTTTGAAACTTTACTGAAATCAGCTTTCCTTTTCAAAACAAAGCAGAGACTCTATTTTATTATTCATTCAACAGATGTGTATTATCCTTGTGCGACAAGCACAATGGTAGGTTCTGAGGTTACAAATGTGAGTAAGACACAAATCCTCAGTACACCAGAGGAGCTCATAATCTAATAAGGAAAGGAAGCATAGAGATAAAAATTACGTTATAAATCAGTAACTGCTCTTACAGAAAAAGGACCTTAGACCACAAGAGCACAGAGGGGATTGTAAGGCATACTGCCTAGGAAAATGGAGAAAGATTTCACAAAGAGAGTGGCATTTGATCATCATCTTAAACTTAATGAGGTTTTACAGAGGAATTAGGACAAGTGCATTCTTTTATACAGAGAGAACAGCAAAGAACAAGGTCCTGAGGTTCTGATCTAGGAAATGGTGGTAGGGGAAGACGATTGTAGGTGGGACTCTTGGTGGCCCCATCTAGCTAACTCTTTTTTTTTTTTAGATGTTAATTTTTTTTATTATTATGTTATTCACCATAAAAACCCATAGTAAATATCATTCTTAGCAGGGAAAAGCTAAGAGCCTTTCCATTAAGATCAGGAACACAACAAGGATGCCCACTCTTGCCACTCTTGTTCAACATAGTACTAGAAGTCCTAGCTACAGCAGTCAGACAACAAAAAGAAATAAAAGTATTCAAATTGGCAGAGAAGAAGTCAAACTTTCTCTCTTCGCAGATGACATGATTCTTTATGTGGGAAATCCAAAAGACTCCACCCCCAAATTACTAGAACTCATACAGCCATTCAGTAATGTGGCAGGATACAAAATCAATGCACCGAAATCAGTTGCTCTCTTATACACTAACAATGAAATTGTAGAAAGAGAAATTAGAGAATCGATTCTATTTACAATAGCACCAAGAACCATAAGATACCTTGGAATAAACCTAATCAAAGTGGTAAGTTATCTATACTCGAGAAACTGCAGAACGTTCGTGAAAGAAATTGAAGAAGACACAAAAGGATGGAAAAATATTCCATGCTCATGGATCAGAAGAATAAACATTGTTAAAAATGTAAATGCTGCCCAGAGCAAGCTATACTTTGAATGCCATCCTGATCAAAATACCATTGGCATTTTTCAAAGTGCTGGAACAAACAGTCCTCAAATTTGTATGGAACCAGAAAAGACTCCGAATCGCCATCTGTCTAACTCTTAGCAGTAGTGAGTTGTAAAGATATATTAGGCCACCTTGTTTTTGCCCCAATCTAAAGCACACAACAGCTACACAGCTGGCTAGGGTTAGGATCGTAGCCTGTAAGATGGTGAAGCATACACAGTGGATTAACAGCTATCTGAGATTTAGAAAAGCATATCTGGTGGGGGTGCAGGGGCGAAAGTGCAAGGATTTTCTTAGTTTGAGGAACTGGTTTGTCATCTAAGCAACCAAGGAAACCAAGAGAGACTTTTACTCAGCGATATGACATAATCAGCTTATGTTTGTTGAAAGCTTTGTGAAGAGTAAATTGGAATGAAAAACTGGTCTTGGGAAAGCTGTTGTATTAGTCATCTGGCTGGTCATTTCTGCTGTGTCATGAATTGCGACCAGAGAGTAGTTTCTTATGTGTAATGATACTATCTTCAGAAGGTGTGCATCTGCATAGATTGAGAATTATTTAAATGCTTCATTATTGTTCCTGTTGTTTTATAAAAGGTCTGTCCTAATCAGGTTTTCTTTTTTTTATTTTTAAAGATTTTATTTATTTATTTGACAGAGATCACAAGTAGGCAGAGAGGCAGGCAGAGAGAGAGAGAGGGGAAGCAGGCTCCCTGCTTAGCAGAGAGCCTGATGTGGGGCCCGATCCCAGGACCCTGAGACCATGACCTGAGCCGAAGGCAGAGGCTTAACCCACTGAGCCACCCAGGTGCCCCCTAATCAGGTTTTCTTAAGGCTTCTCCTCTTTTATCTGATTGCTCTTCACCCTATTGGAAAAGGGAAAGAATCTAGCAGTGATTCCAAGATTCCTGGGCTTATTGTAACCATGTAGATGGGTTTGGACTGCTTCCACAAAACAGGGCAACAGTCACAGGGGTGGGGGAAATCCTTTCAAGATTTTAGCCTCCACCCCTTGAAGTATAAAGGAAGTGTCTTTGATACCACTAGCTGCAGGACAGTAATAATCGGGGAGAGAAGGGCGTGCAGGGAGAATGCTGATTTCTTTAAACTGTGTCACATAAGGAATAAATACACTGGGAATGTTTAGTACAAGGAAAGTACTTAAGCCTTAGCTAGGACAAAGTAGCCGTCTTTGCGTATTTGAAGACCTGTCCTATAGAAGATAGCTTACATTAACTAGCTCTATAAGTCTATAGGAGTTAAGACCAACTGATAAAACACGAGGGGAGACAAGTTCCTTAGCCTAGGGAAGACATTCCAACAGTTATCGCAGTCTGTTACCGACAAGGGGGAGCCCCATGGCATTTTGCTCTGTTGTAGCTTTGGAATGGACTTCATCTTCCTTGCTATGGTACCGCAAACAGAATTTAAGCATTCTAGAAAGAAAGTCTTGAATTATGTTGAAGTGACCATCTGAGGCTACCACGTTGAAAGTCGCTATGAATACACTTGTGTCAGCATTTAGGAAAATGGAGGGTGACTTCATGAGATGAGACAAGGATGTGACACTGCATGTGACAGAGCATCGTTATGGCAGAACCTTCATTTATAGAGTTCTGCAAATGTGCCAGATACTCTGCTGGGCACAAACAATGGCATCTCCTTTAATTCTTGTAAGAACCCTAGGGAGTAACAGTTGACTCTTGAACAACGTGAGGATTAGGGGAGCCAACCCCCTACACAGATGAAAATCTGCATATAACTTTTGAATCTCCTAAAACTTAACTACCAGTAACCAGATGTTGACTGGAAGCATTACCAAGAACATAAACAGCCAATTAACACATATTTTATATGTATAATTTACTATGCTCTTACAATAAAGTGAGCTTGAGAAACTAAAATGTTATTAAGAAAGTCATAAGGGAGAGAAAATGCACTTACAGTACTGTACTGTTTTTGTACAGCTGTTTTTTGAAAAAGCCTCACATATAAGTGGGTCCGTGTAGTTCAAACTCGCATTGTTCTGGGGTCAATTGGATATTGTAATATTCTCTATTTTACGGATGAGGAAACCGCTCAGAGAAGTAAAAGATATTTAAATAGTCTGACCCTAGACCATATTGAAAGTTACAGGGGTTTTTTTTTCCCCCTTTCAGGTAGGCTGTCATCCCATGTACATTTGCCCACTAGCCACAAATGTTTGCTAAATTTCCCTGGTTGTATTCAAGGAGCCAAGTCCTTGATGAAAGGACACTTACCTGTGGGAATATTTTTCTTTTTCCATCCTTTACGTAAATAGATGGCTAATTCTATAGACCAACTAACCACTTGTAGTTCTAAGATGATACTATTAGTATTAGGCTAAATATAGAGCAATAAGGAAGATTCTGATTTAAATTCTTTTTTTTTTTAATATTTTATTTATCTGAGAGAGAGAGAGAGCACAAGCAGAGAGGGGGGAGGGACAGAAAGAGAAGGAGAAGCAGACTCCCTGCTGAACAGGGAGCCCAACATAAGGCTCCATCCCAGGACCCCAAGACCATGACCTGAAAGGCAGACGCCTAACCGATTGAGCCACTCAGGGGCCCCTAGGTTATATTCTTGAAAATTGATTAGTTTATTACATTTTGAGTTTGGTTCAAGATTTGTATGTAGAGATTTTACTTGGTTCAGATTATTTGAATAAGCATAAATCAGACTGGATTGAAATGGTTGTGTTTATCTCAGTCACTAGACTGTAAGGCCACTTTTCTAACCTTGACACATAGAAGATACTCCTAAAAACTGGTAGAATGAATGAATGAATCGATGAGGGAGCACATGAATGAATGAACTTTCATTAGTATCTCAAAGAATCTCTGCCTTTTGCTTACTAATTCAATGGATGACTTATAAATGAGCAAATCTACTTAACTGATGTATTTCTGTAAGTAGTCCCTGGATTTTTCTTACCGCAGTGCTATTAAGACTGAAATCTTACACAATGTGGTTCCCTACACGATGTGGTCTCGTTGGCTTCACCACAGACTACACTCTTAACCCTAGCCAACTGTGCCATCGATAGGAGCTTTTGGTCACACTGAGAAGCAGTGTGGCTTAGGATCCCTGCACATGACATCTACCACAGGGGAGAAAGACAGTTGGCTTTGGTGAGAAATTTGTAGACTCGGGTTCGTGTACTATAGAAAATATATTATTATATCCTCTCCATGCTAATAAACATTTTCTTATGATGCTAGTAAAAAGAAATGTTCATAAAGTTTGAGTTGATAAATCTTTGTAAAGTTCAGCATATTGGAAAATGCTGTGGAAATACACATTTCATATATTTTTTGTTAATTATATTACAGCCTGAACCAGAATTTCATCACACATTCTGTTTTTAATTGGGTGGGTTTGTTTATATCAGCTACTGAGAATATATGCATAAGTGATTATTCATTTAGTGACACCGAGAAGATATTTCTAATTTATCACCATTTGAGTAGAGAAATAACCCCAGCATGAAAAATTGTTTCTTGAAGAGTTGAGAAAATACGAGCTGAAGATTAAAATAGTTGTCCCATCTCCTTTATTCCTTGTGGGATTTTAAATGTGAATCTTGAGTTACTCAATCTGTCTGTTCTGGTGCTTTTATACCTGGGAGGTTACGAGCGACAGTATACATAATTTTGCATCTTTCAGATTGTTGGCTTTCAGGCTAAACACAAGCAACAGCAGACCTTTTTCACATAGATGCCAAATGCCACATTTGCCTAGCAATTTATTAGTAAATATTCTAGGAGATGTTCCAGATACATCCTTGAAAATTAAGTTTTATCTTGTTTCGGAACGATGTTCTGTTTCCCATGATCTATGATTCTGATTTTCCTACATTTTCTAATGGCATGGAGTTTGTCTAACAGAATATTGATTGGTTTTCTCCTCCGAAATGAAGTAGATTGTGAGGCTAATTCCATGCACTCATACTTAGTTGTGCGTTGTAATAAACACAAAACCATGTCCCTCGACGGAGAGAAGGGAAAAGTACAGAAACCCTATTAAATGTTATCCAGAAGCTTGGTTCAGACCATTAAGACCATCCTAACTTTCCCCATTAGGCATTTTGGAGGACGCTGCTGCTTCTGTCTTCTGAATTTGCATGATTTAGAAGAAACTATTATTACAAAGACACATGAACAGGAGCCTTGGAAACTTAAAAGCATACACACTGTGGAAGGATGGACTGACCCTTTTAACCAAAATTTACATCCAAAACTCACTGAGCGTGAGACACCAAAGTCATTTAAAATCTTCTCATTAAATATTTAATCTGGTTTTCTTCTTTCTCTCTTATTCTCACTCTGACTCAGCATAAGGTCAGGATTCTGGTCATCACAATGGATTTACTTCAAAAATTCCTCTGTGAGAAGCCAGAAACCATCTGAGTTGGTCATTTAATCCAACCATGTAGATCATTGATTTATTGCTCACTGTACTGACATGTGATTATATTAATTATGCTCTTTCTTCTGCCTTTCTCTCTCTTATTTCTGGGAGTTTCAGGGAGCAAGCCTGCAGGCCTCCAGGATTAGAGATCCTGGCCAGGGCCCACACAGCGTAGTGCTTATTACAGTGCTCTGTATAAAAAGCTGTTTTGGCATGTCTGGTTTTTCCATGAGATTTTAAACTGTGGAAGGCAGAAGCCATGCTTTATTTACTCAGGTCTGGGTCCATTCATTCAAGAAATCTAAAATCCATAGTATCTAGAATCCATAGTATGCCAACTACCCAGGCAGGCCCTGGGCCATAGTGCCTGCTCTCAAAGAAACGCTCTTTGTTTGTGAGGAGAGAAAGAAATATAAGTGTAATATTAGTGGGTAGCACAGCTTAACATTCACCATATGCCACATTTTGTGTTAAGTAGCAATAAGGACCAACCCAATAAAACTCTGATGTAGAAACTACTGGTGTCTCCATTTTGCCATTGAAAAATACTGAGGTCTCACAAAATTATTAACTTAGGCACAGACTATAACAGGTTTGAAAATAGGCAGTTCGATTTTAGAGTATGAAGCCATTTTATGCAGCCTAGAGATTGTGAAAAATGAACATAATATAAAATCACAGAGAAGGGGGCGGGTGCCTGGGTGACTCAGTCATTAAGTGTCTGCCTTCGGCTCAGGTCATGATCTCAAGGCTCTGAAATCAAGCCCGCATTGGGCTCCCTGCTCTGCGGCGAGTCTGCTTCTCCCTCTCCTTCTGTCCCTCCCCCCACTTATTTTCTCTCATGCTCTCCCTCTCTCTCTCTCCTTCTTTTTCTCTCTCTAAAATAAATAAATAAAATCTTTTTAAAAAAATCACAGAGAGGGGAAGATGTCATTTCTTTCTTTGGGAGGCAAGGTGAAATTAAGAGAAGGTTTTCAGAGTAGCAGACAGGACTGTAGCAGGGAAGAAAAGAAAGGAGAGTCCTGGCAGAGGGGGCCAGCATGGGGAAAATACAGAGATGTGAAATCAGGACAGGTGAGGTGACATTTTTATGACCAGGCTGAAGGATATCATTTGAGATTTGTGGAAGGTGAAGTAGGCTAAGTAGGCAGGGGAGGTTGTGGGTGATTTAAGAATTTTGAACTCTATCCTGAAAAATTAGAGCCAGCCTTTGGAGGGCTTACTCAGAGAAAGGACATAATTAGATTTTTTTTTTTTTTTAATTCTAATGCCATGCAGAAGAATGGATCAGCCAGAATAGATAGGATTGGTGACTCCTCCTTTAGGGAGAAGTGAATCTTGGATGAACCCCAGATTCTGACTTGAATGACACTGTTGTTCTGGAAGCAATACAAATTCATTAGAACCCTTTTAGAAAGTGATCTTCTGATATGTATCAGGGGTCTTAGAAATGTCAGTGCTTCCATCCTGCTAATCTCATGTCTGGGAATTGATCTTAGGGATACAACATAAAATGCAAGATATGCCCTCGGGCCAGCACTTATGATAATAGTTAAGAGTGCTTAAGGCAGAGTGGTAAAAGTGAATGAATAAGTAAATAAATGGTTGAATGATTAATGGAAAATAGTAATGGAAAAACCAGTAACCATAATAGATGAATGGTTAATATACATTCACTGTATCATTAATATGAATCCAATAATGATGGTTCTGAAAATTAGGTAAGTACATGGAGAAATGTGTTGTAACTGGGGAAAAAAGCAGAGTAGAAAAAGATACTTCATTATGATAGAACGATTACAGTGCAGACCCATGTTTAGATGAAAAGCTTGAGGGAAAAACACCAAACTATAATGGTGATGGTTGTGTCCCTCTATTCTCTATTTTTCTAGAGTTCTTCATTGTATTTAATTCATTTTTATAATGCGAAAAGGTAAATAGCTTGGGACTGTTCATTTTAAACTTATGTCTGAGGTGTCCGAAACATCAAAGCAATAATAAATAATAAATAATTAGAAATAAGCTTGGTATTCAACTCTCAGTGTACACACTGGAGACAGTAAATGGCAACTGAATTGAAGCTCTAACCATTTTCCTTCCCTTTGGATCAGAATCTCAGAGTTTTATTTTAATGTATTAGAAGTTTTGCCATCGCTGGAACTTAACATAGGCTCATATTAATGGGAGAAGAAACCTAAATCTTCCCATTTCCAACTCCACACCCGAGCAGTTTAAGGGACTCTCCTGCCCTTTGAAAAAGTAATTTTATTTTTTTTTCAAAGATTTTATTTATTTATTTGACAGACAAAGATCACAAGTAAGCAGAGAGAGAGGCAGAGAGAGAGGAGGAAGCAGGCTCCCTGCCAAGCAGAGAGCCCGATGGAGGGCTCAATCCCAGGACCCTGGGACCATGACCTGAGCTGAAGGCAGAGGCTTTAACCCACTGAGCCACCCAGGTACCCTGCAAAAGTAATTTTAATCTTCCAATCTCCAATAACATAGAAAACACGTGATTTCAAACATGCATCATTTCATAGTTATTCTTTTCTCTTGTAAGGGGACACATTGCTTTCCTTAATACAGAGGTATCATCTTTCTTATGTAGCAGTTCTTGTACAAGGATCAAGGGTCTGCTTCACTGTTTTCAATTTTTTAAAAAAAGATTTTATTTATTTATTTATTTATTTATTTATTTATTTATTTATTTGACAGAGAGAGGGAGAGAGAGAGATCACAAGTAGGTAGAGAGGCAGGCAGAGAGAAAGATGGGGAAGCAGGCTCCCTGCTGTGCGGAGAGCCCCACGTCGGGCTCTGAGCCACCCAGGTGCCCCTGTTTTCAAATTTTTTTTTTTTTAAAGATTTATTTATTTGACAGATAGAGATTACAAGTAGGCAGAGAGGCAGGCAGAGAGAGAGAGAGGAGGAAGCAGGCTCCCAGCCAAGCAGAGAGCCCGATGCGGGGCTCGATCCCAGGACCCTGGGATCATGATCTGAGCTGAAGGCAGAGGCTTTAACCCGCTGAGCCACCCAGGCGCCCCTGTTTTCAAATTTTTAATGAAACAGAATTCAGAGGGATATTTAACCTACTGAATTTTGATGGGCTTCAGTAATCCAGATATTTTCTAATTGGAGAGTTTCCATTTATTAGTCGAATATTGCCATGTACTAACCGTGTGCCCCAGCAGGCATGTTTTGGTTTAAGATCATTTCTTTTGGGGTCCAGAGTAGCATTTTGAAGACAGGATTGTTTTTCACTGTTAGTATAGGAATTTGGAGACATGTTTTTGGTCGTTTTTTTTTTTTTTAATTTTATGTATTTATTTAACAGAGAGGAGCACGTGAGCAAAGTAGGCCGAGAGGCAGGCAGGGGGAGAGGGAGAAGCAGGCTCCCCACTGAGCAGGGAGCCCCATGCAGGACTTGATCCCAGGACCCTGGGATCCTGGGTTGAAAGCAGCCGCTTAACAACGGAGCCACCCAGGCATCCCTGGAGACATGTTTAAAGTTGAGGTGGGGCTAACATGAGGTGATCCCTTCACCGTTTCCATGCTCTCAGCACAGACACCATGCCTCAGCACTCAGACGGGGACTTGATGTTGTGTCCAGCCGGTTGCGTATTTGTGAAGATGTGCCGTGAATTCATGTTTCAGGCATTAGTCACATGAATGAGTGCTTCAGAGTGCAGTATAACAACCTTTGCACACTAAAGTTGTGGTGGGAAGAGAGTAGCTAATTTTGAAGTTGCTTCCTAGATAATGGAGGATATGGACTGTGAATTAAAGCACATGGGCAGCAGCTTCGCTGGTCTGTCATGAGGTTAGGTAGGGGTTTACCAACCTGAAAGGAACTCCCCACCAACTTTTCAGAACATCTGAAATTCCCATGGACCCTTAAGTCCTCTTTCTTGATTTGTATATATCTTTTCATGTTGGCTTGAGGAAATTTCCATTTCCTGATATATGTTCGATTAATTCATCAAGTACCACTAGTGACCCCCATGAAAATGGAACAGAGAAAGGTGAGTTTTGTGTACATACCTAGCAAAGGACTATGGAGGAAATAAAGCCTGAGGGCTAGAACACAGTACTTGGGCCCTTCTAAATTGGGTGTCACCTGGAGGGTCCTAACGGCCAAGACAATGGGCAGGGACAGCAAAATCACATCAACCAGTATCTGCCAACCCCTTTGTACATGAAAGTCAGTGCAGCAAGTGTCCTTGAAGATCAAGAGAAAGAAAAATATGGGGCACCTGGGTGGCTCAGTGGATTAGGCCACTGCCTTCGGCTCAGGTCATGATCTCAGGGTCCTGGGATCGAGCCCCGCATGGGGCTCTCTGCTCCAAAGGGAGCCTGCTTCCCCCTCTCTCTCTGCCTGCCTCTCTGCCTACTTGTGATCTCTCTCTCTGTCAAATAAATAAATAAAATCTTTTTTAAAAAATGGTTACATGGTAACTATAAAAAAAAAGAGAAAGAAAAATATGACATGGCCTTTTTGCTCGAGGAAGTTGTCATTACAAATAGTGTCTGGGAAAGAAATAATTATAATATTTATGGGATGTTTACTGTGTGTCAGGTATTAATCTAAATTCCATGTATGCTCCCACCAACCTGTGACATAGGTACAATGACTATATTCGGTTTACAGATCTGGAAACTGAGGCCCACGGGAATCCAAAGTCTTTGAAACCTAAGACCCAGGCATTGGGACTCCAGAGTCCTTGCTTTTAAGTGTTATGAATACTGCCTCTCAGGCAAATTTTTTTTATATTTCAGGGCCTCTGGGAAAAGGTGAAAGGAAAATGTAAGAGTATGCTTGATAGAGCGCAGTTTGTGATGCCAGCCAGATTTCTTCTACCCCATCACCTGAAATCTTATAAAATGTGAAATGTACAAAGAATCTTCTTGCTTGTTCTAAGATATTTGACCTAGGACAGCCTGGCAGAACTCTTGTCACCCCAAACCCTAGTCTTCAATCTGATTTTAAATATTCTCGTTCAGGGCTAATCGGACCTAAGGGATTTTTTGTTGTTGTTATTGTCCTAAGTCTTTGCCAAGAAATACTTTATTTTTGGACTTTCTACCTGAAATGTGGACAGCTGAGCAGAGTCACTTAGTGGCCTTTGATCCCATTAGAGAGTTCTGAATTGGTGACCCAGATCCTTGCATGAAATTTGATATTAAAATAACACCAAACTGAAGACATAGGAGATTACAATGTAACGTATACGGTCAGAGTAACCAAGACTCGAGGAAAATAAAATGAGTTTCAGTTGGCTTCATTTGCTCACTTGTGACTTTTCTTTCACTCTTGAGTGATTCTTCACCTACCTCTTCACATATCAGGGACACAGCAAAACACAAAGTCTCTAACTCCAATTTAAGGATGTTAGAAGCTAGCGGAACTTGCTAAACAGCAGTACTCTTTATCGCGTCAAGAAGACCCCATGACAAGTGCTGCAAATGCATTTGAATTCCTCCAAGTTCAGGTACTACTCTGTTGTCATCTTTCCACACTGTTTTATCTTCCAGGAGTTTATGCTCCGTCACTTTGGCCTTCTTTGAGGGAGGCATGACCAGTGACTGTCCTGGTTTGCAGATGGACGGTGTTTCATCTAGATCCTAATATTTTCATTTTTTAAATATTTATTTATTTGAGGGGACCTGGGTGGCTCAGTGAGTTAAAGCCTCTGCCTTCAGCTCAGGTCATGATCCCAGGGTCCTGGGATTGAGGCCCGCATTGGACTCTCTGCTCTGCAGGGAGCCTGCTTCCCCTTCCCTCTCTGCCTGCCTTTCTGTCTACTTGTGATCTCTCTGCCAAATTTAAAAAAAAAAAAAAAGATTTATTTATTTGAGAGAGAGAGGAAGGATGAGTGGAAGGGAGAGAGGGAGGGAGAATCCCAAGCAGACTCCACGCCGAGCACAGAGCCCGACATGGGGCTCTATCCCATGACCCCAAGACCATGAAAGCAAGAGTCGAAAAGCAAGAGTCAGACACCCAACTTTCTGTGCCACCCAGGCACCCCTCCCCTTACATTTTCTTAAGAGTGGCCTGTGGGGTTTTCCTTTCTCCTCTCTCACCAGCGGCCAGCCTTCAGTAGATGTAGTAACTACTTGAGCTATTAAAGACACAGTATTTCAGCTGGTGTGTGGGTTTATTTAGCAAGCGTTTATTGGAAGCTTCCCATGTGCACCCACTAGCCAGGGAGGGAATCCCGCCTTACATACCATACCGTTGGTGCCTCACCTGCCTTCCCCTAGTTCTGGCCTGATTCCCAAGTACTGTGCAGGACACCAGAGTCCTAGAGCTGGCCGAGATATGGCCCTTTACCCCCCATGTGGACATCCAGTGGGAGACACATAAATGATCCAGCGGATGTTGTTCTTGATTCAAATTGTAGCTGAAGCCCACACTACATTTTTTCCATTTTCTGTAGCTGACTACATCAGGAACTCAAAACAGGGAGAAAATAAAAATTAATTTGGATATATTATTTCCTTTAAAATAGCTTACAGATTTGCTGGAAAAAAATATTCCAATACTCAAACATCAAACTCACAGAATTAGCCTAGGGAAGTCTGTTTTGAATGCTGGTTATTTACCAACTGAGCAAAAGCATAGAACTCTTTTTCCTCTTAATGAAAATAATAAATGCAGATGAGCACCAAGTGTTGTATGGAAGTGACAAATCACTAGACTGTACACCTGAAACTGGTATTACACTGTATGCTAACTGACCAGGATTCAAATGAAAACTTTAAAAAAAAGAAGTTAATAAATACAGAAGCAAAAGCATATGGATGATAAGTGGCCTCACCATCTCACTGTTTTGAAAGTGCTTTCTTAAAACTAAAATTATAGTCAATCAAATAGTTATTTTGGAAAGGGAGAATTAATTTCTGTTTTGGTTTCTAATCTAGCTTTTTGGGAATCACAAGATTTCTTTGTGACAATACTAAGATGGGATGCTGAAATTCATCTTTTTTTTTTTTTTTTTTTTTTAAAGACCTGAGCTGAAGTCAAGGCTCAGACACTCAACCAACTGAGCCACCCAGGTGCCTTTATTTCTGATTCTTTAATGAATAATGCAATTAAGTAAAATTGTGTTCTGAGAACTTACTTACTTTTTCTTCTTGTTAAAGTCTGATTTGGGTGGTGGGAAAGCCATTCGTACTCTACTTATTTGCCTCCTGTCCAGCCTCTAGTGACATTTGTGCATACGTCTAGTATCTAGAAAGGGCCATTTAGCTAGAATCAAAAAGATAAGTAACTGTTAGGCACGGATGTGGAGGAAAGAAGACCCTTGTGCACTGCTGCTGGAAATGTTAATTGGTGCAACCACTGCAGAAATCAAAATATTAAAAATAGAGGGACACCTGACTGGCTCAGGTGTTGGAGCATGCAACTCTTGATCTCACGGTCATGTGTTCAAGCCCACATGGGATGTAGAGATTACTTAAAAATAAAGTCTTTTGGGGCACCTGGGTGGCTCAGTAGGTTAAGCCTCTGCCTTCGCCTCTGGTCATGATCTCGGGGTCCTGGGATTGAGCCCCACATCGGGCTCTCTGCTCCGCAGGGAGCCTGATTCTCCATCTCTCTCTGCCTACTTGTGATTTCTCTCTATAAAATAAATAAATAAAATCTTTTTTTTTAATTTAAAAAATAAAATCTTTTAAAAAGTTAAAAATACAGGTATCATATGATCCAGTACCCAAAGAAAATGAAAACACTCATTTGAAAAGACATATGCATCCTGTGTTTATTGTAGCATTATCTACAGTAGCCAAGATATGGAAGCAGCCCAGTGTCCATTGACAGATGAATGGATAAAGATGTTGGGGGGGGGGTGTATATATCTATAGTGGAATATTACTGAGCCGTAAAAAAGAGTCAGATCTTGCCACGTGCAACAACATGGATGGACCAAGAGAGTATTATGCTAAGTGAAATAAGTGAGACAAAGAAAGATAAATATCACATGATTTCATTTACATCTGGAATCTAAAAAGCACAAACAAAAAGCAGAAACAGACCCATAAATACAGAGAACAAACTGATGGTTGCCCCATGGGAGGGAGGAAGGGGCATGAGCAAAAATGGGTGAAGGGGAGTGGGAGATACAGGCTTCCAGTTATAGAATGAATAAGTTATGGAGATTAAAGATACTGCATAGGGAATATAGTCAGTGATACTGTAATAGCATTGTGTGGTGACAGATGGTAGCTGTGCTTGTGGTGAACATAGCATGACATACTATGTTGAATCACTATGTTGTGCACCTGAAACTAATGTAACGTTGTGTGTTAACTGTATTGTAATTAGAAAGAAAGAGGGCATGGGGGCCTCATTGGCTCAGTCAGTAGAGCATGTGACCCTTGATCTCAGGGTCCTGAGTTCAAGCCCCATGTTGGGCACAGAGCTAACTTAAAAAAAAAAAAAAAAAAGAAGGCAGCTTGGTTAAAGATGTTTATTATATTAGAGATATGCTGACCTTCCATTGTATTATATACATTCTTCTATTTTCAGTCACTGGACTTTTTAAGATATAATTCAGAAACAAGTTTCTATTACTTTTACTTTTTTAAATATTCTTAATTTCTTCTTTATTATAGAGCAAAGAGATTGCATTCCAACTTCATGAGGATTTGATGAAGGTCCTTAATGAACTCTATACGGTAAGCACATAATCTTTCTTCTTTTGCAAGAATCTTTGGTTTAGAATTTTGGTTTGCAGAAACATTGCTCTTATTAGAATTTATTCTAAACTAGGATGTTGATGGATGCTTCTCTGGTTGAAATGTGGAAACAAGTGGATAGATGTACACTACTACATTTTGCCATATCCTCTCAATTTGGGGAGACTGTATTCTAATAAATATGTATGTGCAATTAGCACACTTTTAAGAAACTAGAGTATAATTGTCCCAGTAAGACATGTTTTTAACTGGTTGAATTATAGTGATGTGTACATATATATAATTCCAGAGTATTTTGTCTTAAATTGTTACTATTCTTAAATTAGTCATTCCAGAATTTGAGTAATTTAGAGTTGCTTTATTCTGTTACTTTAATTAATTTTTTTCCCATTTTAGTTAAATTGTTTGGTTAATGACCTAATATATTAAAATTACATTTGGGGAGGTATATATTGGTATATATTTTTCTCCTTGGCAATAATCTGCTTTTTTAAATTTAAATTTTATTCAGGTTACTGTATATAATCCTAAGAAATTAAATAAATTAAAGCTATTTTATTAAAAAAAAAAAACAGGTTGCAGGTTGGAATTAGTCATATGTCCATGTAAATTTTTTTACACTTAATGATCATATTATTAAACACAAATTCCTTCTGGAGGAATTTGATGAGTTTTTATTTTAAAAGAGAGAACAACATAATGAGAAATGAATAATATTAATTTGTATAGCTATAGATATTTGCATTCTTATTGTACAACATTATTTGAATTCTTATTTATAGGCAAATTAAACCTGAAACATTATTAACATATGTTTCTTGATTTACAAATCCCATTTGTTCTTAAAAAGCTGTGTGTGTAAAATGCAATTTTATAAATTGTTTTTAATGCTCCATTGATAATTGCTAATTAAAAGACACTGTAGTTTTAAGCTTTTTATTTATAAAATGAGTGATATTCTTATAAAATTCACTTTCCAGTTTTTCATACATGTGTGGTGAATTTGTATTTTTTAAAAAATGTGTTTATTTTAAAGAGAATGCATGGGAGTGGGGGAGGGGCAAAGGGAGAGAAAGTCATAAGCAAACGCCTCACTGAGTGCAGAGCCCCACATGAGGCTAAGTCTCACGACCCTGAGATATGAACTGAGCCAAAACCAGGAGTCAGTTGCTTAACCAACTGCCACCCAGGCGCCGTGCTAATGAAATTGAGTTTTTGATGATAAAGGCCATTTATTATCTCATAGGTTTTGTGTGATTTGTTCATTTCTGATACCCTAAGTTGGCAACCATTTCTGGATTTAGAATTTAAAAGTTAAGTGAACATCATGCCTCTGAGGTATCCAAAGAAGAAATTCTATATCTTCTTCCACTGAACTATTCTAAGATGAGAGCTTTGTGACATTTTCCTTGTGAATCCTTTTGCTTGGACATTGTTTTGCCTAGAAATATAAATCAATCTCTAATACTTTAAAAAATAGATCTTTCTCCCTCTGACCTCTCCCCTCTCATGCTCCCTCTCTTTCTCTCAAATAAATAAATAAAATCTTTTAAAAAACAAAAAATGGGCACGTGGGTGGCTCAGCTGGTTAAGTAACTGCCTTTGGCTCAGGTCATGATCCGGAGTCCTAGGATCGAGTCCCACATCGGGCTCTCTGCTCGGTGGGGAGTCTGCTTCTCCCTCTGACCTCTCTCCTCTCATGCTATCTCTCTCAAAGAAATAAATAAAATCTTAAAAAAAAAAAATAGGTCTGCTGATTGTCATGACATCATAGACAAGAGAATATTGATTATTATCTGAAGCTAGTAGTACTAGTCAAAGCAACAATGGCAGAGTAAACTTGATTATTGAGTATGAGGAAAATCAGTAAAATGCTGTGTGAAGATTAGGTAGTCTGTAGATCACTTTAAACTCTTGGGGAAAAAAAATTTATCTTGAGGCACCTGGGTGGCTCAGTGAAGTGAGCATTTGACTCTTGATATTGGCCAATCTCTTGAGCTTGGGGTCTTGAGTTCAAGCCCCACATTGGACTCCACACTGGCTGTAGAGCCTACATTTGGAAAAAGGAAGATCTTAACCAGAGAGCATGTTCATCCAAGGTCAGCGGTCATGTTCCTTTGGGAAAGACCTTCATTATACATACACACACATGCATACACAGTTCACTATAAAAGATGATGGTGTTTGGTCTCTCTTGCCCTTTATATTCAGATATACAAATTCTGTCTTGTCGAAATGACAAGACATTCATTATACATTCATTATACATATTCAGCTTATACATATACATATACAGCTTATTCATATACATATTCAGCTTACATTCGGGAAGAAAAGATGAGGAGTATTTGAACAGGGGACCAGGAGTTGGGGGAATGCTGTTAAGTTTTCTTGTGCAAACATTGACGGGTCATGGGCAGATGACCATCTGAGTTACATCATGCATAGAAGTTTGTACAGCAGATGATGTAGTAATGATTGCTAAACCTACAGGTACAAAATATGTAGCCTTAAGCAACTGAGGATACTATTGAATTCCCTTCCTTTTTTTATTTTTTTTTTTAATCTCTTGATACTCCTTCGGAGTCAAAAACATCTAAAAGTACATTAGCTTCCTTATACCGGCATAGCTGATGAGCGCTGAGTGCTTTTTAAAAAATTACAGTCAACCTTAGAGTAGCAGCCTTATGTGTGGCTTTCCTTACCCAGAGATATTTCTCCCAGAGGCCTCTTGGTTATTCCAAACACTCTATTAGAAGGTTAAAATACAAACACCCAGAAGGAGCCAAAAGAAATCCCTTATGATCATTTATACCTTAGAGTGAACCGTGTTTTATCAGATCCTATGAGTAGAGGTTGTGTGCGTCAGACATAAAGGCCAGACTTCTGAGCAGAGAGGATGAGGGGAGAGGATGGTGGCATCAGAGTGCCATCCAGAAGGGGAGGAAAGGCTTTGAGGACTTTCATACCCTTCTCTATATTTTTTCCTCAATCTTGCCTTTATTTGCAGAAACAGGGCCTCAGGATGATCGTGTCTCACCTTGCAGACACATAGGGAAGAAGAGCGAATTCTCTTATTCAGCTCTTGTATTTTGTATTCAGGCCCTCACCAGATTGGGTGAGGTTCACCCACATTGTTATGAAGACTAATTTATTTATTCAACAAACAATTTTTATTTTTATTTTATTTTTAAGATTTATTTATTTATTTGACAGAAAGAGAGAGAGAGCGAGTGCGTGCAGACAAGCAGGCAGAATAGCAGCTAGAGGGAGAGGGAGAAGCAATGCAGAGCTCAATCCCAAGACCCTGAGATCATGACCTGAACTGAAGGCAGACACTTTTTTTTTTAAAGATTTTATTTATTTATTTGACAGACAGAGATCACAAGTAGGCAGAGAGGCAGGCAGAGAGAGAGGAAGGGAAGCAGGCTCCCTGCTGAGCAGAGAGCTCGATGTGGGGCTCGATCCCAGGACCCTGCAACCATGACCTGAGCCGAAGGCAGAGGCTTTAACCCACTGAGCCACCCAGGCGCCCCCTGAAGGCAGACACTTAACGACTGAGCCACCCAAGTGCTCCCCCCAACATTTTTAAAATGCCTATTAGAGTACCAGGCACTTTGGGACACACTGGGGATGCAGGTATGAGTAAAAACAGGCCATATACTTCCAAGGCATTTATATTCTAGTGGGCAGAAAAAGACAATAAACAAATATATGTATAGTATGGCAGGTCTAAGTACTAAAAGGATAAATCAAGCTGAATTAATACAGGCATTCAGAACAGTGCCTGGCCCACAATAAATGCTTAGTAAATGTTAGCTGTTAGTGTCACCCTGGTCATGTCATCCTCTTCATCATTTGTTGAGGGGGGATGGTAACAGCTCTTTGTCTGTAGATATCAGGGATGATATCAGCAGTAATTACACATGACTCTTATATATGTATATATACACATACGTACACTTTTTCCTTATAACGGATATATATTGCTTTTGTAAAAAAGGAAAAAAGACAACTTTCCCTAAAAAAAACAAATCAGGGCTGCCATTGGGTTAGTAGGGAGGTGGAAAAACAAAAACAAAACAAGGATGACATGAAAAGTCAGAGGGGGCATTCAGAGCAAATTTTGCCTTCATCAGTCTGGTAAACAGTGATTTAAATTGCTAAGACACTCCCCTCATACCAAAATCTCAACAGATTATGCTGCATTTTAGCAGAAAAACAATGATCTGTCCTAAATTAATATGTCTTTGCTTTGCAGCATTATACTCACCATTTTAAAAAACAAAGGGCTTACCATCCTCAGTAAGCAAATTCTAACAAAGATTAACACAGACGGTCACAATAAATCCACATGAAATTGATCGGTAATTATGTGTAATTGATCATCACACTCCCTATACATCAGTGACACACATGGCTAGCTAGAGTCAAGAGGTAATCCATCCTCTGGTTCCATTAGCATTATGAGGAAAGAATTGAGAAAATGAAGATTTATCCAACCCTTATCATGAGGCAAGCGCATTATCCCATTCATTTCTTGTAGCAGCCCTAGGAGGCAGGTATTCCTAATCCCAATGTAATGAAGGGGAACTGGGGCTCAGAATGATTAGCTCAGGATCACACAGTTAATGAATGCTCCAAAATCTAGACCCAGCCTCATCGTCCCTAAGGCCCATCAGTCGTCCATCTGACAGCTGCCTTAGGGAAGGCGGGGCAGGCCAGGTGGGGGAAGGAAGGGTGGAACGTGATCTAATAGATAAAACTCCTAGCTAAAACTCACACTGCATGCTCTCCTGGATACTTGTAAAAACTCATTTGAGCTTTCCAGACAGTCTGGTGGGTTACAGAATGGGAAACCCAAATGGTTTTGCACTTTAGGCTTTAGTGTTGGCATATGTGCATTTGGAGTGCCTCTTTAAGATACAATCTTTCCTTTATCTTGAGTGTTATATGTGTCAGCAGCACCTGTGCAGCTGTGTTATCCATACACAGTGATTACTGCTAAGAATCTGTTGCTGGATACTCCACTCACCTTTGTTTCCTCCTTCTGACTGCACTTCTGATTTGCCTAACAAATGTAACTAGAAAATGGAAGGGCTGTCCTAGCACAAACCCAGAGGCACTGAGCATCTTCTCTGGGATTTGGAAAACGGAGTTGCTGCATGTACACAGATATCCACCCTGGTCTTTACATATCTTTGAACCACTTATCTGTTTAAAATGATAAAATAAAAAACTAATTATTTTTTAGAAGGGCTGAGAGGGAAGACACTGTTTATTATTTCAAGCCCTTCCTTGAAAACTCCACCTCAGAGGACTGCTGAGGAAAGCTTTCTTGGCTGGCTTCTGAGCCTCCCATGAACCAGGAGCTAATGCATTCTTCTATAACAAAGAAACATGCCCAAGGCAAGGTTGAAACGTCCTTCTGTCATTCCGAGAGAGCCCAAGATACTTGCCACGGCCACCGCCACCGAGTATGGGAAGATTTTTCTCTGAGCCTCAAAGAGGGTTTTTATTTATTTATTTATTTATTTTTTGGCTAAGTATTTATTTTAGCTGGAGGGCATTTTAAGTATTTGAAATGCGTATCTTTGTAGTGAAAATGAAAATTCATTCCTTTGAGATGGACTACGAAAAGGTCTCATCTCAGAACAAAACACTGAACAAAGAGAAATAGGTAGAAAAGAGATGTGAAAAGCTCCTGAATTGAAAACCTCTTGGGCAATACCACATTCTCCATGATGCCACCTGGAAAACTTTTTTAAAAAGCAATCTATTTAGAGATCTTGGGCTGACAAAGTGTTTATATATATCCTTCTGGCATATTATTACTAGACACTTCGATGGAAAGAGAGAGAGGTGTTGGGATCAGATGACTCTGCCAACTTCTGAATTCTAATCTTGGGGTTGACACAGACTGACTTTGGAGACTGAGTTAGCTAATGTAGCCTGGCTTCATTTTCCTCCCAAAATGTTTGGGATTAATAAAATTTTTCCCATTGCATAAGTCTCTGAGGACAGCTGTTTGAAAAGAACTTTATATATAAATGCCTTTTAGGACACCCTGCTAATTAATGAAGCCAAATGATCCCAAGTGCCTGCTTGGAATTTTCGTTTTCTTTCTGAGATTTGAGATTCAGTCACGGTTGGTGCTTATGAATTACAAATAAGACTGTCTTCTGAAAGAAGTGAGCAGTATGAACTGGGGATAAAAAATTATTTGGCTTAGAAATGAAAAAGAAAATGTTAGAAAGTATAGTTAAGAAAAAACAAAAAAGTTCTAAAGAAGGTGTCATACCAGGGCGCCTGGGTGGCTCTGTCAGTTAAGTGGCTGCCTTCGGCTCAGGTCATGATCCCAGGGTCCTGGAATTGAGCCCCACAGCAGGTTCTCTGCTCAGTGGGGAGTCTGCTTCTCCCTCTCCCTCTGCCTGCCTCTCTGCCTACTTGTGCTCTCTCTGTCAAATAAATAAATAAAAGCTTAAAAAAAAAAAAAAAGAACGTATCATACCAAGAATTCTTCTCAAGGAATATTTTTTCCTATTACAATTCCAAAATACAGTTTTATGACTTTTAAGTAGTTACAGTGCTTTAGTAGCTAACATCTTAATCAGAATGTTCTGTTTTTGTTGGGTACAGTATTTTGCATTGTTTATCATTGCTTATCAAACCCAAATATATAGAGATAACAGATATGCATAGAATAAATTAGGGGCATTTTGCTTGGATTTATTGTCTCCAAATGGGCCAGAAATGTTCACCAGTAAAAATATTAAGTCATGTGGCAAAAAAATCAAGATCTAAATCACTTGTATCTATTTCAACATATCTTAATACATGATTTTAACTCACGCGATTATCTGAATTTCATCCTACTGTAGGCTGATTGTAGAATTGTAGACTGTAGAATTTTAAGCGCTAAATGGGCCTTTAGAAATAATCAAATTAACTTCCTCATTTAAGGAGAATATTACAGAGGCTCAGATTAAGTGATTAACTAAACTCCCAGATTGAAACTGAAACCCAGGTTTTATTTTAATTTAGGTTAGTAAATAGTTTCCTATGCTGACTGCTTCAAGTGAGAGTTACCAGTTAGGCTTCCAGTCTAAAAGATTAAAGCTCAGCTGGAACATACTAACAGTTAACTTTTGTCAGGTACCATTCTAAGCACTTTACATTAATTAGCTTTCTGAATTCCCCCAACAGCCTCATGGGTAGCTGAGGCACAGAGAGGTTAATATAATGCCAAAGATCACACAGCTAGGGAGTCTCAGACCAGGCACATACTGTAATCTCTTTTTTACTGGCAGTTATAATCTAAAGTTATTAGGTACCAACATTATGTACCAACAGAGGTTCAGGCAGAGGGTTTGGAAATCCAAAGGGAATTTGAGAAACTTTGAGGACTGAGAAAAATTCTGAGAGGAAAAGGCAAAAGTGGACAGGATTTCAGTAATAAGAGAGAGGGAGAGGGGGCGGGGAAAGTTTTGGAGGCAAAAGGAGCAATGTGAGCCAGTGCACACAGTTTGGAAGAACATGAGGCATATTCATAGAATTTTCTTCTGGATCCATATCTAGAGAGAAAGGACAAGTCAGGAGAACAAGGATTTTGAGAGAGTACCAAAATGAAATTGTCATGAACATAGGGAAGCAAAAAATGGTTAGACATCTGGGGCACCTGGATGGCTTAGACAGTTAAGTGTCTGCCTTCAGCTCAGGTCATGGTTCTGTAGGTCCTCGGATTGAGTTCCATATAGGGCTCCCCGCTCATCA
This sequence comes from Meles meles, assembly GCF_922984935.1. NCBI lineage: Eukaryota > Metazoa > Chordata > Mammalia > Carnivora > Mustelidae > Meles > Meles meles. The sequence goes on from NC_060072.1 coordinate 103,500,828, forward strand.
GGGAATCTGCTTCTTCCTCTCCCTCTGCATGTCACTTCCCTGCTTGTGCTTTCTCTCTGTCAAATAAAGTAATAGTCTTTAATAGAAAAAAAAAAAAATGGTTGGACCTCTCACCGAAAGCAGTTGAAAACTCAAAAAGCTTCTTTGCACAGATTAAGTTCTTTCACCTTCCTTCTTTTTTCCCCTCGCCTTTTTTTTTTTTTTTAAATAAATGGAATGACATGTGTTGGATTTAAGGCATAGGATATATTTCAAATTCCAAACCATTTTTCACTGAAAGAAAAGGATTCTACCCCATTTTTTGCATTGTAGTTGATGCTGCAATTCTAAGCATTGTAGGACTTTTGTTTTATGATTCCAAGTGTCTTGTGTTCTCATTTAAATATTTCATGTACTAAACCTTATAACTGAAGTGTCTAATGCACCCATGTAATGCTGTATATGTGTGCAGGGGAGCAAAAACCCTTAGCTTCAGGAGTTCCAAAGAGACCTGGTCCAGCCACTCGCTGCTGACACAATCCAAAGGCAGAGAAAGGAATGATGGTGAAACAGGAAAGGAATTTATTTCCATGAGGCCAACACCAGGAAGACAGGAACTAGCATCTCAAAGACTGGCTCCAAAGTGCCAGAAATGCTTCTAGGCTAATACCAGGAAAATGTGGGGCAAAGGTGGGTGCATACGTGCAGGTGGGCAGTGAAGGTCAAATCCATTATTGCCTTGGGGTCAATCAACAGGTAGGGTCTTGCTGGCCCCATAAGGGCAGCCCTTATGGCTTGAAGGGATAGTTTTGCTTCCCCTCAGGGAAGGCTTTGCCCTTAGGGTCTTCTACCTAAGCCAAGAGGCTAACTGGAAAGAACCACACTAGCAAGTCTGAGGTCAAAAGGGAGGGAGCTAACATCCTCTTTCAATGTTGAAGGCATGTGAGACATTTCCCTGGAAAGAATTAAATATTTAATACTGCAGGAGACTTTGAAATTCTAGTAAATTCTTTGACTTTTCATTTTACATATACTTTCCCCCTCAACATGGTCAACTACTTCAACCTTTCCCATTGTCACTTCTGCCACTGTGTTCGAGGTGGTCCCGATTAATAAGTATTCCAGGTGCCAGCTCTTGAGTATTTTTTCAGTAGATTAAACTTGTATTTCAGTGCCTCTGAAGACTGTCTGAAAACCCCTTTTGGAACAAGAGCTTTCTGAATGACCTTCTCTATCACTGACTTTTCTTTGTTGACTTGTTGGGCAAGGATTAAGTCTCTTGGCAGGTCTGTTTCTTTGATGCATAAAACAAAGACCATCCCTCTGTTCTCAGCCTCCAAGGTGTGAAAATAAACAAGTCAGCCTTGGTGGGACTGAGGCCATTGTGGGCTTAAAGAATGTGAAAGAAGGGTGTTTCATTTAGTGCAATAGCACCCATTAAGCATTCACTGTGTGTCAGTCACTCCTGCAAGAGCTTGATATATATTCTTTCATTTTCTCTCCACAGCAGCCTTACAGGTACGATTCTTAGTCCCAGTTACAGGTGAGGAAACATTCTACAAGGCAAAACATAGATTTGAACCCCAGTAGTCTGGTGCCTGAATTCAACTATTAGAGCTGGTGAGAAATGAAACCGGCTGTCTTTTAAGACCGTGCCCTCCTTCTTTGGAGGACGGTTGCCCAGCAAGTATGCGGAGGAGGCCTGTGGTCTCTGATGTCCTAGAATTTTCGGAATGCAGTTATTCAGCATTTGTCCCAAATCTCAGAGTCTCTTCTCTGTCTCTAAGTCAGTTGAATGGGAAATGCTAAAAGCATTGTTGCCTCTGCTGTAGACTTCTTACAGGGTCATCTCTGTTGCATCCAAGTAATACACACCTAGTGGCTGGGGCGGTGGGAGGAGCCTTTCAGCAAATATGGAGGTCCTGGAAATGCGTCGATGACAAGCACGCGGCCCTGTCATCAGTGAGCTAGACTAGTGAGCTATTTCCATGTTTGGTGTTAGATGCTGGACTAGGTAGAGAGACAGGTTTCCACAGCTCTGTGCAAAGCCCAGAGCCACCGGGGAGTCTGATTTCAGTGATAGTCACTGTGACACCTGATTTTAGTGATAAAAGAAAGTGGGAAGGGTGCTCCAAAAAGCAATTCGTGCATGAAGCAAAGCACTAATGTGTGAAACCACATTGCCTGTGCAGGGAACCCCATGTGCTTGAATACTGCCAGAGCATTAGCAAATCATTGATGTAAAAATAAAGGGAGTAGTATGTTGGACTTCTTTAAAAAATCCTCTGCCCTTTCCAGCATGTGAAGTACTTGAGAGATAAGGAAAATAAATAATGAATTTTGGAACACTGAAAAAATTTAAAATTAAATTTAAAAAAAAAGAAAAAGAAAATATCCTTCACAAAATCAGAATTTTTTGGATACAGTGACATTTATTTCATGTTAGAAATCTCTGATAGTTGTGAAATGGGCAGATATTATACCACATTAATTGCTCTCATGAAAAATTACTCTTAGGCACTAATGAACTGGTATCAATCAATAAGCAATAAAATATAATTGGATTTCTAGTAATAAAACATAATGGAATCAAATAGGACAAGACCTATTTGTGGTACTCAAGGAATGTTTGCTGAATATGAATGTTTGTTGAGAGTTCATAAACAAAACCAATAACCCCTATCTATGACTCAAAAACTTAAATTAGAAACTGCCTCTAGTTGCAAACTAGAACCGCCTCTATTGCAAATAGAGCTAGGACAGATAAAGATTAATAAGTACAGGTCACTCTTGTTACAAATAGAAACATTTTCTTTTTAATAAGGCCTACAATAATTTATCTTATTTAGGATAAATTAGTCATTTTTTATTAAAAATTTTTATTAAAGTAGCAAAATCTTGTGAAACTAATTGTAATTTATATTGCCACTTTAAAGCTGTTAAATTTAGCATTTTGAAAAAGATGACCAGTGCCCTGTTTTAGCTTAATATTACAATAAAAAATAAAAGCATGTGGCAAATCTCTGTATTACCCCATACCCACCAGTTTTGGGGTTTCCCCCCTTGATGATCACTTGATGATTGATCACTGATCAGCTTGGGAGCTAATTAAAGTCACAAGAGTGATAGATACCCTGGAATAAGGCTCATCAATATAACAGTGCATTAGACAGGCTGTCCAGGCATTGTTCATTTCTAGATATTTTCTGTGCAACAGAGCAGATGAGTTATGGCCTCAGAGGCCATGGAGGATTATAGGAGGAATCCTACTTTCTCAGCATAGCATGGTGTACTACTGTTTGCCTCAAGTCAACAGAAGCAGAAGGAGATAATTAGTATAATTTGTTGTTACACTGGCTTTTCCTTTCAGTTAAAATTTAACTGGTATTTACCCTGACACTGAAAAAAATCACTCCCTTTAGCCACTGTGAAGTATATTATACACACACACAACTCAAATCATAAATTCTTACGGTATTTAGTTGTTGCAAGATTCGTATCTGAAATCAAGGACACACAGCATCTTGGAGTTGGAGAAGGCCTGGAGGATCACGTAGTCCAACCACCCCCTTGATAGGGGAGAAAGCTTCGGGTTAGCAGAGATGAGTGGTCTTGCCCCCAGGTCAGATGGGTGGATTGAGGGCTCACATCTTTGGATGTACAAGACAAGAATGCTTCTTCCCCAACACAGGCTCCTGAAGCTGGAGAAGAAAACGGTCAATTTTCAACCAAAAACAAAAACATTAACGATGGCATGGATTCTGTCTTCCTATAGACGGCTAAATGCCATCCTGTTTTCTTTCCTCTGAGTTTCAACTACTACCCTTTTAGTGGGATATTATTAAAATCCTCTTAGAAGATTTCTAGTTACATGATCAGTTTTTTCCTATTATGATTTGGTGTTTTTTTTTCTTTCATTCCACACTTTTCAAGGTGTTCGAGAGGCACAGTATGATTGTCCCCCTAATTTTGGTTATGTAGGAGAGCTGATGTTGTCATCTCTAGCAGATAAGATTCAGGGCCTGATCGAGGGTCAGAAAAGCTGAAGTTACAGAGTTGTTCTGTAGCAAAGCGAGGATCAAAATCCAGGTTTATTGGATTTCATAGACCTAAGCTGTTTCCATTGAACTAGCGCTCTTTATAATTACTCTTCAATTGAATATAATCTCAAATTATAATTACTATTTATAATTACTCTTGAAACAAAATTTAACATTACACTAAATAGTAATATAATTATTCTTTTATTTTCGTTAGCCATGTTTCTTCCCTTCACATATATGTCTTCCCTATTTTTCCTTGTGTTTATTCTCTGCATTTCTATTGCCCTGTCTTTTGGTTGGTTGGCAGGTCCTAGTCAGCAGAGTCCAGAGTCCCAGACAGTGCCTTTCGTTCAAAGCATTTGTTTGAATTATAAATATAATTTGATGATAAATTCAGACTCTTGTACTGATTTCATTTCAGTGGAGCCACAACATACCTCAAGTTTTCCTTCATAAACTAGCTGTAAAGGCAACATCTCATGCTATTTAATTGTCTTGATCTATTTGCTCATTCTAAAGAGCTTTGCTAAAATTCCTTATTTATTTATTTATTTATTTATTTGACAGACAGAGATCACAAGTAGGCAGAGAGGCAGGCAGAGAGGAGAGGGAGAAGCAGACTCCCTGCTGAGCAGAGAGCCCAATGCGGGGCTCGATCCCAGGACCCGGGGATCATGACCTGAGCTGAAGGCAGAGGCTTAACCCCCTGAGCCACCCAGGTGCCCCTAAAATTCCTAACATATACATAAGTGGCCTAAATGGAAATACCACCAATTTCCTTCCCTCTACCTCTGTCAGAAATGATAATCTTGGGGTGCCTGGCTGGCTCAGTTGGTAAAAAATGAGACTCTTGATCTTGGGGCTGTAAGTTTGAGCCCCATTTTGGGTGTAGAGATAACTTAAAAATAAAATATTTATTTTTTTAAAAAAGAAATGATCATCTTTCCTGTCATGGAGAGATCACTACCTGTTCTTTTTTTTTTTTAAGATTTTGTTTATTTATTTGACAGAGACCACAAGCAGGCAGAGAGGCAGGCAGAGAGAGAGAGAGAAAGGGAAGCAGGCTCCCTGCTGAGCAGAGAGCCCGATGTGGGACTCGATCCCAGGACCCTGAGATCATGACCTGAGCTGAAGGCAGCGGCTTAACCCACTGAGCCACCCAGGTGCCCCATCACTACCTGTTTTTACCATGTGTTGTGATAGGGGCGCCTGGATGGCTCAGTCAGCTAAGTGTCCAGTTAAGCATCCAATTCTTGGTTTAGGCTCAGGTCATGATCTTAGGGACCTGGGATTGAGCCCCAAGTCAAGCTCTGTGCTCAGTGTAGAGTCTGCTGGAGATTTTCTCTTTCCCTCTCCCTCTGTCCCCCCTACCCCACAAACACACACACACAAGCTCTCTTTTTCTCTCTCAAAAATAAATAAATCTTTTTAAAAAATGTTTATGATCATTTTTTTCAAAGATCAGTAACTGACATTTACTGTTCACTTATAGGATGTCAGACTTTTTGTGCTCTTTTCACGTAAGGACACCTATAATCCTTCCAACTACCTTCTGCATTCCATGAATGAGAATGATACACTGGTTTCACAGTGAGGAAATCGAGGCACAGAAAGGTTAAGTTGCTTGCCCAAGATTACACAGTGAGTAAGTGCACAAGTAGGATTTGAACCCAGATAGCCCATTCTGTGAGGCTAAGCTCTAACTACCAGTATACTCTCTCAAAGTTGAGTTCTCCCTATGTTATTTTGCAAATATAAAGGAATTTTGTAAATTCCGCTTTCGTTGACCTATGGAGAGCCATATCAGCCTAGGAAGAAGAGGTGAATTTTATGAGAGTTCATCATGTCTGCCTTACAGACCACTCAGCACCTCAGGGGTCAGAACTTCTCCAGCCCTAATGCCACGAATGAGAACAACAGTGGTCTGTACCTCTTAGCTAGGAGCATAATATGAAGCCAAGTAATCTGTCTCTGGAGCCCGCATATTTATTTCCACATCAGACCGTAGAAACTATCAAGAATCAAACTCTCCACTCTGTTATGTGCTTCTGTGCATTCTATGATTTAATCCCCATTTCACCTCAGAGGAACGAGGGCCCAGAACAGGTAAGAGGCTTGCTTGCTAGGAAGTGGTGGTACCCCAGGAACTCAAATCTGGTTCTGCCTGGCTCCGGAAGCTGTTCATCACCAGGGTTGGCTCAGTGCCCTAAAGAGCAGGAAGGCTCGAGGTAGCAGGTGGAAGGATCCTGGCATGCAGTGGTAATGGGTGTTCTCTGACAGGCCCTTCCTGCCCGCTGGCCCTGTCGAAAATAAGCCCCTGGATAGGCACCTGGGTGGCTCCGTCCAGTAAGCCTCTGCGTTCGGCTCAGGTGATGATCTCAGGGTCCTGGGACTGACCTTGGCGGCCAGGCTCCCTGCTCAGCGGGGAGCCTGCTTCTCCCTCTCCCTTTACTGCTCCCCCTGCCTATGCTTTCTCACTCTCAGATAAATAAATAAAATCTTTAAAATAATAAAATAAGCCCTCGGAGACACAGCATGGCCAGGCAGAGTCCATAACCTGGACTGAGGCTGTGTGGCCCCTGGAGGGCCAGGTTCCTTGCAGCACAGCCCCTGGGGCTCAGCGTAGGGTGGCTCGGGGGTCCTGCTTTCCTGGGGAACGCAAGAATTTGCTGGGAAACAACAGGAACAGGCTTCCAAGGCTGTGGCCCTGACTCGGTGGTGGTGTTGGTCTGGCACTTGCAGAAACTCAATTACAATTCACGCCTTCTTGTGTATTGATTGTAGAAAAGAGATCTTGATTTTGGGATGCTGACCGTTAAGGAAACTCCAAAAATGTAGTTTCTCAGAAGAGCTCTTAGTGACTGGTGAAGTTAGCAAGCTAGCAGGCTACGAATAGAATATTGTTGCGAATACACGGCTTCCCATTTCCCGTCAGCCCAACCACCACATCTTTCTTTTCTCAGGGGCCATGAACTCCAATGCTCACTGTATCTCATGTTGAATTTGAACTACTTAGCATCTCATTAGTCCATTCCCAGGTATTTTATTGGCAATGCTGTTTTGAATGCCGGGGAGGGAGAAGAATAATTCGAGGCACATACTAGGTATTAGGAAATGTTTGGTAAACGACTTTAAAATGGCTTCTTCTCCTTCATTTGTTTCTCACCAAATGCCCATTTTTTAAAAAAGATTTTATTTATTTATTTATTTGACAGAGAGAGACACAGCAAGAGAAGGAACAAAAGCAGGGGAAGTGGGAGAGGGAGAAGCAGTCTTCCTGCTGAGCAAGGAGCCCAGTGTGGGATTTGATCGCAGGACCCTGGGATCATGACCTGAGCCAAAGGCAGATGCTTAATAACTGAGCCACCCAGGCACCCCCTAAATGCCTATTTTACTCCCACCATCTAGAAGCAGTATCGAGAATCCAAAAGTGCAAAAGACCCTGCTGGTGCCCTAGGTGAACTTAAGGACAGTCCGTGATACTGGATGGCACACAGGTATCAGACCCGTGGCAGAGAGCCTGAAGTGCTGTCAACAAAAAGGTCCTGGCAGTTGGAAGAACGCGATAGCTCTGGTGGGGGAACCAAGGAACACTTGGCGATGGGGGTAATCCCTGAACTTGCCTTGAAGGATGAGTCAAACGTTAGGACAAGGTGTGGAGGGAAGACATCACAGGCAGTGGGACTGGCTTGGGAGAAGGCCACGGAGGCAGGAAAGCACACATTCTGAGGAGGGAGTGTTCAGTGATTGACTTAGAGAAGTACCCAAAGTGCTGTTTGGGCCAGTGTTAGGGCCAGACTGTAGGGTGTTGAACTCCATGGTAGAAGGAGACATGTCAAGTCTGAGGAAATGTCGAGAGAGAGAACAGGGAAAATGCCCCGTGACTGTTATCCTGGATTCACCTTCTTCCCATTCCCTCCTATCTTAAGCTAAATGAGGTTACTTCACACCCCCAAATCCTCCTGCTTAGCTTCACGGGATTGCTGCTAAGAAACGGTTCTGATCATACCGTTTACACCTCTGTGGATTCATGAACACCTATTGAATACTTTTAAACAATTTTTTTGGTTGAGGTTTCAGGGCTCTCCTGATCTGGCCCGACAACTGCTGCAGTCTCATCCTCCAGCCCAGTGACCCAGCCATCCACTTTCCAAGCCCTTCTCTAAAGCCCCTTCTCGAAGTCATGGTCTGCACATGCCCACCATACCTGTGTGTTCCCCCTACTCCACATACCTCTGCTGGTACTCTCCCTCCAGCTTGAATGTCTTCTCCCTTCATCTGTGTCCATCAGATTCTCCAAGGCCCATTTTTTAATCTCCAAAAATTTAAGCTCTTAGAAGTAGGAAACCAAGTCCCTATTTTTACACCCATCATTGCCTTATGGACGGTAAATACCAAGCAAATGGTGAGTGAATAAATAATTATCTTTCAGCCCTCTTCCCCTCTATTTCTAAATATAACCAAGAGCAGCTGTATCCCCAGGAAAGGGACCTTCCATTTTTATCGTGCTTTAGAGTTTCCAAAGGTTATAGCCTATAGCAGTCTAGAATACCCAATCTGGAACCGTAGTGCCAGGGTTTCAACCATTGTTCTGCCAGGTACCAGCTATGTGACCTTAGGCGACTTAGTTCACCTCTCAAGGCCCTTCCTTATCTCATCTGTATAATAGGAAGAATAAAGGTATGTGCCTCATAAGAGTTTTTTAGAAGGACTGAATAAGGTATTATTTGTAAAGTGCTTAGAATGATAAGTGGCACATAGTAAGCGTTATATAATGCTTCATTCGCTAAACATATACATATTACAGACATACGTTAATGGTGTACATTATATACATACACACACACATATTATAAGTACTCAGTAAAGTTTTACATGCACACATACGTAGGGATGCACAATTGAATGTCCACAATGACCTTGTAAGGTGAGCAGAAGTATAAAATAAATTCCCCCTACCTGGTAACTGGTAGACTCATTCTTAGAACCATGCCTTCTAACTTCTGAGCCAGTAAGTCAGAAAGTAAAATGTAGAACCTTAATACACTGATCTTCTTCGAACGTGTGAACGGTTTTCAGATACATAATGGTTTCATGACACTAAATATTAAAATTCACTGTAGATATCTTAATTATTTTGATTTAAAGTACAGGAGTAGTGTCAGATATATTATATAGGTCTGTCAGTAAGGGAAAAAATATTAACGACTTCTGTGCAAAAGTTTTTGCGTAGGATTTTACAATTGCAAGGAAATCTATTTCACTGTATTCTTCTGCAGTTAAGAAAAGATGGAGTAGGAAAGATATGTTGAGTGTGTTCAGTGGAGAATTATGCATGAGGTTTTAGTAGAGAAGAATTCAAATAGGAAAATATGTTATTGGAGTACATTTAACTGGATATATGCCTATCATGTCATTTGGTATGCAAATGATTGTGTTTGCATTAAGCTCATGGAGAAGCTATTATTTTCTTTGCAGTGTGTATTCAAAATTCACCTTTAAAAAATAAGAGCTTTCTTCTACTTCTCTGAAAAAGAGAAAACTGTCTGTTATTTTATTTTAAATACAAAACACATTTAATTCTGTCAACAGCTTACGTTTTAAATAATGTAGTTTGTACTTGCATTCATTATCGGCAATTAGAGTTCTCAAAAAGCTTTTAGTGTTTTTTTCCTCAACTTTTAAAATTCATTCATTGTCATTGTTAACATTTTAGAAAATAGTGGAAACCCTAAGTCACACTGGAAAACTGAACAAAGAAATTTCCTTCTGGAAATTACCATTGAACTGGGTAGAAAATCCTCAGCTATTGTGCTGAACCACATTATGATGGGATATTTACACCTTTTTCTTGCTAGCATTGGGTCAAGAATGTTTTCCTTTGAACCCAGACTAGTTTATAAGAATCCCCATGCTGGCAGCCAGCTGAGGACCCGTAGTTCATAAGGCTTAGTTTGTGCAGATTACTTGCTTGCACAGGTCCTCAGCATCTAAATAAAACAAGAGTTCAAGTCTTTTCTTCAGGGTGTATTTAGGAGAAAAGAATGCTCAGATACCCAGGGCTGTCTGGGATGCCTTTTCATCTCTCTCTGGTGGGGTCACATGTTCTCATTTCTTCCTTTGACTATTAGCAAGAAGAATACAGACAGCTGAGAGAGAAAGAGGGAGAAAGGGAGAGAAACTTGTTGTTTTGATATTTTTGGTTTTTTTTTACCCTCTCTTTAAAGATGTAACTGGAACCAGGGCCCAAATGGTATGTGGGTTTGCAGGGTGTACAAACAGAGCCAAGCCTAGAAATGTAAGGTGTGTCGTCGATTCATTGACCTTACTGTTTGCCCAGCTGTAGGGTGACTCCCTTGTCATCCCCCAGCTGCCCAGCTGCTGCTTAACGCTGTTTTATTTTTCTTTTAAACTGCAGTAGCCAACCAGACTTCTCCTGGACAGGTTTGATAATTACTAAAAACAGATAACTTAGCAATTACACACAGCTCAGGGAAAGCTGCCACAACTTTGCAGTTTCGCCCTTACTTTGTTCTTGTTCAGCAATGCCTTTAACGTGATTTGCTAGTTTATGTTTTAAAGGGAAGACATCATCAGATTTTGTGAAAATAAGTAAAGGCTCTTCATTAACCCCATGTTTGACACTTCAAATAGTCACCTTCAGAATGTGCATTAAGTTGAACCATTCTTAAGAATGCACTGACTTTGCCTTTCCTTTTTTTTTCTTAAGATTTTATTTATTTATTTGACAGAGAGAGAGAGAGATCACAAGTAGGCAGAGAGGCAGGCAGAGAGAAAAGGGGAAGCAGGCTCCCTACTGAGCAGAGAGCCTGATAGGGGGTTCGATCCCAAGACCCTGAGACCAGGACCTGAGACAAAGGCAGAGGCTTTAACCCACTGAGCCACCCAGGCGCCCCTCCTTTTTTTTTTTATTAAAGATTTTTTATTTATTCGTTTGACAGAGAGAGAGAGAGATCACAAGTCGGCAGAGAGAGAAGGGGGAAAGCAGGCTCCCTGCCAAGCAGAGAGCCCGATGCTGGGCTCGATCCCAGGACCCTGGGATCATGACCTGAGCTGAAGGCAGAGGCTTAACCCACTGAGCCATCCAGGCACCACTTTCTGCCTTTTCTATAACCTACCAATACAGCAATTTCATATGCTTCAACCTAAATAAATATATTCCACTGATGATTCCAGTTCCCAAACTATTTTAAAACTCATCTTTTTGAAATGAAAAAATCAAGTTCCTTACTTCCAAATGTTACATTAAATCTCTTCTAAACAACTACATTTCAGTTATAAAATTGACTCTGAATAATTTATGGGTTATTTATAAATGTAATAAAATCCATTTTATGTGGATGAGAATTTGACATAATTTATGGGAAAGCACCACCCCCGATGTTTGGATCCTAAGTTTTGGTATGTTCCTTGATACGTCTCTTGAATTGGAGTCATACCTTACCTATGTTGTCTCTTTTAAGCACTATAATTGTGCTTAAAATAAACAAGGTTTAGAAATGGCCCAGATTTCTGACTCTGCTTATAAAAGCATATTGAAATTATATTGGAAAACTGTGATTTTTGAGGTGAAATCTTTTAAAATCTTTGACCATTACTTTGGATCTACAAGTATAGGGATTATATACAGATATGATAGTTACTATAAGAGTAAATATACTTATTTAATATTTGAAAAAATGTTTATTAAAAAAGCATCCATGTTTTCTAAATGCTTTGGGAAATAACTATGTAGATCAAGTTTTTTTTTTTTTCCAAAACAGCAGAGTGTTAAATTGGCAATATGTGTCAGAAATCTTGAAAATGTGCAGATTGTCTAACTCTGCAGTTCTCCTTCTGAAAAATGTACCATAAAAATTTTTTTTTAATTTAAATTTAAAAAAAGAAAATGTACCATGGAAAATGTGATCATTTTGTGCATAAATATTTCTGGGACAATAATAAAACCAAATGCCTAAGGATTTAAAATTTTCTTAATTTTTAGATTTTAAATTTTTAATAATTTTAAATTGAGAATCATTTATATAAGTTTACAGCATACATGGAAAAGACACATCACAAAATTTTATTTTCTGTATGTTCCTAAATATATTAAAATGTAACTTACACATATCATTTCTAAGAGAAGAAATAAGATAGGATATATATCAAGGGTTTCAACACAGCTTCATTTATAAAGCAAAAGTTGAAATATCCTAAAATGTTCAACAATAGGAAATTAGTCAAGCTATGTCCCAGTCATATAAAGAAATATTATTCAGGCTTTAAAATTGTATTTTAGAAGAATATTTAGTGATAGAGAAAAAATGTTCTGATATATTAAGTGAAAAAAGGAGATAGAAGGGGCACCTGGATGGCTCAGTCAGTAAGCGTCATGATCCCAGAGCCCTGGGATCAAGTCCCCCATAGGGGCTCCCTGCTCAGCAGGGAGCCTGCTTCTCCATCTTCTTCTGCCTGCAGCTCCCCCATGCTTGTGCTCTCTCTCTCTGTCAAATAAATAAAATCTTTAAAATTAAAAAAAAAGGAGATTAAAAATTGTTAATATAGTATGGCACAAATTTTTTTAAAGGAGAAATATGTGTCATTTTCAGATAAGAGTGTGTGTGTGTGTGTGTGTGTTTTCATAGGAAAAAGACCAAATGGCTGTACCAAAAATCTTAACAGTGGTTATCTCTGCTATTTATTTTCTTTTTTGTGTCATATGTTTTCTACATTGAACATACAGTACTACTTTGTGTTCAGAAAAAGTTTCTTTAAACTGAAACTATGTGTGAACCTTAATATTTACATTTTGTATTTTGGCCAGTAGATTTTATGCAAAAAACAAAAACAAAAAAAACTCCTTAGTAAGAGCTGTACTAATTTGGAGTTTTTTTAGAATTCCAAAACTGGGGTAAAATTTATCCATGAGTAATGGTTTATTCTGCGGATTAATAATGCAGAGATTTTAGAGAACACTTTTGAGCTTAAGAGAACTTTTCAAGTGCACTGAAAGCATGCCTAATACTCTAAATCATTTTTTCATCAAAGCCTGTCCCTAAGTGCCTCTTCCTGGCAGGTGAATTTGCATATTTCTCTTTGCTTTACTTAGAAGCAGTAGTCCATAATTCATCTATTTGACTAACAATCTGGCTCTCCCTCTGCCAGTTGGAAGGTGATATTTTTAACATATTCCTCACACAATGGCTTCCATTCAGTCTCGGAGTCACAGACCGGCATCTTGTAACAATTTGGGTCCCGTTTTCGCAGGTGATGAAAACATACCATATGTATCATGCAGAGAGCATCAGTGCAGAGAGCAAGCTGAAAGAGGCTGAGAAACAGGAAGAGAAGCAAATCGGAAGGTCTGGGGATCCCGTCTTTCACATCAGACTGGAAGAGAGACATCAGCGGCGAAGCTCTGTAAAGAAAATTGAAAAAATGAAAGAAAAAGTAAGTGAAAAACATCACAGAGCCTTTCTGTCCTCACTTCCGGTGACAGTACTAAGAACACTGATGTAATAACCAATAGACGCACCTTGTAAATTATTGTGAAATGACACACATTTCCTCCCACAAGAATGAAAAATATTTAAGAAACATAAAAATCATGTACTAACAGCTGGACACCATGTAGTGTTGAAGGCCAAGTACTCCATATACAGTGTGGGGAACTTGAATATTAACGAAGAAGTTTCCTTGCAATTGGGCCGGTAGACCAAATACATTGTTGGGTACTTTCAGTTATTTAAATCGGATTCACAATGTACTTTTCTCAGAGGACTTCAGAGGTCATTGGCATATGTGGAATACATTGTTTAGATTAGTAGAAAGTCATGTATCTCTCTCTGACTAAATGACTTTGTTGTCTTTCTCAATACCTGGCTCATCTCCATTTCCAGAGACAAGCAAAGTATTCAGAAAATAAGCTAAAATCGATTAAGGCACGGAATGAGTATCTCCTAACCCTTGAAGCAACCAATGCCTCAGTTTTCAAGTATTATATTCATGATCTTTCAGACTTAATTGACGTAAGTACTTCAAGTTTTTATATTTTCCATATATTTTTAAAAATTTTTTAACTTTTTTTTTAATGATCTCTACATCCAACTTGGGGCTCGAAGTAATGACCCCGAGATCAAGAGTCACTCACTTTTCCAACTGAGCCAACCAGCCACCCCTATATTTTCCATAGTAAGATGTAATTAGCAGTAACTATATATTTCATTGATTCGAAAACACCCTCATTTCTCAAACCAATGTTCTTTTTTATAATAGAAGGAAAAACTGCTGCCAATTAAGCCATACATGATACTAAAACACTATCAACTGTAAGATGCACGTGAAAAAGTGTGTATCCTACAACCAATGAAAAGCAAATTATTAGGTTCTGTGAAGCTATGAGTTCCTGGTAAACTCAGCTAGGAAAGGACCCAGTCATTTTTAGATTATGCAACAGCAGAGCCCTAACTGCATTCATTAATTCAAAGTATATTTCTTGGGCCCTACTATTGTAGGTGCTTAGGCTGTGAGAAGCATATACAGTTCTTTTTTTGTTTTTTTACGTTTTTATTTTAACATTGGTTAATTAATGTAATAGTGTTATATGAGTTTCAGGAGTACAGTATCGTGATTGGGAGTGCAGTATCATTCAATACAGCAGCCCCGGCTCATCACAAGTGCCCTCCTTAATCCCCATCATCTATTTTACCCATCCCCCCACTCCCAAGCATATACAGAGCTCACATTCAGGAATGCAAAGTGGAAAAGGCAGATGTTAAGGAAATGACTACAGACATGATAGATTTGTTCCTGGTTGTGGTAAATACTGTAAGCAAAGTAGAGTAGACTTAAGCCACATTTATAAATTTATCTAACACTGTACTTTGTCTCCAAGGATATGCTATCAAAAGCAGTAATTGGGCTCATTTAGAACTGGTGGCTCAGTCCTTTAAGCATCTTCCTTGGGCTCAGGTCATGATCTCGGGGTCCTAGGATGGAGCCCTGTGTCAGGCTTCCTGCTCAGCAGGGAGTTTGCTTCTCTTCTTCCTCTGCCCCTCCCCCTTCTCTCTTCCCACCTCTCCTCCCTCCTCCCTGCCCCTCTTGCTCCCTTGCCCTTCTCCCCACCACTTGAGCACACACATGTGCACACGCATTCTCTCTCTCTCTTGCTCGCTCTCTCGCGCTGTCTCTCAAATGAAAATCTTAAAAAAAAAACAAACCTCCAAGTGTATATGTACACTATTACATCCACGCAGTGATACTACTATGATTCCCAATCTTTAACCCTCTGATCAGCCTTTCATTCAGAAAACCTCCAACACTGTAGGACAACGCACAGGTGAAATAGAAATCCCAGTCCAAAAACATCTATCTCTGCAAATAAAAGGAAAACCTCAGTGTATTGTAAGAAAAGCACAGAGAAGTAATAGAGGTTCAGAGAGTTATCTGATGGAAATTGACTCGTGCTGCTTTGTATTGATTGAATTCAACAGTTTTAAGACACGGTAAATTTTTTTTCCTGTGGCTCATAGTATCATAATTTAGATGTATAGTAAGTTAAAGCATCTTTATTTTTATGGTGAATGTCTCATGGATTTAGCAATTAAAGCCACAGTTTGGGACTTTTGCAAAAGAATTGTTAAATAATGAAATTATTTTTTCATTTATTAACACTGATGTGCCTCTTTTTTGAGTCTAAAAACAGTTTTATCTCATGCTATCATAATTTCTTTATACAGGACCCTTTAACAAATAAAACCAGGGAAAACTTTTTTTCTGTTCATTTCATACAAGTAATCAAGTAATTAGTTTTCTTTTAGCTCTGATGAATTGAATTTTTTCTGCCGGACTGCTAGATTTTCTGAATAAAAATAAACAATTTTTATGACCACTGTTTTCAATCTTATATTTGTAGGGATTCTGCAAAGTGTATGGAATATAGGACTAATTCTTTGTAACTACTTCACTTGGTTATCTTTTGGTTTAGGGCTTATTTTTGGAGTACTTGGCTAGACCCAAGCCAGTTTAACACAGGGAAAAGTCTCCATGTATTGAAAAGCATTTTTGTACCACCTGCAAGCTACCAAGCACTGATTTTGACAGTGGGAATCCAGCAATGAACAAAACAAAGTTCCTGTCTTCAAGGAGTTAATGTCCTACTTGAAGCATCAGCTCATAAACATATTTATATATATACACACATTATATAGTAGTGACAATGCTGTAAATAAAAATAAAACCACTATCTGAAGGCTTCTTTTGATGGCATTCAGGAAAAGCCTGATATCTGAGCAGAGAAGTGAGCTGGAGAGCCACGTGGCTAGATGGGGAAGGAATTCCACATGCAGAAGGCCGGGTAAGGCTCGAGGTGTAGAAGCAGTCGTGTCTTTGGCAAGCTCAAGATGCTCAAGCAGCAGCAAAGCAGGAGGCCAGTATGCCAGAGCAGAGTAGGTAAGGAGGAAGGTTCTGGAAGAGAATGTAGGCAGAAGCCCAGTTACTTAGGGTCTTTTGGATGGGAAGGGGTTTAGATCGTGTCCTAAGTATGGTGAAAAGCCATTGAAGGGTTTTACTCAGGGAAGTGACATCAGGTGTTTACATGATAGAGACTCACTCCGGTATCTGGGTGGAAAACAGACTGAGGGAGGTGCT